>NC_041401.2:36382302-36748552 GCF_900747795.2 Erpetoichthys calabaricus
CAATAATATGGCTTTGTGGCTAAGAATCTGGGCTAGTATACGGAAGGCTGTCAGTTCAAATTCTGTTATTACCAGAAGGGCTCCTACTGTGTTGTGCCCTTGAGCAGGGTCCTTAACTTGAAAATTGCTCCAGAGGTGCTGTATAATGGCTGACCCAGCACTCTGACCCCCATAGGTCATGCAAAGAGACAATTTCCCCTCGGGGATTAAAAAAATATATCAAAATAATTTAAAAAATTATATATTTTATATATATAGATACACACGGGCACATGAGAAGCAGCTAAAGAGCTTGAATAGTGACAATCCCATGTCTAACCAGGGGGTGGCGAGGTGCACTGATGTTTTCTCTTAATTCTCTGCAGACCATTCACAGGAATTTCCACGGGATTCTGGCACCCGTTATGATGTCACTTCCTGCCCAGATGACATCACTTCCATTTCCGGCACCTGTAATGGCGTCACTGCTGGCTCTGGCGCCCGTGATGACGTCACTTTCTGTTCAGATCTTTAAAGCTGCCATCTTTGCCACATTTCATCAGTTCTGTTTTGGACTTTGAACCAGACACAACTCTATAAAATCCAACCCTTTCACAGCCAGGGCATAATATACAGGTGGCTGCCCCAAACATTTTTATGTCTCCTGTCCATTCTTGTGACAATATATATACAGTATACCTATTCATGGTCATCCTCTTAAATGAAGTCTCTACCAAAGATACTGGTGCTTGCTAGTTCCTTGGAGTCTGTAACAGATGATGGTTTGGATGGGATGCACAGAAACATTTACCACCACATGTATTGGAGATGGGTAGCATGGTGGTGCAGCGGTAGTGTTGTTACCTCACAATAAGGAGACCAGGGTTTGCGTCAACAGGTTGTCCCTGTGTGGAGTTTGTATGCTCTACTCGTATCTGTGTGAGTTTTTCTCTGGGTGCTCCAGTTTCCTCCCACATCTAAAGAAATTCATGTTAGGTCAATTGGCCTAAATTGGCCCTGGTGTGTGTTTGGTGTGTGGGTGTGTGTGTTCATTCTGCAACGGACTGTTGCCGTGTCCAGTGTTTGTTCCTGCCTTGCAAGCTATGCTGGCTGGGATAAGCTCCAACACCCACCATGACCCACAGTGGGTTAGAAAATGAAATGACTTGTTTTGTAGGCCTATAAAATCATAGCACCCAAGCAACCATCTACCATCTGAATGGTTATAGAAAATCACCACAATAATTATTGAGTGTGTCACATTCATGGATTACAACATAATATAATACTTAAATTTCAAGTACGAAATATATTTGTGAATTTTATATTATATTGTGAATTTCCCATTGGGATTAATAAAGTATCTATCTATCTATCTATCTATAGTCCCCACTGAACTGAGACTGGTATGCTTCTGGTCTGTTTTAACAAATCATCATTTTATTGTGGTCTCTTAAAGAAGGTAACCTCCTTACCCAAGAAAAAAAGCACAGATTTCTGAAAAACATTTCATTGACAAGTCTCCATATATTAGCATTTTGGTTTTCCTTTGACATCAAAGGAGTTTCTTCATCTCCATTTCATATGTTTTTATGTGGTGGTAGCTCACACTGGACTGTGACCTCTTTTGACACACACCCCTAGAAGAAAAAGCATGGGACTGGTGGAGGATACTTCACCGCTTTTAATTTTTAGACCTGTCCCAACCAATAATCACTGCACCCTCACCCTTTATCTGCCAAACCTGACAGTGGATCGTTTAGTGGTCCATTTCCTTTCATTGAGTGCATTTATCTGTGAGTATTGAATTTTCTGGTTTATTAGACTTTTTGCTTCTGTTCGTGGTTTTTGCTGTTTGGATTGTGTATGTGGGTATTATTTGCCTATGATTGCTTTTTTGACAACTACTTTTTGCCATCGCTGTTCTTGTTGAGATTTTCTGAAATGTTCTCATTTATAAAGGTCCTGCACTGGAACTTATCCTTTTTAATTAAATGTTTTATGGTCTTTTTCCATAGAAGGGCATTTTTTGTGTATTTTATAGTTTATTTTTTATTTTTGAAATTTGGATGACACATCCTTATTTTAGTCCTAAGTAGGACTAATCCTTCTTGTAAAATGGAAGTGAGGCCAACTCTAGGCAGGCTGTGAAGGCCCGGTGAGTCTTGTGGAGCCTTTAGGAGATCTCACACTCTCTTCACTTTAAAAGTGTATTCAAGGCACAACAGGCAATTCTAGATACTTTGAATCCAGAAACGTGATTTAAATGCTAGGCTACAGGTAATGTGAAAATAGTGTTCACAGAGTTGGGAGTAGAATGGTGCAAGTACTCAAGTGACATGAGGTAAAAGTCAAGGGTAAGAGTGTTATATTTCAGCCAGGGTTGGTCACTTGGCTGGGGTTCAAATCCTTGTTTATGTCTCATTTGTTCATTTTTGATTCTTTTGTTTGTATTAATTTTATTTCTGTTTATTTGTGTTATTCTATATATATGTATCCATGCCTGTGTTATGTTCCATGTGTTTTGTGGGTGGTCCCCTAGGAGACGGGGTCACCTGCCCATCACCGCAAAGGACAGGCATCAGTCCTATAAAGGCAGAGACAACCCACAGCTGCTTGCAGTTCGAGTGTGCTTAGGAGTGGTGAGTTGTCTTCGGTGATTTTCTGTGCTTTTGATTTTGAATACCTGGATTTATGAATATGTGCTCTGTTTTTTGGATATCATATTTAGATCATGTTTGCTTTTGAATTGCCTTCTGCAGGCATTGACAGTATAACAGATTATTTTTGTGAAATACATTTTCATTTATAAACATTTCTGTGTGGCCCTTTGTGTTAATAGCAGGGGTTGTTGATGGTATTTCCTCCTCTAGTGAGCATTTTTGGAACTGTGCAGGACTTATGTGTTTGGGAACTCTTGAAATACACAACCAAAAGGGAGAGAGAGAGCGATATAGAAAGAACGAAAAGGATTGCTTTGGTTTGGTACTACATTGGATAAGTGGGATAGCCACCACAGAGGATGAATAGGGGTTGAAGATCCACGCATGCAGTGCTAGGTTTATTGTTTCTGATTTATTTATATTTTAAGGCCTCTCAGTGATCATCAGTCCCTTGAGTGTATTCTTAATAATAAAGATATGGTTTTAAGATCATAGGATTCCCTTCATAATTCTAAATGCCACTTTACTTTAACTGAAAAGATTCAACACTTGCAGTCTTTCCTCAAGGCTCCTACTTCACAGCCCTAGAATCAGCCTAGTCACTGTCCACTGGAACTTCTCAAGTGCTACTATGTCCTGTCACACACGTGCACATGGAAGACAGTTTAAGGGCTCGAATAATTCTGTTTCTCTGCTGGATCAGGGGTTGGCGCTATACTCTAAATGTTTCTCTTTTTGATTCTCTGCACACCAACAGAAGACCTCACCTCTACAGACATCACTTCCGCTTCTGGTCAATTCAGCCTGCCTCCTAAAAATGCCACTTCCACTTCTGGCCCCCTCTGAACCCACCTCTTCCTTCCACCCAAACATATAACAGCCATCTTTCCATTTTGTACTTCAGTTCTGTTTTGGACTCACATCTGAAAAGACCTATTTCATTAATTTAACCTGATTGCTAAGTATAAGGGGTGGCAACCCCAAACTTTTTTGTTGTGTTCGTGTTTCTTATTTTACAGTCATTTTTTGTCAAAACAGAGATAAGAACTGTACACAATATTTCTAGCCTTTTACCTTCTGTATGATAAATTTGGATGTAAAGTGCCCTAAATTTATAGGAATCCAGAATTAGACTGTATCTGAGTCTATAAATTATTGTATGTTGCAAACAAATGTATTTAATGAGAAAAGACATCACTAACTGACTACTTTCACAAATGTATTTTTCTTTTAAAAATATGCATTGATTTTAAGTGGAATACAGTAAAAATGTGATACATCTGATCATAAAGATATTATTCTTAAAGACACAAGCTGTTTTATAATTAAAAGAAAATTTTACATTGCTTCAAATATAAGTGATTTTAGTAGTAAAGTTTGTGCAGCAGTTAAAATGTTCCATTTTTCATAAATCACACAGCTACATTAGTCAAAATATGAAGTGTATTTCAGCATACAGGCAAAGTGCACTGTGTGAGGACACCTAAACATCTCCGTTCAAATGAAGCACGGTTATAATAAGTATTATGGGGTGCATTAGCTTTTCTAAATTGGCCTGGTGTGAGAGTTTGTGCTTGTAAGTGATTTCTGCATGTCTTGTAGTGCTACTGAGATAATTAGTCATGACTATGAATGGAAACATAGATAGATAGATAGATAGATAGATAGATAGATAGATAGATAGATAGATAGATAGATAGATAGATAGATAGATAGATAGATAGATAGATAGATAGATAGATAGATAGATAGATAGATAGATAGATAGATAGATAGATAGATAGATAGATAGATAGATGGGCGGCACTGTGGCGCAGTGGTAGTGCTGCTGCGTCGAAGTTAGGAGATGCGGGTTCGCTTCCCGGATCCTCCGGGCGCTCCGGTTTCCTCCCACAGTCCAAAGACATGCAGGTTAGGTGCATTGGTGATCCTCAATTGTCCCTAGTGTGTGATTAGGGTGTGTGTGTGCTCTGTGGTGGGCTGGTGCCCTGCCTGGAGTTTGTTTCCTGTGTTGGCTGGGATTGGCTCCAGCAGACCCCTGTGACCCTGTAGTTAGGATATAGATAGATAGATAGATAGATAGATAGATAGATAGATAGATAGATAGATAGATAGATAGATAGATAGATAGATAGATAGATAGATAGATAGATAGATAGATCTTTATTTGTCCACAGGGGGAAATTTGGTCTTTGCAAAAACCATATATATTAATAAATAAAAAAAATAATAAATATACACACGCACACACAGAAACATTATGGTCTGAACACACAAATCAATGACTAAAACAGAAAGAAAACGAAAACTTCCAACTTGGCAGTCAAAGTCACAGTGACATATTAGGCAGACCTATTACTGTTGGTATAAAGGAGCCCGTAGGCTGAAATTTCTCAATGTTAGAGTGAGGATGTACAGCATTGTTCATAACAGCACTCAGTTTTGTTTTATCTGTCTCCTTTTCTGCTGCCTCCAAGTGATCCAGAGTGAGTCCCATAACTGAACCTGTCTTCTTAATCAGCTTGTTGATTTGGTGGGTCTCTCTCGAAGTGATGTTACCAACCCAGCACACCACAGCATAGAAAATCACTCTGGTCATCACAGAGTTTTAGAAGATGTGAAAAATGTCACTACCCACATTAAAGAAACACAATCTCCTCAGAAAAAATTAGCTTGACTGCCCTTTCTTATATAGTTCCTCTGTGTTATGAGCCCAGTCCAGCCTGTCATTGATGTGGACCTCCAAATACTTGTAGCAGTGCACCACTTCATTTCAATGTGTGTGTAGAAACCATCTATGAAATCACTGATGCAGATTTGAATAATTCTGTACTTTTTGCCATAGGGGTGGAGTGAGAAAAACTTTTCTAAGGCAGCATGAGTGGCATTCAGTAAATCCTGATCAAGGGCAGTCGGTGGCCTTACAATCCTGAGCCAAGCAGTTGAAGTACCAGAATGTTATGCTCCCTATGAGCTCCACAATGCATCTGTATATGTTTGTGAGAACAGATTGAGAAATGCAATCTGCCTTCAGACACCTTATGGAGTAGAGGTTGACTTCATTGGCAAGAGGCTAACTACAGTACATTCTGCCCACATAGGTTTATTAGTGATTTTTTCTTCATGAAGTGTTCTCTTCATGAAATCTAAAGCTGCTCATTCCCTCAACAAGCATCTTCTCCACTGTCTGCTTTGTGCACCCTGAAGTCCTTGGATTTACTGAAATTGAAGGTGAAAATTTTGCTTTGGTACCACTGTGCCAGGCTGTAAGCCATCTCATCTTTATCACTGATCAAGCCTATGATGATAGTATAGTCAGCAAATTTAATAATGGATGTAATAAGAGCATTGTAATACCTTAATTAGACTACATTTTTGAGTATTTCATTTCTCAGCACTTGACAGAATAGCAACCTTTATGAGTTTTCAAGTTGAAAAATGTACAAGTGACGTTCAGAAAGTTTCCGCACTTTTATATTTTTTCGTTGGAAACGGTGAAGACAGGGGGGGCAGTAATTGGGCATTAAAAAGTTGGTACGACACTGGAAAAATTGTATCGTGAACAAAGGTGATTATGTAGAAAGGTGATGTAATTTGTTTTTGAAATTCTTTTTAAATAGAGTTTAGAAAAAAGTGCGGAATCTTTTTGGACGTCTCTTATATTATGGCTATATTCACAATGTGTCTTAACTGAAAATATAGGAAAAGCGATTTCCATGAAATCATTATGTTTATTTTTGAAAGTACATTAGTTTTATGTAATAAATCAAAGAGTTGTGGTACTGTTCAATATGCAACAAAATATTAACATCAGTATGTTATAATTATTCAAAATTCATTATTGAAATATAAAAGTGTTTAATGTACAATCATGCAATCATGTAGTGACACACAAATTGGGCAGACTAATACAGATCATGTTTAGCTCAGCAGTTTAGGACATTTGTGTGTCCAGGTATCCAACAAGTGCTTTAGTGCGAAGGCCTCCAAGTGGGTGAAGAAATGCAGCAGGTGCACACAAGGCTGAAGGCCAGGGTGCAAAGAGGTCCTGATCAAGACAGACACTGCTAAAAGTTGACATTGCTAAAGATCATCATTAAAACATAAATAAATAATACTCAAAATCAGCCTTTAGATTTTATTTCTGAACAAAACAACTTTGAAACTTATGAATAAAAATGTGCAATATATATTTTTACATACAGTATTTTGCTGGTGATTTTACAATTTTTGTAACTGTAATATAAAATTAGTGGATATAGCCTGCAATACTGTGTTTTTTTTGACAATGACATTGCATTGGGTCAAGGGTCCTTGTATGAATTAATGTACACAAAATCGCAAAAAGGGTGACAGGCCTCCAAAAGACCCAAGAAACATGCAAAGACCTTCATTGACTTTTCTAGGGACAGTGCTTACAACAGGCAGCCTGACCCTCAAATTCCACAGGCAGGCTTTGGCTTTTCAGGCCCAAAACGGGTTACTGCCTTTTAAAGATTAAAAAAAAACCAAACAAATTAAGTCCCAAAATACACAAATATAACTTTCATAGGAGAGGAAATTGTAAAAATCACTGGTTTAAAGGACAAGGTCACAAAGAATGTTTATAAATAAGGAATTTAATTTATATACAACAAAAAAGAGAACCAAAATGGAAAAAAGAAAAAAATACAATTGGAACAGCCATGTCCAAATCTGAAATTCAGAGACTAATCCAAAGAAAGAAGCAAAAAATCCAGAAACCGGAAAGATACAATACTCACAGTTATACCCCCTCTTCAACAGACAATGAACCACTGCTGGTGCCATCTCTTTCACCTCAAAATAAAGGCTGCTGGTGGTCCCAGCAACGGTGATACCAAACCCACACCACCCATAAATACCAAGAATGTATTCAAACTTAAGCCCTATTCAGACGGAATTAGTTTTACACCAGCAATGGGTAAAGTAATTATTAACAAAGGACCTCTGTAATTTTAGTTCCATTTCATCCACTCATCTCAGTAATTTTTTACAGACTGAGCGTTCAAGTTCCTTCTTTTAGCTTTTTATCTTCTATAAACAGTCCATGAAAATAACCTCAGGTTAAATTATTCCCATGCCAATTGACATGTCAGTAAAATTCTGTCATTTAAGTAATAGATAGATAGAACTTTTTCTGTCCCGAGCTGGAAGTATGGCTTTTTACAGAACCTTTAAATAAATAAATACATAAATAGGTAGATAAGTAAGTAAATAAATAAATATGTAAATATACAGACACATTGTTTTGAACACACCCCAGAATGACTATAAAGCAAGAATATTAATAAGAAAGAAAATGTCTGACTTAGCAGTCACAGTCACAGTTAGGCATTTTGCAAGCATATTTCTGTTGGTGTAAAGGAGACCCCATAGTGTTTTCTAACACATTTCTGCTGAATATTTTGGTAACTGAAAATAATCATTGTTAGTGTGTCAAAGAGAAAATGTGCAGCATTGTTCATAATGTCACTCAGTTTTGTATTAATTCTCTCCTTTACTACAACCTCCCGGGGGTCACCTCCTGGGGGTCCAGAGCTGATTTGAAGTGATTTCAATGGGACAAAATTTACAGAAGTCCTAATTACTTTACTTGGTGCCTGTAGTGGAAAGAGAGAACTGCTGATACTCCTCATTGATTGTGTGAGCTGAATAACAGCAGTTGGGGTTGGTTGGATATCCCCTCAGAGGTTCAAAGGTGCGCTGATAATACATAATTTATGGACCTTGGAGGTATGAAGGGACATATTGTGGTTACAAATAAGGTTTAATAAATTGGTCCGAAATGAGGGTGCGCACTAGCATGCATACATTAATGGCTGGCATTCATAATACAAGAATAGAGAAATGCCGGCCCACTAACTTTCATAATGATATTAACAGAAATAACATAAAAAACTACAAATATATGAAAAATAATTAAAGAACAAGAAAAATAACAGAAAAAGGAACATATACTTAAGGCAGGGAATAAACCCTGGCTGAAACATAATAGGCTTTGCTTTGGTGATTCAGTCAAAAAAACGCCTTTAGAGATTTTGGAAAGAAAATGTGGGTGTATGGAAATCTCATAGTAATATCCAACTTAGGATCTTTTGTCATTTCAGGTTGGCAGGCTTTTTCTTTACATTGTGGTAGGCTACTGGTGTTCATAAGACATACACTGTATTTTTATTACGCCTTTTAGAATTCATCAATGCAAATTTAAATAATTAGACACACGTTTGCTGTTTTTTGCATAGTAACTAACACTTTGTTTAATGTACTTCCATGGACATTTCTGAAAACAGTGTTTATATAAAAACAGCTTTGTATTGTACAAGTACGGTATGACCATATTCACTAACCACAACGTATTGGAACATTAAACATCTTTTATATAACATTAAGTTTGTCACGGTAATACCAACACACATACAGTATAATTATTGTGCTCACATTTCCAACCCATAGAGTTGTTTCAAAAGATAAATCATTATAACATTCCTAATCACTGTAGGAGTGCATCCACTTGTATACACCGTTGTATGTCCAATTCTAGCAAAATAACAATGCATCAACTGCCATGAAAAATGGGCTTTGGCCTCTTTGATTAAGCCATGTCTTTCATCTTCTCTGATGTAATAAACATCAAAATAAAAAATAATTTTATAAAAAAAAAAAAAAAAAAAAAGAAAGAAAAATGGCTTTGCTCACAGAGCACAGGAACACCTCAGACGCTCTACCAACTGTCAGTCATGTTCACAGTCAATTGCAATGCACTAAACACGGATTGTAGCTCTGTTGTTTAATCCAAATCAGGGTAGAGGGACAAGAGACTACGCTGCCACCATCTGATGAAAGGCAGCAAGCAAACACGAATGGGGCGCCAGGCCAATACAAGGACCCCTTACACACCCACTCTCATAGAAGTCCAATTTTAGTCAAATGGAGAATGCAAACTCCATATAGACTGGATGTGGGATTTGACCCAGAAAAATGGACCCAGTGAAAAACCAGCACTAGCTCAATGGTCCACCGTGCAACCCTTTGGTATTGTGACTTTTCTATTATTAACATATTGCTCAGAAACAGAGACAACTATCTTCAAATGGCCATTGTAAACTCAGCCTGTGCAATCATTACAGAAATCATGGGAGGACTCAGAAGAAAGTGTGTTGAAAAGCTGGCAGATGAGGCATCCATCCATCCAACCATTATCCAACCTGCTATATCCTAACTACTGGGTCACAGGGGTCTGCTGGAGCCAATCCCAGCCAACACAGGGTGCAAGGCAGGAAACAAACCTCGGGCAGGGCGCGCGCACACACCCACACACACACACACACACACACACACCAAGCACACACTAGGGACAATTTAGAATCACCAATGCACCTAACCTGCATGTTGTTGGACTGTGAGAGGAAACCCACGCAGACACGGGGAGAACATGCAAACTCCATGCAGGGAGGCCCTGGGAAGCAAACCCAGGTCTCCTTACAGCGAAGCAGCAGAGCTACCACTGTGCCACTGTGGCAGAAGAGGCATTGTGATGAATTTCTACATACTGTACTATTGCTTAAAGATTTTAAATATATGGATAAAATAATAACAAATCATAAATATGGTCATGGTAACATTTAAATAAAATGCATGCCATTCACAGCAGCAGTAGCAGCAGACAGCTACCTTCACTAATGGTGACTAATAACATGCAGGCACTGGAATTTATAGCGTCAGTATCCATTATTAGATGAAACAGAGTACATTACAGGGAAGTAGATAGAACTCCTTTATATCCTGAAAACCTTAGCAATATCTTTTGTGTAAAATGCAATGCAAAACAACAGCATATATTTCATTCAACAGAAAAATAATGAAAATGGGCTATTTAGTTCCATAGATTTTCCATGCACAGACAAAACAGACAAACCACTGTTATGCTCATAAAATCAGAAACTGTACCAAGAATATATAAATACAGGGTAAGTCAATATCATGTTAACACTAATGGTACTGCTATGTATATACTTATATACAATTTTTGTGGACAATTTATGTGCACATGATGGTGAACAGGTTGAGACATTCCTGTAAATCATCTTGCACATATGAAGTATGTTTTGTGAATAAATGGTCTCCATCATTGAAATGTTAACATAATTTTGACTCACCCTGTAATGCTAACTTAGAAAATAATCAAAATATGCATACAGGTAATCTTGTTATATATTTCTCATGAGAGAAAGATACTAAGTGTCCTTATTGCTGGTCTTTCAGTAGTGGGAAATGAATCACATATTCTTCAGTGAGTTTGGCATTTAGAATCTTTATATTAATTTTTCATTTTCGTAGTATGAATAGCTGGAAAGCAGATGACCACCACCTTGATCAGGGGATCAACAATGACATAATTACAAAGTCTTTGCATGGCTCAGCTGAAAAAAAAATTGAGATGGAAACCTGAGGACAATGAAAGGCTAAAAAGATCACTGTTCCTTCTAGAATATATGAAGTTAGTGTTAAAAAAAAACAAACATCAAAATATCGAGATCAGCATATCCAATACCAACTTTAAAATCAGTCCTTCATGGAGGTGAGACCTGGTAGATGACAGGTACGACAGTAAGAAAGTTCAGACCTTCATCAGCACATATCTATGAAGGATCCTCCAGATACGCTGGTCAAGTACCATCAGCAAAAATGACCTTTGCCGGAGAACAAACGAGATGCCTGCAGAAGCTGCGATTTAAAATAAAAGAAAGGAGGATGGATTGGATGCACCCTTAGAAATCCTCCTGCTATCATCACCAGACAGTCTCTGAACTGGAATCCCCAAGGCAGAAGGAAGACAGTGTGATAGAAAACTGGGTCAACAATGAGCCCCACAACCCATCACGAACACACCAAGAGTCCCGGGTTCAAATAAAGGATGGTTTATTAATCAGAATTCCTTCTCACAATATTTAAAAATAACATAAGCACAGGTTTCTCTCTCTTCTCCATAATAATTCTCTCCTCCTTCCAATTCCTCTCACTACCGCACTGCCCTCCTCCAGTCAAGTGTTGCCTTCCTACTTCCCAGCTCTGACTCACCTGGGTAAGGAGTGCGTTCCCTTTTATTAAGGACCTGGGAGTACTTCTGGTGCCAGGGCCACTGCTCGATGGAAGCACTTCCGTGTCATATGAAAGTCCATTACAGCAGGGAGCTTGTCTCACTGCAGCACCCTCTTGCGGCACCCAGTGACCCCAGCAGGGCTGCTCTGCCAGACTACATCTCCTGGTATGCCCTGCTGGCATCCCACTGGGCACTGATATTTAGGGCTGTTGCCATCTAGTGTTGTGGGGAATTAAAAATCCCCCAGCGACGTCTTTCCTTTCCCACGGGCTGTCCATCCATCCCTTCTGGTCCTTCCTTTCCGGGTCTGATCCCCTTCTCCTCCCTGGCTGGGATTTCCATCTGCCTGTTAGGAACTTCCCGTCTTGGTAAGGCACCATTCAATCTTCTGAACGGGATGCCCGCCCAGCCCGTATGGCATCTACAACAGGAAGGCCAAGGACCTGGAATCAGACGCCATGAGGATGGGCCACAATAGAAAGAAAGGCACAGGAGATGCCTGGAGAACACTTATTGGTGGCATATGTCCCCGCAGGGGTAGAAGGCATAAGTAAGAAAGTAAAAGAACATTTAAGAGAAGGACAACACTTATTTGATCAAACACAAACAGTTTCGATCAAGGGGACACTTTTCCATTCTGTTCTTGTTCTAACCAACTCAAATAGTTTAGGGTTGCAGGAAGAGGTGGCCTATTTCTTAATATTCCCCTCGCTAATAGAGGCATGCTGAGTGTGAAGTTGAGAGGAATATAAGAACAAGCATTTGACTGTTTAGACAAAGTGAGACCACGTGTTAGAAATTAGATGGCTGGAGAGAAGAGGGGTCCTCTGTTTCGTCATCCTGGTACAGATACGACACATCACTCATGAACAGAGGCTTGGAAACCATTGAGGTAGGTCCAGAATTTGCTTTTTTTAAAGTTTAATGTTTTTCCCCATATACCTGTTTGTTTGGAATATTTTGGTCTTCCTTTTTAGGGGTTGAGGCAATCTTAAGAGTGCACTCTGATGAGTACATGGCATCCAAGTAAGTTTAGGGCCAGATTTGAATTTCAGTTATACACATCCTCCCCAATCTTACCTAACATCGCTACTGAAAAGAAGTCATTTACCATATATTTTGTACAGGGACCTCTTAACATCTTTTCAGGTGATTTTTGACAAAAAACTAATAATCAAATTAACTAATTGGTGAACGTTTAACACATTTAGTGTTTCCTTTCATTTAACCATTTGACTTCTGATACTTAATTGGAAAGGACACGTTAGTAGTAAAGCAGCAAGGCTACAACACAAAACACAGCTGAAAACAATTAATTCAGAAATTCAGATGCTTTTAAAATAAGCTTGCAAATTTATTGAAGGGGAATAGTAATTAATTACAACATTCTCGATTGAAAAAATAGGTTTCAGTGATTATCCCCATAAATTTCATAAATGGCAAAGGAACAAACACATCTTTTATAATGCCAGATTTGCTCCACTTGTATCCTTCACTGCAGCACCTTGCAGAAGTATAAAAGTACAACAGAGAATTTGAAGCAGCTTGAATAATTGTCTTTCAGAATTTTTTGTGCATAAAAATGGAACACGTCAGTGTGCACCATTTTTGTAATAATGCAACACAGGAATGAATGAAAAGAATTATGAATGAATGGCTGGAATTTATATTGAAATAACCTCTCCGTCATTGTGTACAATTTACATGTCCTCCTTGTGCTTTTTCATATTGATGAAATTTAAAACAAAATGAAGTTATACTAGTGAATAATTTACATTCAAATCATAGTAAAGTGCTTTGGGATCCCTTTTTAAGAATGGAAGGCACTATACAGTACGAAACATTAAAAAAACTGGAATAAAGCAAAACAACAAGGATCAAAAATGCATGTACTATCACAGAAAGTGACGTATACGTGTATATTTTTTCCTCCAAAAAAATGAAAACTTGTGCTGTTATTAAACTTACTCAGTCAGGATTTTCCATGCATTTATTATAAAGCACAGTGAATTTTTGTTTAAATGTGTTTCACATTGTGAAGAGTTTTGTGAAAGGAGTGCTTACCTGGAAGTCTGTGTCTATTGAAGCCCAAAATAAATTCTAGGTCACTGGAACATGAAAGCCCGTGTTATAAATGAAAGGTGAACACATGTGCTTTTTTCATTTAGATCTATATTGAACAAATATAAAACAATGAACATGTATCAGGATGTCAAAACATTTTAAAATCTAACACCATTATTATCATAAGCACGTGTATATTATGGACTGGATAAAATCCAAACACAATAAAACCATATAAAGTTATCAGTAATGGAAATAATTTGGATTTACAGAATAGCAATTGAAATTGAAAACGAATGCCCACATTTCAAAGGGTCTGATAACTGAACCAGCAGAAATAAACATTTAATATAGTAAAAATAAAACATATTCATGGATGGTTTAAAGTTTTTTATTCTTCCAAAGGGTGGGTCCAAGATTTAAATTATTCTTTAGTCATATTGTTTTGCTGTTTACAATAGTGGTGTATATGTTTCTTGTCTATGGTTGGTTCCTACCTTGACACCAGTGCTAGTGAGGTAATGGATCCAGCACCTCAGCTACCCCAAACTGAAATAAGCTGGTCCATGAAACAGATAAATAAAATACATATCTATCTATCTATCTATCTATCTATCTATCTATCTATCTATCTATCTATCTATCTATCTATCTATCTATCTATCTATCTATCTATCTATCTATCTATCTATCTATCTATCTATCTATCTATCTATCCTACATATAGTTAGAGACGAAAGAAATTCAAAACTCTGTTTTTGGGGCGACCCCAAAAAGTGTACATGTATAAAGTTCCTTGGCCAGTGAAAAGCTGAAAGTCATCGCCTGGTATTATAATGTCCTAAGACCAGTAGCCCTTTTATGGTAACTATAAACTTAAAAAGGTTCACAAAGTTGAATATGTCTGCCAATTTGCTAATTTCTTTCCTGTGATTTCTTCAATGTGTAGGTAACCCACATTTTCTATTAAGAATAATTGACAAAAATAAGCATAAGTTGTCTTTCTTGTGGGTAATTAAGCCTCCTGGAGGTTGCCCTGTGAAATACATTTATAGAGTATATATAACAAAAAATAGCCAGGATTTCAAAACAGGAAATCTTTTTCAATATAAAACAAGCATTTTAATTTAGTACTGAAAAGGTGCAAAAACTTTACATTTCTATTATTGAGTTAATGGTGATATTTTATGTCTATATTTTAAGTCTCAGTCGCAAATGAGTAGAAAAAGACACACCGCTTCACTGTTTAAGAAAACTTGTGGTACATGCTTAAAAAGGGGTGTTATATTTGAATAAATAAAGCCCACTACATCTTGATTGTGTGTAGTGACCTAAGGGATTGGGGTTGGGGGGGTAGCACTGTGGACTCCTGACCCTGCAGATACTTTACAGGCCTACCCTTATGCTGAGAACTGAGCCCAGGAGCAGCTTTGGTGTCAACACTGAGTGAATTTCATTGATAGGAGAAATTAAATCTGTAATCTAAAGATCAAATGGAAAGCGCAATTTGGTATGCTAGTAGTCAAGAAGAGGTTGTGGGGCTCCATTAGTTAATTCTGGTTAAAACTAACTTTGGCTTATTTCTTCATTCACCTCACCCATGTGTTTCAATAAATAAATCACTTTTCTTTTGTTACGTTAAGTCTCTTTGCCCCTGTTACCTGCAGTTAGAATACAGTTGTAAATGGTCAATAAAGGAGGTCGAAGTCAGGCAGTACTTCTCCAAAGATTTGACGGCAACTTGGGTAAACACAGAAAATGGCCTTTAATCCAGAGGGAGTGAGGGTTTAGTAGGTATAGACGGCGGCATAGTAGTCAGTGCTTCTAACTTTCAACTCCTGAATCCAGGGTTTGAATACCAGCTTTGTCACTGTCTACACTTTCTGTTTCTGTCTGTATCAATGTTCATCAGGTGCTCAGTGTTTCCTCCAAGTTACCAAAGATGTTCATGTTAGATTAACTGGTTATCAGGTGTGTCCTGCCTTGTGCCTGATGCTTCTCGAATAGGCATGCACAGAAAATGGATGGATGGGTGAGGGGATGGGGGTACAGATGTTATAGGAGTTGCAGAGAAACCTTGAAGCATTAGACTTTTGGAATGGAATTAGTGTTATCCTGATAAGAAGGATGTGAAAAATACAGGAGGAGATGCAGTTTGTTCAGAGAGTGAGCAAATGGGACAGGAAGAAAGTTGCCCTAAGTGGGCAGAGTGACTTGTGTTTACTGCATTAGATGTGTTCTCCATGGCCTTAAGTTCAGTTAGGAGCTTGGGAATTGAACAGAAAAGCCTGGTAATAATAAAACAATAGATACTACCAAACGAAATTGGTACAAACTATAAATTCTCTGTATTAGGATTTCACTATTTTTCATCTCTGAGTCCTTTCTATATTTATGTTTGTAAACTACATATAAACTTTATATATATGAAACTCTTATATGAAACCTTCATCTTGGCCTTGATCAGGAGCTTATGATACGATACACATTGGTGAAGCAAAAAATTGGCAGTCAAAACAACCTCTGCAAAGTTAACGGGGTTAATGTCTTTCTTATGGCAAACTGCTCTGGAGCATAACATAGCAGAAAGGAAAAGAACAGCAGCGGCATCTGCTGAGCATCAAGTACGGGGAACAGAATGCACACGTGACAAACAGAGACAAGTGTCTGTGCAAACTGAGAGATGTGAGTGGTTGGCTAATACTATTACTCATCAACATGCCACACATACTCCATGACACAGAATGAAAGAATGATAACTATAACTACTTTTGGAAGTTAGATTGGCGATGTGCTCACTGTGGGGTGGTATTTTTTCATACTGAAAACAAAAATAAAATTGTGGATAAAATGGAAATGTTCAGTTGATGAAACACCTTAATTTGAAGACCGGAGGTCTATGTGTTGCTTAGTGTATATACATATTGCCAGTACCTTTAAGTTTGTACTTGATAAGTGTATAACCAGTAATGAAACAAGATAATTAAGTAAAACATTCATGTTAATAAATGCCATGGTAGAGTGGTAGAGATTTGTTTCATACTTTATTCCACTGATGTGTTATTATTATGAAACTGCTTTTGGAAATGTGGACTATGTTTAAACTATGGACGCAGTCAACTTTATCAAATGATGAACACATGCTCTTCATATTATGTTAAGAGCGATAGCATGACATACAATAAGATGCTAACTAAGATGATAATATGCAAATAAGGCAGTTCTTAACTCTTTCCCATAAGACATTATAGTTTTTCCTTGGCACCACAAACATAACACATTATTTCACTTGCAGACGTTTCTTAAAATACTGGTTTATTTCTTTATCATCCACCTAATTTTGTCTAAAAAGACACACTCCTACACCGCCTAAACAAAATTACATGTCACCTCCCAGCAGCTTAGCAACATGTATTACCAGCTTTTTATAAATTGGTACAACTTGACATTAATCTGCTATATCCCTCACAGAATGAAGTTAATTTAACTTCTAAATTAAAATCAGAACATTTTCATAGAATCCACATTCTGACAATCTGTCGAGGTCTTAATGCAAATGATGAACTCAATTCATATGTATTGTGTCTAATGACTTTTTGGTTTCCTAATTACACAGCAGGATAAAGTCCTAGGCCAAAAGTATGGAATTAGGATGAATGAAAGAGAAGTGTAACCTTGCACAATCTAGAGAACTTGTTTCATGAAAAGTACAAGGTGTGATCCAGATGAGTTTAAGTGTTTACAGACCTAAATAGTGAGAAGAATGGTCAACATGTTAGACAACAGCCCTCTGAGAGTCTACATTCAGAGCCTCAATTTAAAAGAACATCACGAAAAACCCAAACAAGTCTGAGAGGCCCATGAGTTCTTGTCAGCTGACTCCACGAATTCTTTTAAAAAACAACTCAAAACTCATCTGTTCAGGAAGGCTTTTAGCTCTGCTTGACATTATTACCCTTCTCTCAGTTTACTTCTCTGACAAGATGCTAATGTAACCTGTGTGTGTGTGTTATGCCATCAATTATGTTGTCTGTTTTCTTTTTTTCAGAATTCACTGTCTTAATCTTCTTTATTTATTTGTCTGGTTTGTACAATGTTATATACTGTACACAACTGCCATTCTTTATTATATTCTGTAAGTGCCTTGAGCATGGGAAAGGCGCTATATAAATAAAATGTATTATTATTATTATGGTTTTTTGGTCCAATGTCCTGACATAGAAGAATGGTACTTCCAGATATTTCTATATTTGGCTTTTAAGTATTCAGCTTTAAATTTCTACTTATGTTTAACCTACAGTTACATTTGGGAGATTAATATTTCGTGTAGTGTAGCTGATAAAACATTCAAAAAGAAGTTTGCCAGTTTAGCTTTAGCCACCGACTCAGTTTGTAGCATTAAGCAATCTTTAATAACCTGTCTGTGTTTCAACTGTAAAACACCTATTAACAATTACAATGTATCCTAATCTGTTTAAAACACTTTGGGCATGGGGAAGGCACTCTAGAAATGCAATGTATTAATTGTTCAGCTACAGGGCTACTTTTAAGTGCACCGCCCTATATTTGTATATGAGAGATGAGATCAAACCTGGCTTTTGGAAACTGATTTAATGATACCATCCACATCCATCCACTTCTCTACCCACCCATAAATTAACAGTTTTGGGTCATAAAAGGGCAAAGCCACTCCCAGAATTATCACGGGCAAGGAAGTCTCAGACGAGGCAGCAGTCCATCACAGGGGCTGCTAATGCAAACTTTCCACATTCCCACATGCATCAAAATTAAAAACTTATCAATTAAACTAAAATTCATTGGTATAAAAAACATAAACCCAAGTAGACATAGGATGAATATGCAAACTCTGTATTGATCTCTACACCAACATAATCTGGAATTTCCCCAAAGGCAGTAAATCAGTAAATCTAGCATCAGTTATTTCCTGTGTATAGTCTGTAAAAGTTATTTATAACCGATCAAGATAGGAGTGTGGAGAGTGGCAAGCATATACTCTGCTTTTTCCAAGATACAAAATGCCTAGCAGTGCATGTGAAAGCAATATACTTCAAAGGGCAAGCTTTGGAGCCACGCCTAGATGGAATATTAGGTGATCATAAAATACTGTATGTGTGTATGTATATACTGTATATACATATAACTGCAAGTAAGATGCCATTTTGTTATTGTAAACAGCAAAACTAGCAATGTTTTATTTTTTCTTAACTTTGAAATATTTTAAGAAACATTTTAAGGTGTTAAAACTAATATATAAGCTGTATACCTGAAAGGAGATGTGGTATGAACATGACATTTTATAAAAGCCTATGCCCAAACAGCTGCTGAAAAGTTTAATACAGGTCCGGGTCACAGTAGTAATTCATGAGTACAAGTCCTAGTAAACTTGTATAATTTATACAATATGTATTCTGCATGCCTGAAGGTCTAGTTTTGCTTAGTGGACAAATTTATGTACAATTTACAACACACAGAATGCAAGCTTATGATCATCAGTGCTCTTTGAATACACAGTCCTGCTGTGCATTCAAAATGATATGCCATCAATACAAACTGTAAGGCTGAGCAAAAATATTTGTTGGTTATTCTCAAATTAACAGTAGCAGAGATTAAAAAAAATAGGTACTTTTTTCTTCAATATATACATTGGTAAATATGCTAACCAGAATACATAAAATGGTTGGAGGAGTTCAGATAGAATTTGATGTAGTCAACAAAACATGCAAATGTTATAATAATTTCTTGTTACAAAGGGACCTTTCTAGGACATTTTTCTCCTTTGTTTTAATACTTTCTAGTGTTCTACAGTTACTCCATTTTAGTTAAAGTTACACTTCTTCAAGAATAACCTCCACCCCATGGACAAAGTAGCCACGTGTTAAACCTTGTGGATAAAGCCCCTCTGAAATAGTTGTGCAAATTCTGTTGCACTCTTCATGTCAAGTGCCATCCATGAAAGGTGCTATATAAAGTGAACAGTGATAACAGTCACTGG
Source organism: Erpetoichthys calabaricus (assembly GCF_900747795.2). NCBI lineage: Eukaryota > Metazoa > Chordata > Cladistia > Polypteriformes > Polypteridae > Erpetoichthys > Erpetoichthys calabaricus. Next base: position 36,402,143 of record NC_041401.2, read on the forward strand.
CTTTTGCAAGTGCATTCTCTAAAGATTAATCCATATAGACCTACTGTCATTGTAACACACAGGATATGTAGGTATAATGAAGGTAAATTTTAAAATATTTGTGTATTTAAAGAGACAACTCCTTTAAATATGTGGAAAGTCAATGGCACTTGTGCTTATGAGTTAATTGATAAGAAAATTCTATGTTTGTGAGGCAGGAAACAACCACGGATGGGCTGACAGTCTGTCTCAGGGCACAATCAAGCACATACTGTATGCACACACTAAATGTTATATATACTGGACCAATTTAATATTACTAATTCATCTATAATGTATGTTTTTGGTACATGATAGAACAGCCATGTCAATACAGGAAGACACACAAACTCAATGGGATGGGAAGTAAACCAAGCCCCAAAAAACCAAGAGGCAACAGTATGAACCAATGTACCAACTGTTGCCCCTTGTCTGTTTTTCTTTAAGTATTTATCACAAACTCAAAGATCATAGGATAGTTAAAAACATTACTTGTCAGTACCATGGTTAGTGCTGCTGCCATATGAATCCAGTGTCCAGGGTCTGAATCCTGCAATCAACTGCAAGCTCTCCTTGTGTCTGCCGGGGTTTTTCTTCCATACACCAATTTTCCTCCAACACCTCCAAACGCGTGACCTTAGCTGGTGATTGAAAATGGACCCTGTCTGTGTTTGAGGGGAAGGCAGAGTGAGTGGATGCCGCAATGGACCGGTATCATCTTTGGGGTTCTTTCCAGCCTTTTTCTCCAAGACTACCAGAATCAGCTTTAATGTTTTTGCTGCCTTGATTTGGATAAATGGGTCATTATTTATTTTACAGATATTCCTAAAACTGTTCCAGAATACCTCTTCAGTTATCAGGGATTAATATAAAAGATGAAAAAAGGTGATTTTTATTTTACAGTTAAAGCTAAAAAAATGTGACAAAGTGATTTACATCTTCTCACAGCCTGTCATATTTTAGATAAACCACTCCAAGGTGTTCTTGCAAGGATATTATACTATATGTGAGTCCTCTGTGATGACCGACAGGTGTTATTGACAGTCACTCATCACCTGTATGGAAACAAAAAATGTACTCCAGTTGATATACATGAGTTCATGATGGGTACGTCTTATTCCAGTCATTGTGATACCACATTTTTAAAAAGCAGTGTCAATCTGATGCAGGTTTTCATTTTATGGTGAGTTAGGTAGCTTATATTTAATATTCACATGAACTGTAACTAGTATTTGCTTTGTCCATTGGAGCAAATTGTTAGTTTTTCAGGGAAGAGGTAAGATTGCATGAGAACAATATTGCAAAAGTGAACATATGGATTGTATTATGTTGTATTGTAATCCAAACAAATTCAACAAAAAGCTTTAGAAAGTATTAGTAGCCTATTTTTAAACAAATGTGAACAATCTATATATATATATGTACTGTACAGTAAAACCTTGGATTGCGAGTAACAATGAGTGTTTTGCAAGATGAGCAAAAATTGTTAATAAATTTTAACTTGGTAAACGAGCGAGGTCTTGCAATATGAGTAGTACGTATATGCTTTGTCAGCCGAGCGTCACGTTATCACAACTGAGCCGATGGTTCCTCTCTCTCTCTCTCTTTCGCTGCGGGATTGTGGGTAATCATCTCCCATGCTTGGTCTCAGTCGGCGTGCCTCACTCATATAGTCAACACAGGTACAGTACGAGCGTGTAGTGTTTACTATAGCATTGTGAACATGCGTGTGTGTGTAAAGCATTTTTTTATTTTGTGTCCAATAAGGCTGTAGCAGTATGGGCGATGAGCCTGTTTAATGACAATGCAATGTCACATTTCCGCGAAGTCCTCGAAAAGGAGGCAAAAGCAACTGTCATTGGATAGGTTTCTTGTTAAAGTCGCACCTTCTGTTGGAATGACAGAGACATAGCGACTGGACAAACACATGTATACAGTGACACACAGACACTTGTCCTTTTATTAAGGTGGATGTTTGTTTTCCATTTTCACTTTTAGCAAAATTCATGTGAAAAACATGCTTGAATGGATTTACTGTTTTTATTATAAGGGAATTGTTATTTATCTACTCCAATATCATTATGGTAACAGTTCTCTTCTTGAGTCCCAGCAAGGTACTGATTTTCTTACTTGGGTTCTCAAATTAAAAAAATGATGAACCCTTGCTGTACTGAAATAATCAAAATAAATTGAAGGTTAACATATATAATATAACATTGCCAAACCTTCCTAGTCCAATTAGGGATCTTGAGGGGTTCAGAGCCTATCCGGCAGCACTAGGCACAAGGCAGGGAACAGCCCAGGACAAGCAGCCAGTCCATCACAGGATTCACTCCCACATGCTTCCAACAACACAGGAGACAGTTTGGAATCACCATTGTAACCTCACCTGCGTGTCTTTGGGGATGTTGGTGGAAAGCCCATGCAGAGTTAAGGAGACTGGGCATACTCCTTACGAATAATCAAGCCCTCTGCTATTTCTATGCCCCAGTGCATTTATCTTTCTAAAATGACATATTACATGCAACCCCCACAAAGCTCCAAGGTTTGAGTACTCGGGCAGTTAATAGGCACAATGTCAATAATTTAAAATTAGACATGGTTAAAATCTTAAAAGCAGGAACATTTGTTCCTTCATGAGAAGTCAAATTAATTGGTAGCGGAAAAATGTCTGCAATGCTCTGATCAGTTCATACGATGCCCCTGCATTAAAAATACATTATTAGTACTCTTTTCTTTTTTCATCTACTGCCCTTCTTTTCCAGCCTGATGAAATGTAGATGATTCATTTACCAACAGCTCCAGCAGCAGCTGCAGCAGCTCAAAGTCACACACTGACTGACTGCACAGAGGAGAAATGTGCTTTTCAGACATTTATCAGCCTCTGCTGTTCTACCCATGTGGGTGTAACTTTGAAATATCTTAAACTGCATTAATGCTTGTTACGGTAAATGACATTATGATGGCTGGGTAACAAATGTTTTTTTATAGAATCAAGTAATGAAAATACACTGTCAAAAAAAATGGTTGTGCTCAGAAGCAGTGCTTCAATTTATGTGAAATCCATGCCAGGAAAATTAGTTATTCATGTCCATTACATTCCAGGGGCCTCATGTATAAACGGTGCGTATACACAGAAATGTTGCGTACGAACGTTTCCACGCTCAAATTGCGATGTATAAAACCTAAACTTGGCGTAAAGCCACGCACTTTTCCACGGTACCTCATGCCCTGGCGTACGCAATTTCTCCGCTCGGCTTTGCAGACTGGCAGCACCCTGCATCAAAGCAGTGTTACTGTTCCTGTGTGGTCACCCTTTCTTTCTTAGATCCACATTCCTGACACGGCTTTATAAATACACTGAAACTAACTGCATATTGTTTATTAGTGTAATGCATGTGATTGTAATTAACCTGCAGCAATATAATGGTCCAGGGAATAGCCATAGTATTCCAAATACCATAACTGCTTTGGCGTCGTTACTCTCACTGCATCTTCTTCTTCTTTCAGCTGCTCCCGTTAAGGGTTGCCACAGCAGATCATCTTTTTCCATATTACTCTCACTGCACCACTCGGGAGTATTTATATCACTGTATCTGAGTGGGGAATCACAGCAGCAGCTGATTGGAAAGAGAAATATCGGTATACAGCATGAAGCAGATGCTACCTCAGCCACGGCAAAACGTTTCCGAGACTTCCCTGTATGGACTTCGCGGCTTAGAAAAAGTTTCAGCCCAAGAACTATAAATGCACTAAATCAGTCCATCAAGTGCTCCTTGTAGAACTGTTTGGACTTATAAGTACAATCACCTCACTGTAAACTTGGGATACAGTTATAATATTGCACAACCTTCGCCACTTTATAAAGCGCGTATTTACATATGATGACAATATCATTTTTAAGATGAAATGCAGCAAAATATGTTGATTATATTATACAGATAAAACTTTAACTTCATTTAAATGATCTGTATTGTTAATAATTAAAGATGTGAGGACATGGTGCCACAGCGCTAGCTAGTTCATGGATTGTTCCTGCATTGCGTTGTATTCTTGCTCGTGCTGACGCGACACTGGAAGGATAAACGGATAGAATAATTAAACATGTACTACGAAGATATTTCAATGTTCCTTAAAAGTTTTGAAGAATCGCCGTTCTAAGCTTACAGATGGCTTCACGTCTATTACAGAGCTGATTGTGTGGCGATTGGGTATTTGGAGAAAAAAAAGTAAGGACAGGAATTGAAGGTTAGTACGTTTGAAAGAGACAGTACTGCTGCAATAAATTATTTCATCGAAGGTCGCGCATGGCGCAGCAAGCCTCTTGCATGAGACATGAACAGGCACTGCGCCACTGTGTTCCCATGTTTAATAACATGCTTTAACTCCTATCATCATGAAAAAGATATCACGTATACATCTCAGTATTTTAATTATTCAGAGAGCTGTAATATCACGAATGTAATGGATTCTGTGTCCTGTCGGAGAAAAAGAAAGCCCGTTTAAGAAGCAGGTAGTGTTTCACACACAGAGCACATAGAAGATCAAATACAGAACAAAGCATTTAATGTGCTACTTTAGTTACAATGGGATTTGAGAAACTAGTAAATTAAATGACTTTAAGATGAAGTTTATGATGTTCTACTTTAATGGCAAAAGAAACTACGTTATTAAAGTGGAAATTTCGAGATTAAAGTTGACATTTCATGCTTTTTTCCCTCTGTGTGCCTATTTTTTTTGTCTGTACCCTAATAAGCTTTCATATGACACTCAGACGGTGAGCTACGACTTGCCTTTTCACGGCGACGTTGATATGTGATTTCTTTTTTATTTCGGGCACTGTGCGACTTTGTGAACTTGAGCTTTCGAGTTTCTCCGACACTCTGTCACTTGATCAACTTCCTTTTGTTGATTATATAACTGTTTAAACCAACAAATAGTGCATTTTTCCTTTGCCTCCATTTGGTCTTCGCTGAAATTCTTATATTTTCCCCCGTGCTTTTCCCATTGTCTTTTCACAGAAGGCTGAGCTTAAGGGCTATTTATATTGATTTGCATATTCAAAGAGGATTAATTCTGGGAGGAGTTGGGGCGGGACAGAAGGCGCGTGCATGTGCGTTACTTTTCACGCTGATCGGAATTTATGTAGCGGAAGAACGTGGAAGTTTGCGTACGTACAGATTCCTGCATCTGGATTTTTCTGTGCGTACGCACATTCCTACTTTTGTACTTACGCCATGTTATAGTGTGAGTTCTACACACGGCGTTATGCATGAGGCCCCAGGTCACCACTACCGAGCCATGTATTGTATTTCCTGTAAAAGGGTGATAACTAATTATGTTCAATGTGGCACTGGAATGCATGGGCATCCACCAAAGCCCACCTGTAATGTGATGACAGTGTGCTGATCGGCCATACTAAATGTTTGAATGAGTCAATGGAGCTACATTGCTGGTCTTTGTGTGCCTGAGTGGTAATTACAAAGTGCTACCATATGAATGTGACAGTATGATATACTGGCAACAATGGTTAAGAAGGATTTGAGAGGCCAAGAAGAAAAAAAGCAGATTATCCAACAGACCATCAAACCAGCTATATTTATATGAAAAGAGGATCCAAATTTTGTTTTGTTTTTCTCATTCACAAAATTTTTTGATCTATTTCAGGATCATGCCGGGACAGGGATTAGGTGGGAAATAGCTGTGGACAGATCATGGATAATACTGGTCCAATTTGGAAATGTCAGTCAATCCAACCAGCATATTTTTAGGAATGTGGGAGTAACACTTGGAGGACTTGGTGGAAACTTAAGCAGACACAGAAGAAAATGCAGAAACCACTGGGCTGGGTATGGAGTGCTGAATGTGTGAGGCAGCAGCACTACCCACTGCACCACCAGATATAAAAATGAGCATTATAATTATTTGAAGATGACTGTGAAACTTTCAGTTGGCCTGTTAAGAATTTTATTTTATTTCATGATTTTTCAGATAACATATTTAGCTATACATGGTACAGTAGCTTTTGTACTCAGCAGCCTTTGAAGTTTTATTGTATATTGAAGCAATGATATTCTTAAAATGCTCAATTAGATGAGGTGCATATGTTTACAGACATTTGGCTTCATTGAATGGGCATCTATCATCCTTTACTTCATATAAGTATTCCAATTTTTTAAATTATTTACCCTCATCCACTAAATCGTCTATGTGATTCAGGACTTAGCATGTGGGGTTTAGCTTGTGTGTCACTGAATGATATTCTTTGTTTTCTGCCATTATTCTTCATTTTCTACCTTATGTTAAAGTACTCCAGCAGCAATTCAGTTATATTGGAGTGTTTTATATACATTACTGGGATCTAATGTTTACTACCTAAACAGCTTGTTCACAAAATACATCCTCTTTGGTTGGCTATTTAATTTTTTCTAGGCAATTTATCACAATTGGAGACATACAGGAGTTTTGTTTATATAGATGAGTCTCAAACAAATGAAAATTTTGTAAACTTCCAGACATAAAAAAACAAACAAAAGAACACAATAGCTATTTACTGGACTCCCAAGAAAATTGGCAGTGCTTCTTTGTTTGAAAATTGTCAATATCTTTGATTTTATTCTGGACAACCAAATAGCCTGATTAGACATTTGTTCACACATTAACTTAACTAAATTAGCCAATCTGTGCAATTTAATTTTGCAGTTAGCCTATGAGAAAAGAATTACAGGGGCTATTTTTTTAAAAACTGACAATTGTATTTCTTTCCTTTTAATATTTTATAAAAGAAACTTGATAATGAATATGTTACAGCAAGTGAAACACTCCAATAGTTAATGTCCTTTTGTATTCCTAAATTCTGATGATCACTCACAGTTGTGGGTTACCACTATTAACTGTAATTATACAACTTATTTCACTTTATTTTTATCTACTTTAATGGTAGCCCAGTGCGAGCCATCTGTAGGAGATGCAGCGGTGTCTCACAACATACTATCAAAAGCAAAAATGTCTGAAAAAAATGTTCCTACTCTCAAAATAGAATAATTACCTGTTTTTGCACATCCCACTAAAGAACAAGAGACTCACTGAGAATGTGGGTTTATGTCATGGATTTGGAACGAATCTATTGTGGTTAGCACAGGGAATAAGAAGGAAGCAGAAGAGAGAACATTAAGTTGAGTTTGGTTGCGAGTCCTGCATTCCCTTTTTCTTAGTACTGGAGACAAGAAGGGCCCAGTTAATAATTTTTCAGTTCACAGTGGCCTCGCCATTTTGAGTATGCAAACAGTACTAGTCAAGGATTGTCCTTCCTGAAGTTTTTTTTCAGGGAGTGTAAATTGATTGTGCATCATTAAAATGGATGGAGAGGTGGGCGTATTCATCATTATTTTAATGTGCTACTGTGTTGAGGGCCATGATGGCAACATACCAAGCTGGACTGACCAGCCCATCCGAATCCCTACAGCCTTATTCCAGTTCATCCGAGAGAATTTCCAGATGCTCCCAGGTAAATCAAGGCTTCTGTTCAGTCCAGTGTGTGTCCTGGTGTTCTCCCCATAGCCCCCATCTACGTTCCCAAAGGCCATCATGAATACTGTACATGCCCTAATTACTTACAAAGCAGTGGTTTTACCCCATGGTCTACTGAATATTGTGGAGAACTTGACTTTATTACAAAGGGTGAGCTCAACAACCCTGCTCAGGGACCTCTTTTTAATCACTTATACCTGCAATCTCATTCATTTGGTCACTACCCAGAGCACCCTCGGTCCCCCAGTTTCAGTGGCTATTGGTATACTCACACGGTATAAAGTTTACCGTGGTCACATGATTAGCATGTTATCACCAATCGATGGGTCAGAAAAATCCAAGATTAGTGTAGGAGTTTGTCATATATTTGGATTCTCTGGTAATATAAAACACAATGAACAATTTTATGTGTTCTTGTGTGTACTCTATGCATATACAAATGCAGTTGTACTTCATGAAATGCCTTGAAATAATGCTTATAATGTACAATATAAAAAGTGATTGGTTTGGAATTTACAAAATAATAGACAAACTTTATAAGACTTCTGACTATGGTGTAAGGCTATTCAACTCATTAAAGCATTTACTCTGTAAAAATATAATGTAGTTATTGCTTTAGCTTTGATTATGCAGATTTTTTGTATGAATGTGGTGTTAAAATGTACAAGGGCTTTGAATATGCCAATCCAGTAAAAACTAGAAAAGGCCAATTTTTTTTTTTTGTAACGGATTGAATGCTAAGGGGTGGTAGGTGGGATTCATTTTATTACAATACTATTAAGTTATAAAAAGTATGCTTTTGCCCAGCCCTAACATGTAACAGCTCTGCCACAAGATAAAATATGAAACTCTTAAAGACCAAATAGTAAACAGCAAATTTTAACAAAACAAAACTTTCCCAAATTAGGTTATATAAGTTAAGGCTTAACATTTGGCTCCAATAGCTCTCTTCTCTACTTCCAAAAGCAAGACATGCATTCAAAAATATTAATTTAGAACCACTATCATACATAAAACAACATAATTTAAAAGTAACTCGTTACTTTAGCATATCCACACATCTCCTAAAAGACTTTGCTTTACGAGAGGCCGAGAGCACAATTTGGCTCCTTAAGGTTTCATTTTGTTTCACAAAATAAACATTGTAATATAAATACCATGCCAAAAAGTATATGCAGTATTACATGCCGATTATGATTCTTACATGCCAGTATATGCTAATATTACAGTGACCTGAAAAATATCTGAGGTCTTTTTTATCAAAGCTTTTATACTTACAGACTAGAATGCATGTTGAGCTATTTATTTTCTGCTACTTTGTAAATAATAAATATATATTTTCTTTTATCTTTTCTCAAATTTCAGAAACTTGTCCTTCTGTTCAAATTTTAAAATAGTGCCATGAGGAAAAAAAAAGAAAACAAATTTAAAAAAGGTAGATTTTAGTTATGTAAATCGGTCTGAATTCATTTTTCTCAGTTTTGGAGGAAGATGCCCATCCATCCTTCCTCCACCTGCAAGTTTTTGCAGTTTAGGTGGCAAATCTGCAACTGATTGGCTCATGGGGTCAGAGTTTATCTTGGTGGTCTTTGACACCAGTTTTTCCTCCGAGTTTCCTGGGACAGAGCTGATTCTCTGAAGTTTCAGGGGCAAATCCCCCAGGCTGTAGGCTTTTTCGGATGCTGTAGAACTCATTCGCAACAACTTCCTGGGAAGGTCTTCCCTTCCTGTGATCTTTTGAAGTTTTGACGGCAATTTAGTACTGGTATCCTCAATAGTATCCAAGCAGTCCATTGAGTTATTCCTATCTCCACTGTTGCTTAAAGATGGTGCCATTAAAGGTGAAGACATAAGAAGCATTTCCTCCTGCTCTTTCACACTGTATGGTGGTGTGGGAACTTCAAATGTTGCATGAAACTGAGAGTAGTCAACTTTGAAGAAGCCTTCTTCCAGGGAAATAACAGGAAAGAAACGATGGCCCCAGAGAACTTCATCTTCAGTGTAGGAGGTCCTTGCCTGACAGGTCATCCCTGTAAAAGACCATAAAGACACCTTTAGTGTAAACAATAAAAAAATATACAGAAGAACTTTAAAATAGTTCTTTACTAATAACATTCAACTTTCATACTCTGTACCGATAGGTTTAGATCATTTTTGTAACTGATTGTCTCCTACTGGCTTTTTATACAACAGCAATATCCACGTCTGCCTATTTATTTCACATTAGCTGAGTGAAGAAGCTGTCCCAGACATGAAAACGTGATTTATCAGTTCAGTTACCATTACATAAGCAATGAGTAATTAAGGGTAAATTGCACACTAATCAAACAAAGGGCACATTATGTAGAGCATTTCATAGATAGATTGATAGATATGGAAAACATTATCCTATATTGCAATGAAGCTGAAGTTGTGCCTCCTTCCTTTAAGTCATTTAGTCATCTACAGTATGCTCTGCAGATCTGGCGAAAGGTGGAGAAACATCTTGACACAAGTCCAATTTGGCACAATCATACATCCAACTTGTATTGGTTGCAGGGCCATCTCTTTTCAGCCATGGGCTGATCGGGGAATTGAGATGCTTGGTGATATTTACAATGAAAATAGATTCAGAATGTTCCAATTACTCAGGACTGGGTTTTCTGTTTTCCTCTTTCTTTTACTACCTTCAAATCAGGTCAATCCTTAAGGCAAACATGGTCCCATTTTCTTCTGCACTGCCTTTTCACCCTCTTTATAATTTTTCCAGCTTACTATCTCCAAAATTACAGACAGTATCACCTTCATATGCAAGTCTGAGTAAGACATCTACTGGACCTCTATCTTTACTTTCAATTTGGCCATGTGACTTCCTTTTTTCTGCTCCAATTTTCTGGAATGATTTCCTTAACCATACTTCCACATCTTCCAAAAACCCCAATTACCAGCATATTAAACTTGCAAATTGTTTGTACTGCTGATCCCATCTCCCACCTATGCCTTTTAAATGCCATTTGAACTCCTCTCCATATGTTTTGTGACTTCCCCCTAGTTTCTATATTTTGGATGAATATTTCCAACTGTCTATCTAATATTTTTTTCTGTTAATATTCCCTTTTGGCCTCACATATTACTTCTCTTGGACCCCTCTTCTCTTACCTTGACTTGTATCCAGCAGAGGTTATTGTGTCTGGGTAACATCTGCTATGCTCATTTTAGTTTCTCACTGGAAACCTTCTGACTCAAGTTTTGTAAACTTCTGGAAATCCTCTTTCTTTAATCTAACCCTACTTGAACTTTTGGTGTAGTCGATCAATGCATCAGCTGGTTCCAATATAAAGAAGTGGCAAGCTTTTGTGTGCTTGGTTTGGAGCTGACCAGCCAGAGATCTGTGTCACAGCCACTACCCTTAATTCCTAATTCTCCCCTTTTCTTATTCCTTTTCTCCGGTGGGCCTCGCTGAGTCTGTCTGGCCCCTCTTGCCTGTCTATGTGGGCACCAGCAGTTTTTAATTTGATATTGAACTGTTTATACAGGGCAATTTTTTGGGGGTGGGGGGTGAGGGTGCCATGGGGGGCATTGTTGCTGATAATCTTTTCCTTTTATGTGTTTTTTTTAATTAATAAAAACAAAACATATGCACTACAATGCAAGTTTAAAAGTTATAAGTTCAGACATGAAGAGTACAGGTTAAACGATTTGATCAGTTACAATATGAGGCAGAAATCAAATTTAATCTTGAAACCTTAGTGATAAGGCATTAATGCACCACCACTAACTCCACATAACATTGCAACTGACAATACTGTAATACTCATTTTGGGATTCTGCCTTAATTGATATTTTTTTTGGTAAATCCACGTGATCCTGTATTGGAATAACTGGGATCAGAATATGTATGTATGAATACATAAACAGTAAATCACAGATATCATTTTTCTCTCTTTCAGTTTTATCAAACCCTTCCATACTGCATGCCATTTCCATACCGTACAAAGGTTGTGCCTCTGGACTGGAAGTAAAAGTTTCTTATAAATATTCAAACATGCCGTTTGAAGACACTTGGAGGTCAGAAAGCAATATACCACCGGGTTATAAATGTAAGTCAGTATGAATCAGCAGGTCACAAGAGAAGCAGTAACATATGTGCATATAAAATATGTTCAAAAAACACTTCTGCTTTATATCAGCCTGCTATACTGAACATTCTTTTTTTTCTTGCAGAAGTTATCTAAAAGAAGAAATGCTGAAGAGAATTATAAAAGAATGACACAAAGTGTGAGTCATCAGTGTGACCATTGTGTTACTTGGTAATGTGTTAATTCTTGCAAGATAGATAGATAGATAGATAGATAGATAGATAGATAGATAGATAGATAGATAGATAGATAGATAGATAGATAGATAGATAGATAGATAGATAGATAGATAGATAGATAGATAGATACTTTATTAATCCCAAGGGGAAATTCAAATTTAATTAAATAAATAAATAAATAAAATTCTCTGCCAAATATAAGTAGAATAACACACAAAGCCAATATGAACTCTGGCTCAGTAGAACCCAACGATAAACAACTGTCACAGTCTGACATGAGTCCCATTGAGGTCTCCTCCATTTTGTGTATATTTGGCATTTCTTCTTTCCTCTTTAGAAATCCAGACTAAGGGTGGGCATGACCTCCACTTATCATTTTATTATCAATCGGGGCCTCTAATTTAGCTCAAAAACTTAAGAGTGGAGGGATTAGCAGATACAAAAAAAAACCAATATTGAATTAAAGATTGATAATAATGCAGGAAAAAACAGACAATAACTTTGTATAATGTTAATGTTTACCCCCCCGGGTGGAATTGAAGAGTCGCATAGTTTGGGGGAGGAACGATCTCCTCAATCTGTCAGTGGAGCAGGACAGTGACAGCAGTCTGTTGCTGAAGCTGCTCCTCTGTCTAGAGATGATACTGTTTAGTGGATGCAGTGGATTCTCCATAATTGATAGGAGCCTGCTTAGTGCCCGTCGCTCTGCCACAGATGTCAAACTGTCCAGCTCCATGCCAACAATAGTGCCTGCCTTCCTCACCAGTTTGTCCAGGCGTGAGGCATCCTTCTTCTTAATGCTGCCTCCCCAGCACACCACCGCGTAGAAGAGGGCGCTCGCCACAACCGTCTGACAGAACATCTGCAGCATCTTATTGCAGATGTTGAAGGATGCCAGCCTTCTAAGGAAGTATAACCGGCTCTGTCCTTTCTTACACAGAGCATCAGTATTGGCAGTCCAGTCTAATTTATCATCTAGCTGCACTCCCAGGTATTTATAGGTCTGTACCATCTGCACACAGTCACCTCTGATGATCACGGGGTCCATGAGGGGTCTGGGCCTCCTAAAATCCACCACCAGCTCCTTGGTTTTGGTGGTTTTCAGTTGTAGGTGGTTTGAGTCGCACCATTTAACAAAGTCATTGATTAGGTCCCTATACTCCTCCTCCTGCCCACTCCTGATGCAGAGCACTTTCCTTAATATTTGACTACTTTAAAGGAATTCTCCACCTGAAAATGGTTCGTTTTTATATGTTACTTACTCTGTGTAGTTTGTAGTGATTACTGAGCAAATTTTTAATTTCCTGATTTCATGCAGAATGAGAGAAATTAAATTTATGATAAAATTTAAGCTAATGGTGACACATGGTGCACAACAGCAAATAATGTGAAAAACATCCATGGAAAAAATAAAAAAGTTCTCACGTTACTCATGTTGCATAATCCAGTGTCTGTTATCCAGTCAGACAGTCAGTCAGTGTCCAACCCGCTATATCCTAACACAGGGTCCCGGGAGTCAGCTGGAGCCAATCCCAGCCAGCACAGGGCACAAGGCAGGAACAAATCCTGGGCAGAGCGCCAGCCCGCCACAGGGCACACACACACACCAAGCACATACTGGGTACAATTTAGTATCGCCAATGCACCTAACCTGCATGTCTTTGGACTGTGGGAGGAATCCAGTTGTACCTTCAAAATGTATAAAACGCATGCAACTTTTGCTAAAATATTATTAATGTTTACTTCTGGGAAAAACACTGTACAATGTAAACTGGAAAATACACTGCCATAATGCTGTGCTTTTGAATCTACAGCACACCTCTCTATGGATGTTTTCCACATCGTTTGCCATTGTATGGCACATGTTGCCATTAGGTTCTATTAATTCATTAAGTTTTTTCCCTCATTTTGCATGAAAATATGAGATTAGAATTTTTTCTCCACCATCCCTACAATCTTCATGGGGTAAGTACCATATAAAAAAAGATATTATTATTGGGTGGAACATTCTTTTATACATGAAAAAAATGCTTGGACTCAAAATGGAAAAGCAATTTGAAAAACATATACAAATGAGGAAAAATATGAAATGTTCAATCAGTGAACACAACATTATAGTTCAGAAGAGCTGATGATCATATTATAGTGATGGCCCACTTCTATAGCTGGGAAAAATTATATGTGCTCAAAGCCATGGCCACCGTGACAAAAAAAACTAACTCAAAAACGATAATACCACAGACAGCTTGGCTCATTTTGTTTTCTGGCAATGATACACAAATCCATTTTAAAGACTTTAAAATAAAACTTTTGCCAAAAAAGTATGGCCAAACAAAAAACCTGTATGGTAAATATCAAAGTGCACTGAATACTTTTCTTAATAAACTGGACTTTGCAAAATGTTTCAAATCTGGTACCAAGTTAACAACAGGCTTATTAAAGAACCAAGGAGTGTCATGCTGCCTTTCTCCTATGTATACAGTAACAGCCCATAATAAAGGTTATAAAGGAAACACTGCTGATCTTCCACAAAATCCACAGCCTATGTCAATGGATGTTAGTGTCCATCCATCCATCCATCCATCCATCCTATTCCGCTTATCCGAGGTCGAGTTGCGGGGGCAGCAGCTTGAGCAGAGATGCCCAGACTTCCCTGTCCCCGGCCACTTCTTCTAGCTCGAGGATGGGACCGCCAAGGTCCCGCCTTTGGCCACCACCCAACTCACACTACACCCGACCTCCTTGGCCCCTTCCATAGGTGGTGAGGCCATGGGAAGGGGGACCCACGTTGCCTCTTCGGGCTGTGCCCGGCCGAGCTCCATGGGTGCAAGCCTGGCCACCAGGTGCTTGCCATTGAGCCCCACCTCCAGGCCTGGCTCCAGAGGGGGGCCCCGGTGCCCCGCGTCCAGGCAAGGGAAAACGCCATCCAAATTTTTTATTCATCATAGAAGGTCTGCTGAACCGCACTTTGTCTCATCCCTCACCTAGGACCAGTTTGCCTTGGGTGGCCCTACCAGGGGCATAGAACCCCGGACAACAGAGCTCCTAGGATCATTGGGACACGCAAACCCCTCCACCATGATAAGGTTAATTATTAATTAATAAGGTTAATAATTGTTAGTGTCCAACAATTTAATTTAAGGGTATCCACTTAGGTGTAACACAACCACATTTACTGATTTTATACTGTATCTGCTTTAAAAGAGGATGAAGTAAAATGAATGTTGAAACTCGGAAGATGTAATGCATAATGTAACTGCCGCAGATGGACAGTGAGCACTTCTCAGGGAGGGACAGACGGAATGGCAACACAACTGCTGAAAAAGGAGAATCTGCTGAATTCAGCAGCATTTCCAGATTAAATTTGTATGAAGGTGTTTGTTAACTTGCAGTCTGGCAGATAGATGCCAGCAGGGAAGATTTCTTTCTTAGAATCATTATGTGCTCTTGTTATAATGGTATTAATTTCGCTGAATGGTTGGAAAAAGGTGCAGGATGGCTGTCAATTAGGAAATTCAGGTCTCTCAGTCAGTGGGGGAAATTGTAATAAACAACTGGTATAATGGATTTCCTTGAGATGGGTGAGGATGCATCCCGGGTCATGTGGTTAAGACTTACATCGTCACAAGTGTTCCTAAAATGGAGTTGCCTGAGTATCACCTAGATTCTGGATTCGGACAGGGAATGGTTGAACTTGTCTTATTACGTTCACATTACCAGGCTGAAGTGACTCAAAGCCGATTTTTTTTTTGTCTTAACGTGACACAAATCTGTTGTTTTCAGGGCTGTGTGGACACATAAACTCCAATACCTTCAAATCAGACTTGAGTCATTTTCATCTGTGGTGTTGGATACGTATTTGATTTGATACTTTTTTCGTTCTTAGTGACGCAGGCGACTCGTGCACAAATGCATCAATGTGAGCATGAGTACAGTTTTGGAAGACAGATGCATTCACATTACAGTTAGATATAGATCACTTGTACTTATGGGCATATATTGTCAAGACAGGCAAATCTGATCAGGCCAAAAATTCAGAATTGAACAAGAAGGCTTGTAATGTGAGCCTAACCTAAATCATCTCTGCTCTGTCTAATCCATCCAACTCTCTTTATACAGGGTGGCACAGGGAAACCGGAAATTTTGTTTGAGACCAACACGACCTTGTTTAGAACCCCTTGCAATTAGTTATAATGGAGCAGTGGAGTGATGCACAATGAGCGTTCGCAATGAAAGCCTTTTATAAGAATGGTGTTAGTGTGACTGCGGTGCTAAGGGAATTTCTGCATCATTACAAGTTAGGACGTCAAGATCGTGTCCTGTCTGCTCATGTGATTACAACATGGGTGCGTAACTTCATAAGAAACGGGCTCAGCCTTAAAAAAGAACTTTCTAGGTGGAGCCACTTTGCATACTGCCACACAATCGATGGCAGCTATTTGACGACTGTTTGGAAAGTGCGCCATTTCACGCAATGGTGACATTCCCTGACCTCTGAGATCCCCAGATCTCACTGTTTGTGATTTTTTCGGTGGGGACATCTTACAGAAAAAGCCAAGTGTACTGCACACGTCCTGCAACCATTGCTGAACTACAAAGGAGGACTGAAGAGGAAATCATTGGCATTCCTCTTGACATGTTATGTCGAGCAATGCAGAATTTCCACAACAGGCTGTCAGAACTTGTACGGAGAAATAGATAACACCTTGATGATATTTTCTTCAAAACATAAATGGAATATTGAATGAAAATTGATTAAGATCATTAATTGCATATCCTGTACAATACATTTCATCATTAAATGTATTTTGTGATGTGTTTACTCGTGCAGTGAACGTCAATTGAAAATTTCCTGTGTCCCTGAGCCATCCTATATTTTTGAATTGGCTTAATCCAGTACATGATTGTTGGACAGTCCAACTCCAAAGCATTGGTAAAAAAAAAAAACAAATCTGGACAGCCTATTGTACTGTACACTTACATTTACATTTATTTGCTTAGAAGACACTTTAATCCAAAGTAACTTACAAAAGAAATCAACATAATCGAGTAAACATCAGTTTGGGGAACAGGCCACATTTACAAAATTGACCATCACAAGTGAAGAGCTCAGAGCAAAATGAAACTTAGTTACAATTTCAAAGCCACAAAAACTTCAAACACTTTTTAAACACTTTGAGGGAGTCAGAATTTCGAATGGAGGTGAGCAGCTCAGTGCACCAGCTAAAAGCTATGCACAGAAAGAGTCAGGTTTGAGATTTGATACCTAGCAGAGGTGGCATCCTTAGACACCTTTCAACAGACCTGAGTGGGTGAGAAGAACATTAGGATCTCCTAAATTTCTCAACATATATGGGTGCTGACCCTCTGACTACTCTGTAAGTAAGCATTAAAAATGTGAACTTAATTACATTCATGCATACCTGCACTCACTGATCGTGGGCCACTATAAGTCACTATAAATCCTGAATGTGTTTGGGAAGCAACACCAAAAGAAATACTACGAGATGTTAGTCAAAACACTGTCACAGCTGCTTGAAGGAGAAATTGTACAAATTCAGATGCTGGGGATGGTGCATGGAAAACTGATGAACACTTGTACCATCTGTATGATGGAAAAATGCAGATGTATTGCATAAACAATCAGCACATTCTCTGCCAAATATAAGTAGAATAATACACAAAGCCAATATGAACTCTGGCTCGATAGAACCCAACGATAAACAACTGTCACAGTCTGACATGAGTCCCATTGAGGTCTCCTCCATTTTGTGTATATTTGGAATTTCTTCTTTCCTCTTTAGAAACCCAGACTAAGGGTGGGCATGACCTCCACTTATCATTTTATTATCAACTGGGGCCTCTAATTTAGCTCAAAAACTTAAGAGTGGAGGGATCAGCAGATATAAGAGAATGCACTGTAGCATTGGGGTGCTCAGACATTGTCTTCACCACTGTTTTGAGTCAAGTGTTTATTACGTTTTGAGTCAAGCAAATTTTGGTTTTAGGTTTAAGATTTTCTTTGGCTCAAATCTTTTGCTTTAATGCAAAGTATTTTTATGTTCTTTGTGTAAGATTGTCTTCTTTGAAAAGTATTCTGTTATCTAAGATTTTCTTGTCTGGTCTGAAATACTTCCTTCTGTTATTTTGCTTAGAGTGATTTCCTTTATTTTAGAAACTTCACTTCTTTTCTTCTTTTCCTTTTGATTCATGGGCATTAATTGTTCAGTAGTTTCAACGTCCTTTCAAGGCCATGTTCTTATTTTTACAAGTCACTCGGTTCTTTTTTAATTAATAACTATTCCTTGTGAATTATTCTATTATCAATTTCTTGTTTTCTTTTCCTTTGAATGTTGTATTAATCATTTAATTACAGATTCTTTTTATATTTAGTACGTTTTCAATTTATTATTAACCTGGTTTCCCTTTCATCATAA
Source organism: Erpetoichthys calabaricus (assembly GCF_900747795.2). Taxonomy (NCBI): domain Eukaryota; kingdom Metazoa; phylum Chordata; class Cladistia; order Polypteriformes; family Polypteridae; genus Erpetoichthys; species Erpetoichthys calabaricus. Next base: position 36,420,425 of record NC_041401.2, read on the forward strand.
TCACTAATTATGGCTGAATTAAGTCATGACTACATCAGGGGAAGTTTAAAGTTTTGGAATAGCTTCATATTTTGATTTCTTTATTCCTTAAGGATGGTACAAATGGTATTCCTGAAACAAGAGCACACGCCTACTGCTCCACACACTACAGAACAGTCCATCTAGACGTATATCCACAACCTGATTCTTACTACAATCACATCTAATTCTATGGGTGTGTGCTTTTCATGGTATTGTTTTTTTTTATTAATATGTTTTTGCATATATTGTTTTTAGTTTTATCATGGGGAAACACGCAATTGTGACAACATCCACTTTTTTATAGTCACAATGGTTTCCAGGGATGCACTCATAGTTGTATTAAGTGGGTTGATGCTCCCATGGCCAGTCCCTAAAAAGGGTAAGCTTTCTATTAAGTGCACAGTTGTTAAAAGGGGAAGACATTACTGCAGGAAAAGAATTTACTTCTAAGAAACCATTTTAAAATGTTTGTGTTTATGGTTTATGGACTAGAGCCATTGTCACATCATGAGACTTCTAGTTGTTGGGTATGTCAGACTTGTCAGCTGCGGTTGCAAATCTCATAGCCAGACCTTGTCAATTTACACAACTCAAAATTGCTGTATATGTCACAATTAGCAACTGTGTGCCGGTCTTCCAGTACACTTGTCCTTTACAGTATGTGACAACCAAAAACCTGCTGCTTGACGGAGTCAAAGGGTTAACAGGTATGGTGAGTTCATAAACACTTAATCTTTTACTTTTTTTCTCTTTTCCATTCTGTCATGGGATTTAAAACATGAAACATCAAACAGACAAGCTTCTCTTCTGTTTATGATGTCTAAAACAGCTGCTTTTCTTATTCTTTGTCGCTGCATTATATGCATTGTGTGTCCGGATGAGCATTCATTGGTGTACAGCTCTCATGTACAAAGAGCCTGCCTCAACAACTAACGACAAAATCAATACTGGAGCAAGTCGTGGACTAGTTGGAGTAAATGGCTGGGAATGTCACATTACACAACTGTCTATGACTAGCTAGGATTACGTAAATGAAGGCTACAACTGAAAATTGCTGGAAATGTCACATAATGTGTCATGGCCTTAAGAGTTGTATTACCCAATTATTGTAACAAATGATACACTTATTTTGGTGTTCTGACTGGTTCACATCTCACCATCAATGGTTAGCATCTTAAATTGCTGCCATCGTCAATAAGCAATCACTCCTTTATGATTAAATCAATATGGTCGCAACATAAGCCATAGGTGCAAAGTAAAGCCAGGACCTTATCTGAACATACAGCATAAAGAAAATTGTAATTTGAATTTTATGAGAAGTAAACATATTCTTTTTATCTGAATGTTTAGAGACGTAAACATATTTGTTTCTTGTCATTTTTAATTGTGTTTTTTTTTGGCAACATGAGGATGCTGAGAGCGTGAGAGCTTGACTAATTTGATTCAGCAGTTTACATGAACAGCCGTGTTTGCTGTACATATTCAGAATATGTTCAATAAATTGTGCTATGTGTACCACATGAAACTGTCGAACATCATTATTTATTTTACTTTTGTTTGTAAAATAAGACAGCTTGCTTAGAGTATCTAAGAGGGGTAGGGTACAGAATACATTTTTCAATGGAAATCTCTGGTCAATTTTCTTTTTTCCATTGCTCTTTGTTTTATGTCATCCTATGTTTGTGGTACACCCAGCACACTGGTTTATATTTGTTTAGCATGAGATTAGTATATTTATTTTGCTCTGCTCTAGAGCTGCCATAAAAAGTTAAATGAAAGAAGGCCATCAACCTCATTAACTCGCATTTCTGTCAGCCGCTTTGGTCTTTATGAGTTTGGCATCAATGCAAATTACCTATAATTGCCTTACATGTTTAGAAAGCTTTAATATCCATCACAAGGCAAACATCCCGACTTTTGCCAATAAGAATATAGCACCAACACAGAGAAGTGAGTCCTTGACTGGATTGGGTGACAAAAGTGAAACATTAGTGGCACATTTGTCAGGGGGATAGGTAGCACTCATTAATGAGATCTCCCATCCCTTATCTCTGCAGCTCAGAGGAATGAAACATCAGGCCCCACAGTCAGAGATACTGTCATGCAGCATTAACTTTCACTGCTTTTCAAGAAGCTGCTGGCCACTCTGCTCGCTGACTGCAGAAAGGAAAGGTGGAGAGGGAGGGGAGACAAAGAAAAAAGAGGGGGATGCAGTGGGGGAAGTGTGTGAAATCTGCAGCTCTGAAAGGAGTGGGTGAACACAATGGAGATATTTTGATTGATGGCTTACAGTGCGCACGTTCTGCTCCATCCTTACTCTGGGGATGCACCTCACTCTGGTGGAAGGTTAAAAGGGAGCTCTTCATTGTAGTATTTTGCACTGGGTTGTCTCACTCATTTCCTGCACCCACAGGCGTCGGGAAAGGCACAAACTCAATGAGTCTCAGTTTGCTGGTTTATTTCCTTTCGACTGTGTAGTCTTAAGCAAACCTCTAAACCCACCAGCGCTTCAACGGTGAAAAAATGTCTATTAAAAAATGTAACTCCTCCAGATCTTGTAAACCTTCTTGGAGAAAGATCTCAGACCAAAATACAATAATCAAAATCATAATCATAAATGAAAGGAAGGATGGAATATTTGTGCAGTATTGTAGATATCTGATTGTTTGTAAATGTTGCCAACTGATTCCATACCTTAAACAATACCAATGCAGTTAAAAAATTCAGATTTAGGTGCTGTCCACTAGAACATTTTTGGTTAGAAACGCAGGCATTTGTCTTCATTTTTACTTTTTGTCCACACTGCCCTGGCATTTTCAACTGATGAAAACGCCCTTCAGACAGGCAAAAACAAAGATTTCTAAAAACACGCAGGCTCCATCTCCCTCTGGTTAGTGTGTGCTTATTATGTGGCTCTTCCCTTATTGGATCCTGCCCATTACTATGTCTCAATCCCTGACTGGTCAGTCTTCATGGAAGAAAAACATATTCCAACATGGCCGGCAGAGAAGAGTTGCTTTCCACTGTGCTTTTTGTGTTGCTTACCTGTATGCATTCAATTTGTGTTTTGTGTGATTTTTAGAAAATGTGGTCAAGCGTCTTGTCACACTGCACGATGGAGTTACCATTGTATATGTGTTCAGACTTCACAAGCACGTTCCGTTAACTTGGCATGCCGTGACGCGCGTGCTCAGATTACAAATGCATTATGTAAAACTCATCGTAACTGTGGTTGCTGTACAATGAATTTCCAGAAATGTGATGGCCACGTCCGAAAATCTGCTCAAGAGATTCCTCACACTACAAGACAGCTGAACAAAATTTCTGATATGACAGATTTTTTTTCTGATTGTAAGAGGCAATCAGCATCGCCACCACTCTCATACTGCATTTGAAACGACAGCTGATGAAGCTGAAATTTAGGCCGACTCAGAAAATCAGCAGACAACTGCGAATCAGGTCTAAAATCGAGATAAAATCATGTATGTCTGGTTTAAGATGTCTATGTTGTGGATGGATGATTACATTTGAAGGGATCCTACTCCACTGGGTCCTTGAACAAGGCCCTTAATCTGCCCTTAATTGCTCCAGGGGCTCCATACAATGAGTCACCCTGCACTCTGACCCCCGCAAAGGTTATGTGAAAATACAAAAGAAAGTATATCAAATAAAAAAAAAAGAATTTTCAGTCATTTTAGTAAGAATACTTTCGTTAACAGAGTGAAAATGTTAGTATGGACTTGGATAATTTTTATTTAAAAATGCTGTTTTTTAATAAAACTATGGTATGGTAGTGTGGATGTAGCCTTAGTCTTTACTCTGAGATGTGTGTGTATATGTATGTACAATATATGTTTGTGTGTGGGTGGCACGGTGGCACAGTGGGTAGCGCTGTTGCCTCGCAGTTGGGAGACCTGGGGACCTGGGTTCGCTTCCTGGGTCCTCCCTGCGTGGAGTTTGCATGTTCTCCCCATGTCTGCGTGGGTTTCCTCCGGGTGCTCCAGTTTCCTCCCACAGTCCAAAGACATGCAGGTTAGGTGGATTGGTGATTCTAAATTGGCCCTAGTGTGTGCTTGGTGTGTGTGTGTGTGTCCTGCGGTGGGTTGGCATCCTGCACAGGATTGGTTCCTGCCTTGCGCCCTGTGTTGGCTGGGATTGGCTCCAGCAGACCCGTAGTTAGGATACAACAGGTTGGATAATGGATGGATGGATGTTTGTGTGTGTGAGTGAAGGCATAGTGGGTCCAAATACTTGGATTTAAATCGTTGCCTAAACACTGCACTCTCTATGCGGTATTTGCATGTTCTCCCCACTTCCATATAGATTTTTAGCTTCACTAATAGTCACATTCTTACTTTACGTACATTACCATGCAGTCAAATAAATATTTGATGTATCTCTTACTGCATTATAATAAGATGATTTATTTTGTAATGCTGTGCATTATGATAATGTCTATAGAAAAGATTCAGTCTGTGACTTATAAAATATCATTAACTATTCTTTGAATAACCACAATGGCTACCGCCTGGTGCACAGCAACAGGGTAAATAAAGATGATAATCTCATTCTGGATGGGACTCCAGAATTATTTATAGGAATTCACTCTGTCCACAATTTTTGCAGTTTTATTATACACGATTTTCCCTAGGGTGGCAGTGTGGTAGTGCTGCTGCCTCGCAGTAAGGAGCCCATGTTTCATGTCCTGGGTCCTCTCTCGGTGGAGTTTGCATGTTCTCCCTGCGTATACAAGGGTTTCCTGCAGGTGCTCCGGTTTGCAGGTTAGCTGGACTGACAATGCTACAGTGGCCCTGCTGTGTGTTTGTGTGTTCACTCTGCAATGGACTGGCCTTGTGCCCTCTGTTTGCTGGGATATGCTCCAGCTCCCCTGCTCAAGATAAGGTAGGTTTGCAAAATTAATGGATGGATATTAGCCTGACATTTATAAATATGTTATTAGCCTGGTGCCTAACAAATATGTTATTCTATTGCATGTGTAAACTTTATTTATTTGGGAATTTGTTTTTAAATCTCATTCTGGCTGTTATACTCCTGAGGCATTCTCTGCAGTTGTGATTGCTTTATAAAGTATTTATAAGTTACATTCCATGTATTGCTGCTTTATTCTTAAACATTAGGACTTTAACACTGGCCAAAAGATCTCTTGTAATGTGGTATCATTTAAATAATAATAAAAGCCTTGGGATGACATATAAAATCAATGCCTAGCTCTACTCTTTATTCTGTTAGCCCAGACAGCTGGAAGACTATCAGCCTACTGGCATGCCAATAGTCATAATATTTACATATGTATGCCTAATATTAGAGAGCAGAAAAAATGATGAGGTACAAAAAATCTATTCTCAAGCATAAGAAGCTGTAATATTCAAATCACCACAGAAGCTCAGTGTGTGAATGTGCCATTTTTTTTTTTAATTGTGATATAAAGGAAAAACATGCTGCTGAGCAGCATGGCCAATACACATCATCAATACTAAATGGACACATGCAAATAAACGTAAACCCTAAGTGAGCAATACTCCGCTGAGACGGGGATGCTGCCGCTAACCTTATTTTCTTGTTCTTCTTCCCTCACAGTGCCAAGAAACCAGCCAATAAAGGCACCTAATTCCCGACCCTTCTAGTCCCAGGAGAAGGAGTCTGATGAAGACCAGAGCATACCGCAGGATGGACCATTATCTTAAAAAGAATTATTTTCTGTTTCTGTTTATGAGAAATCCCAGTTTGGGGAGCAGTGCAAAGTCACTCATTTTCTTTTCAGTTTTCCGTAACTTTAAGTTTGTCTGGAGGAAAATGCAAGGGTGTCCCAAAATTTCTTTGTTTTTGAGACTGTCTTTACACTGCCAGACCACAACCCTTAACATTTGGTAGGATGGCTTTTTTACCCACTGAATAGTCACAAGTTAGAAAGTGCACCTTTATTATCTCATTTTATCAAAATTACCCTAAGCTTTCATCACACCTTCACAAAATCCACCCAAAAAAATCCCCACTCTAGTATGCATTATGGTCAGTCATTACTCCAGTTGAACCAAGACATATCTACAATGCCTTGAAGAGATTGCTTGCCCTTGGAGAAGCTCTCATTGAAGTGTTAACTTAACAAGCTCCCTAGACAGTTGTTCACAGGACTCTGCCGCCATGTGGTCATAAGATAAGTCCTTATGGTAATGAGATATTCTGCCCTTGCCAGTATTTTGCATATTCTCATAAATTGAATCAATTTCCCGTCATCTGACAAATCATCTAAGCAACATGTACATTTGGATCAGTCTTAAACAGCTGGATATAAAGAATATTTGATTATTGTTCCTGCATATGATATGATATGTAGAGTAAGTTAAGTGTGGTGGAGTAATCCTATCGCAGTCAGTGTTTTTCCTACCATATCTCCAAAGACATGTATGTTACTATCAACTGGAAAATTGAAAGTGGCCTTCTACAAGGGCGTGTAAGTAACAACTGCCACGCAGTTATGGTTTGGCTCCTGCCTTGTAGCTACTCTTGTTAGGTTAAATTCTGGCTCCATTAAATCCTGAATTTGGACTAAGTGAGTTAAAAAAATGAATGAATAGTAAATAAGGTTAGATAAGATATTAGGTAGGGCAGTGTGGCCCAGTGGTATTGCTGCTGCCTCGCAGCAAGGAGACTATTGTTCACGTCCTGGCTCCTCCCTGCTGTGGAGTTTGCATGATCTCCTTGTGTCCTCATGGGTTTCCTCCCACAGTCCAAAGACATGCAGGTTAAGTGTAAAGGCAATTCTAAATTTGTCCTTGTGTGTGTACGTGTCTATTCACCATGTGTTCACCCTGTGATGGACTGGGGCCATGACCAGGAGCTGTTTCTGATTTGCGCCCTATGCTTGCTGGGATAGGCTTGCTTGGGATTAAGTGTGAGAATGGTGTGGTGTGGTAAAATGTTCAGTTCAGTTCTGGGCATTTTAAGCTCTTCCCTCAGCAGCCTTGTTAAATCTAGTTTTTCAGTAGAAGTACTTGATTAATATCATATCACACATTTTTTGACTAAGGTTTTTACTTTCTGTACCTTTGACGTGTTTTCTTTATTTTAAGAACCTATAAGTATTTTAGATAGATAGATAGATAGATAGATAGATAGATAGATAGATAGATAGATAGATAGATACTTTATTAATCCCCAAGGGGAAATTCACAATAATATTTTAATATTTTTAATATGGACATATTTTTAATATACACTCATTGAGAAAATTATTAGAAACACTATACTATGGTCTACCTTTTGCTCTCATAACAGCCTCAATTTTTAATGGCGTGGATTCTGTAAGATGTTGGAATGGACCCTTTGAGATTCTGGCACATATTGACATGATTATATCAAATAAGTTCTGCAGATCTGTCAGCTGCACATTCATGCTGTGGATCTCCTGTTCTACCACATCCCAAAGATGTTCTCTTGGATGCAGATCTGGTAACTGGGATGGCCACTGTACAACACTGAACTCATTGTCATGTTCATGAAACCTTTTTGAGATGACTTTTGCTTTGTCATATGATGCATTATCATGCTGGAAGTAGCCATTAGAAGATGGGTAAATTGTGGCCAGAAAAAGATGCACATGATCAGTAACAATACTCAACTAGGCCATGGCATTCAAGTGATGATTGATTGGTATTAACAGGCCCAAGGTTTGCCAAGAAATCATTCCTCACACCATTACACCACCAGCTTGGACTGTTGACACAAGGAACGTTGGTTGCATGGATTTATGCTAAAGGCACAGACTTTTGAGCCTACCATTTGTGTGCGTCAGCAGAAATGGACACTTACCAGACCAGTCTATGTTTTCCCAGTTTTCAACTGTCCAGTTTTGGTGAGCTTGCACCCAATGCAGCCTCAGCAATCTCTTCTTGGCTGACAGGATTGGGACCCCACATGGCCTTCTGTTGTTGTAGCCCATCTGCCTCAAGGTCCGACAAATTGTACATTTTGAGATATTTTCCTGCTCGCTACAGTTGTACAGAGTGGTTGTCTGAGTTACTGTAGCCTTTTGGTCAGCTCAAACAAGTCTGGACATTCTCCTCTGACCACCACAAGGTGTTTCCGTCAGCATAACTGCTGCTCACTGGATGTTTTCTCTTTATCATCCCATTCTTAGTAAACTCTTGAGACTATTGTGTGTGAAAATCCCAGAAGATCAGCAGTTACGGAAATACTCAAACCAATCCATCCAGCACCAACAATCATGCCACAGTCAAAATCACTAAGGTGGCATTTTTCCAGATTCTGGTGTTTGATGTGAACATCCATTGAAGCTCCTAACCTGTATTTGCAGGATTTTAAGCATCAGCTGCTGCTACATGATTGGCTGAGTAAATAATTCAATTGGTTGGCAGGTGTACAGGGTTGCTAATAATTTGCTCACTGAGTTTAAAATGGAATGATGTTTGTGTGGGTATGTGCATGAGTGTGCCAAAGTTAGTTCCTGCCCTATGCCCAATGCTGCCTGGAAAAAAGTGGGATCAGAGAATGGATGGATGGCTTAGCATTTACTTTCCCTATAGTGAGAGCAAGCAAGGTAATGGAGGACAAAAATGTTTTTAACATCTACTAGCAATCAGAATAAAATATTACCCTACATTAAAATATAATGCTGGAAAAGAATTTATTCAGTTACATTTGTTATGAGATCATAAAGCTCTTTACGGTATAATAATAATTTTTACAAATCTCAATTAATGAATTTCTTAAACATTTTACAATGCATTGGTGATTAAATAATTATTTATTTCTCAATATTAAAGAAAATACTTTGACTCATTTTAAATAATAACAACAGGGTTGCAAAATGTATTTGGTAAAAAATATAATAATTTAGGCAAATTCCATTGCTGCATATAAAAACTATTATGTGTCACTCATGCGCATTGGATGATCACCTTCCATGCTCGTCAAGGGTGATACATCCTTGCTGGCACAGGAGGGGGCGCTGTCACTGTCTGTATCATCTCTTTTGTCATCCGCAGTGCTGAGAAGATGCTCTCAGAAGATGGAGTCACCTTCGGACCACAGGCAACTGTGTGACAGAGCTCTGCCAAGCCACACCTGTTCTATTGGACCATTGAATCTGTTATTCAGCAACCACTCCCTACTGTTTTATGCGGTGTTGTTATGCCGTGTGCTTGTTTTTCTTTTGTGCTCAAGCCAATGAAATTAATTGAGGAAACCTGGCTGGCACCCCAATAATTTCAAGAGTTTCTCATAGACTTCACTCAATCACAATTTTTATTAAACAAAATCACACACAGCATTGTAATATCAAACCACTGGCAAGCAAACATTCATTCATGCATTACTACACTGAAAAAGTTGAACCCATGTTTAGGGATGAGGGTAGCCAGCACTTACATCAGTTTTGGGACTCACCCTATTACAGGATGGCAGTCCACTGTACAGCACACTCATCAGTATGCCCATTTTTCAATACTCTCATACCAGTTCAGAGTTACATGAGCCAGAGTCTATCCTGGCAGAATCAGGCATAAGGGGATCTAGCACTAGATGTGGTGAAAGTCCATAGCTGGGCACACAATAATTTCCTATTTAAAGTCACTTGTTAACCTAACATAGAAATTATTGGGATATCGAGAAAAAAGGTTACTTTTAATGATTCTGACGATTAACAAGTTGAGCATCAGACTAGTATGTAATGAATTGTTAAACATTTTTGACAAAATTCTCCTTTAACATTATTCTTTTTTTTTTAATTGTTAATACGTAACAAAAATATACCATATGGTGCCATCATGTGTGCTCACCACCCAGGGGGTAAAGTGTGATTGGAAAGACAGGAGTCTGTTACGTTCAGCAAACTGAAACTTGGCAGTCAGGATAAGTGGAGTGCAATGAATTGTTAATAGTTTTATAGCTGCAGTTAAATGCAGAACAATCGAAAATTTTACATGCAGGAAAAGAGATCTTTAATAATAAATACTGCTAGAGAAATACTGACCTTCAGGAAGCAACCTATGAAAAGGATTTAGAGATGAATAATAATAATAATGATACATTTTATTTATATAGCACGTTTCCCATGCTCAATCCTGCCATAGTAGTCTCTAGGCAATGTTCTGAAGAAATTATATTGTGAAATCGAGGATGTTGTGCTCAAATTCTGTAATGGTACTACACCTGGAGTTCTGTGTATCATTTCTAATCAACACACAAAAAGAGTCAGACGCAGTAGAACATGTGCAGAGAATGAAATCTCCTTAGTCCAGAAACGAAAAGAATGCATTGGTGCCAAATCTAGGTCTTCAAAATTCTTAGAGGCAGCAATAAGGCTTATCCAGATTAATTCTTTCAAATTAATTAGTGAGGAATGTACACAAGAACAGCAGTATAACCCAAAATCACACAAGGAATACCCCAATGGGCTTTAGCAGACCTGCTTTTGATACCCCCCAGCCTTGACTCTCTCTAAGAAGACAAAAGTGTAAAACTCTCAAAACAAAAGAAAAAGGGCAATTCAGAGAGAAACCCCCTTTCAAGTAGGTTGGGCATGCAATGGGTATCCAAAAATATACAAAACAAAACACAACTAATCCTCTTCACGGAGCTAGATGGTCAATCTATCATTGTCAGTTCAGAAATGTGATAGATAGATAGATAGATAGATAGATAGATAGATAGATAGATAGATAGATAGATAGATAGATAGATAGATAGATAGATAGATAGATAGATAGAAACTTCATTAATTTAACTACAGGAAATTGCCGGTTTATGGCAGCAGACAAAAAGGCACAAATATAAAAATAACAAGAATTATAATGATCTTAAGTATGCTAACAAGGTACAAAAACACATAAAGCAATTTATCTATATGCAAATTAACAAAATGTAGGTATTTACTAAGTGTAAAATGATTAGACTTGCCCATACTTACAATATGGGTTGCAATATCAGTCAGACGTAAGGTATTTTTACCTCTATAATTGACTATTTTGTTTCAAGTGTACGTGAAACATATTGAATGGAATTACAAATAAGTTATTTTTTATTAAAGTATTAGTTCTTTTTTTGCACTGTAAAACACTTTGTGATGTTGAACACTCTGAAAGGTTCTACATAATACATTGAATTGTGCCGTGTGGATATTCAACTTTGAAATAACATTTTGCTGAAGTTAATTAGACTTCTGCACTTTTTCAAAATCTAATAAATATTACTTTATTTTAAAACAAATGACCTACTATCCATCCATCCATTATCCAACCCGCTATATCCTAACTACAGGGTCACGGGGGTCTGCTGGAGCCAATCCCAGCCAACACAGAGTGCAAGGCAGGAAACAAAAAATTACCTACTAGAATACTTTTTATTTCTACTTTATTTTTACTTTAATTATTTGATATGTTTACTGTTAAAAATATTACATTTAAAGTGATGCGGGGCTTTATTCTTTAAACTAAAAGTATTAATTTTAAATAAAGAGTAAAAAAATCCTATATTTGTCTCAGCTTAATTCTTCTGGCACATACTGCATTATATAAGGAAAATGAATATGGGTGGAAACCCAAATATAAATTACATTTTTGTTACAGGGTGTAATAGACAATCACTGTTTCTTTTGTGTAATTCCAGATGCTGGGTGACCTTTAGTGGTGAATATCGTGCTGGCACTGTTTATATATAATCATTTCTACAAACCCAGCCAGAACATTTAATCGCACATTTGACACTGAAATTGAAGAATTTTACCAACAGTGAAACTGCTGCAGCTGTATTAACCACTACAGTGACACCACTCATTCATATATTATGACATTTAAATGTGTTTTGTTATCATCTCAGATGCTTCTAAATTTATCTCTGAAAAATGTGCAGTTTACGGCACAGTACCTTTAAATTAAAATATGAACTAGAGCAGGCCATTCTCTCCATTAGGCTAATTTGTTTTTTATGGCAAAATTGACCCAACATCTCAGGCAGATACTTTCACTTGTGTGATTTAATTGAGGTTACCTCACATTCTTCTCTGCTCAAGAGGTTTTATTATTCTAGACTACTGTTGATCAGCAAAGTTCTTCACAGCAAATTTTCCTTGTTTGTTGGTGACTATTTTTCCCTGAAAATTAGCTGTGCGTCTGGCTTAGACAAACATTTTTCCCTAGTGCACCATGAAGCTTTGTGAGGCCAGCATGACATCACAGAGTTGTAGCAGCCATGCAAGAGGAGATATCATGACCCAATCTGGACTACTTGCTTGATTTGCATTGCACAGAACTTTCACACATGTGTACTGTAAGTGTACTCCACCTTATATTATATGGCGCTGTCCAATCTGTTTTGTAGCTGGATTTGCAGTATTTTCTTGTGAGGGATACATTAGTCGAACATAATGAGAATATCAAGAAAACACTTAGATTTGTTGTATGTTGTGTCTTCACAATGCATATTGTGCTCTTCACTAAGTAGTTCAGATCGGGTAACTACAAGGATATCCCTCCGAGTATATAATGCTGACCTCTTGTGTCACAGTGTTAGTCATAGTGATACATTAGATGCTTAGGAGATACAGAGAGGGATGAAGGAGTTAAAGTATTATGGACTCGGAGTTTAATTTTTTTTTTTCATGGAGTCATACTGGCACAGTGGTTAGCACTGCTGCCTCACAGCTCAGGTCACATTTTTGCACAAAACAATCAGTCCAGTAGAGTTGGCATACACATCCCTAACCCTCAGGGACACCTGAAAGACCATTGAACTATTATAATCCACTCAAAACTAGTCCAGTTTCTCCTTTACAATTAACTTCAGTGGATTTTACTGAACTTTAGAGTTTACTCCGTACTCGAGATGAAGCGAATTTAGTGGGGTTTGCTTATCACTACTCAATAGTTTTCATTTCAATAGCATGAATAGGACATGCCCTTTAGTGCTAAGATGCATTATGTTGATCATTTCTGCACAGCCTCTAAAGCTGCTACAGTATGTCTTCTCTTCATGTACTTCCCCCACTGTGCACCACCTTCAGCCTCTCATTTTGCAGATCACTTGTACCCAAACCACCTCAAACCTTTCTACTTACTACAAAACACCTCCATGCCAAGTTTTCCTCTCAACTCTGCAGTTGTCACTCACAGGTCCATATAATCATTCTAACTCTTTCCACACTTTTTGCCTTCAACGGCCACATCTCACATGCAGCAATGCCCTATAAATTTTTTTCCATTCAGTTTCCTAGCAGGCCTCATTAGAACTCACATTAGTGAAATGTTTTATCATATACTGTACAGTTCAATTTTGTAACCTCACTAAGTTTGCACCTCCTTTATTTAAACATATTACCTAATCAGCAAACTCTATCTACTTTCTTTGTTTCTATGCACTTAGTAATTCTCAGTTTTCTGTAGTTTTCAAATATAAAGACATTCTAAGTAAATGCAAAAATATTTAGGTCATATTATCAGGCTGGAGGTTATCGAGAGAAATGTGGTAAGTAAGTTACTGTAAAAGAGCTAAAATCACAATTAGCAGTACTAGACAACATTCACCCTAAAGTCCTCAAGGAGGCAAGCCCTCTGTGGACAGGAGAAACCCATAAGGACTGGACACCAGCCACATTTGAACTACTGCATAAAGCTAAATGGGCCGCTGTGGAATTTAAATGAGGTGATAATAATTATTAACAGAGAAAACATAACAGACACTAGGAGAGAGAACAGTGCTGACAGTTTTCATGCCTGTTGGGCTATTTTTGAACTGCTTATGAGATATAAAATAGACTTTGGAAGGCTGCTATTTTTGGAATAGATTTGGAAATGTTTTTACCTTATTTAGACTATTTTTCAAAAGGTCAAAATTAGCATAACGAAACACTCCTTCCAATGTAAAGTTTAAAAATTGCATAAAAGGATACTATTTTTGCAGCAAGAATTTGATAGGCCTTAGCATGCTTTTTTAAAATGTATCAGTCTGTATAAGGTAAAGTTTCTTTACAAATAAATATGTTAAAATAGACACCTCTAAAACTCAGCAATAAAAGTTCTTTTTCCTTTGAGTTGCTTTGTTTGGGTGGATTTTTAAGACAGATTAGATTTTAAAAATACAGGTAAAATTCCGTTACAATGAAGTGCCAGGGACCTCATAAATATTTCGTTGTAATGAAAATTCTGTAGTAATGAGATTCTGTATTTGTTGCTATAGTGCTTTCTTTAACTCACATCCAGGTGTTTGCAATCATTTCAATAGCTTCTTTCATATTAATTTTAATCTTCTCCTGTCTACAGGTTATGCTGATGAGAATTTTTCTCAGCATTTCCTTGCGATAATTTCAGGGTGCAAATGATGCCCAAATCCAATGGCTGAAGCACTGCTCTTGCAATTCATTAACTAAATGTAGAAACATGTTGTGTGCAGCATAGTTATCAATCAGAAGCTGAATCCTCCTTTTCTTCTTTTTCATATTTATGAGGTTTCTGAACTCTTTTGGGATCCAGCTTATTCAGCTTGAAACAGTTATTTATTGTAGTGGGATCTACCACTCTCCTATACATAGACACAGCAGTCAGGCAGGGTTGTGGCTAGGTTAGTCGCCAATAATACTGTTCCCTGCATTTACAATTGGAATTGCTTCGCCAACGATCCGCAGCAGCGCTGTGAGCCTGCTGTTGCCCTGGCAATGGATAAACAGTCTTCCACTTCGGGATGGTCTTTGGCGTGTTGTCCCGTTGAAGGATGTTCCAAGAGAATTTAGAAACCACACAACAGTGACTTTGTTTTTTCTTGAATGAGTGGCGCACTAATAGGAATGTTTCTTGAACGAGCATCACTGAACCACATAAAAACTGCATTTTTGACATCTTCAAATGCAGTAGTTCGCATACATTTGCAACCTGAGACTTTTCTTCTTTTTTTGCTTGGCCTTTCAAGAAAGTCGACAGTGTCGATGGCGAAATTCCGAATTCACTGGCAACGTCTTTTTTCTTTTTGCTGGAATCAAGAGCCGCAAAAAGTTTTTTTTCTAATGTGATCTGTTGTCGTTTTCTCGTGTCTGACATTTCTATAGGAGGGTGATAATGATTTAAATTCCAATGGATATTTTTCAAATGTTGACGAGCAATAAGCAAAAGGTACCACTTAAAACCACAGAAAACAAACACAGCAAAAAAACAGAACGAGGAAAATTCGAAGAAAAAAATTTGACGATGTTTCTGTTTGGGGATCATTGTGCACAACTGAGCTGCGACCACAGAACTAACTGCTCTGTGGATGATTCATTCAGGCATTTCAAGGTCTTTTGGGCACTTTGTTGTAATGAAAGTATCTGCTGAATGTATTTCGTAGTAACAAGATTTCTATAGACTTGTGTCATATGGGGAAACTGTTGGGATCATAAAGATATTTGTTGTAATGGAATTTTACCTGTATGCTAGAATTTTAAGAACAAAAAAAAAAGCTGAGGAATGGATAAGTTATCTAACAGTGACATGATGATGTCACATTTTGCACTTACGTGACTGTGTGTTATTAATGGCCCCCAATATTAATAACAATATGACAGAGGTTATAAGAGAAAAGGGGGAGAATTCAAGCACAAAATGGTGATATTATGATGTCACCAAAATAATGCTGAAATTTATTAAATTAAAAACCAATGCAAAAATGTATAACAAAATTCAGCAAATACAAAACAGCATAGACACTGTGGAAATGGGTAGAGTGAGGCACAGAACATCATGGGCTGTTACCAGGAAACAGAAAATACTGGAAAGTTAGAGCAAGACAATGGAGGAGACGTGCATGACTTATTTTAACAGTGTTGGAGTAGAGCTTATAATGCTGGAAGGTGCTAAACTCTGGTGGTCTTCTCTCAAGGTACTGAGAGGAACAGTGGCACTGTCCTACACCCAGGTCACAGTGATTATAAGGTAAGTTACATCGATTTCAGTTTGAATTTGAAGTGACTGACTTATTTCTTTTTCTGGTTTTCTCATTTTCTACAAGTGATATCTATAATAATAAAAGGCAAAGCCCTCACTGACTGACTGACTGACTCACTCACTCACTGACTGACTGACTCACTCATCACTAATTCTACAACTTCCCGTGTAGGTGGAAGGCTGAAATTTGGCAGGCTCATTCCTTACAGCTTACTTACAAAAGTTAGGCAGGTTTCATTTCGAAATTATACGCGTAATGGTCATAACTGGAACATATTTTTTGTCCATACACTGTAATGGAGGAGGCGGAGTCACGTATCGCGTCATCACGCCTCCTACGTAATGACGTGAACTAAAAACAAGGAAGAGATTTACAGCACGAGTCAAACGCGGGAACGAAGGTAAATGACGTTAATTTTTGACTGTCTTTTAATACTGTGTAAGCATACATATTAACACATGTGCAATTAAACGTGTGCATTTACGGGGTGATTTCTCAGGCTTAAAAGCTCGCCTTTTATCAAACGCGGGAACAAAGGTAACTGACGTTGTTCACTGTCTTTTAATACTGTGTAACCATACATATTAACACATGTGCAATTAAACGTGTGCATTTACGGGGTGATTTCTCAGGCTTAAAAGCTCGCCTTTTACTAAAAAGGTAAATGCTAAACTATTTTCAATCAGTTTAATAAAACGCTCCCGTTAAGGATTGCAATAACATATTCGCGAGATAAAAGAACGAAGTGGGGGAAATGACGTAAGAGCCGCAAACAGCGAAGAGCAAAAAATTAATTAAACAATTGAGAAGGGAGCGAGTGAAGCATTCAAGCATGTTCATAAGGGAAACAAAGCACGGTGTAAAACGTAACTTTAAATTAAGTTTATAGAAAGGCTCCCCCTGCGGATTGCAATAACATATTCGCCAGATAAAAGTTTAATGAGAAGACACGAGGTATAAACGAACCACACGCCGTGGCGCAACGTTAGGGGCAACAGTTTCAACCATTCTATGATCTGCTTCTCGCAACTGAAAGACGGCACATGGCGGATGTTAGCCGACTTGCTGACCGCAACATTAGGGGCTTCAACTCTGGCGCTGACGCCACATCTCAGTGCCAACACTTTCCACACTCTACTTAAAAGACACGCCCTCCTCAATGGACAGTTACAAAGACCAATCAAACTAACGATGACATCAAGTATTACCCAATCAAAAGTAGGAAAGGAGGCATCTTCATAAAATGCGTGTGGGATGATTTGCATGAGACGCTGCTTTAAAAAAAATGATTAAAAAAATACGGGACAAATCCCGTCCACTATTGATTCAAAACGGGACGCGCAATTTCATTCTCAAATGCGGCACGATTCCGTATTTTAAAGGACGGGTGGCAACCCTACAGTGCCAGGTAACCACCCATACAATCAGATTGTGATTCAGACTAGGAATGCAATGAATGTAATTACCCCGATCTACATACAAAGCAAAAGTCTTGCAACATTCAAAGATGATGGTTTGGGATAAGTACACCATACAACATAAAAGAGCTTATGAAGCCTTGAACCGAAAAAAGCAACATCTCAGAGATCGTAAAAAAAAAAAAAGGAGATAATGTCGTTTTACTCGCTGTAGATTTTAGTCAAACATTACCAGTTATTCCACGAGGGAGACCAGCAGATGAACTCAACGCGTGTTTAAAATCCATGCTTCTCCCACGGTCGGTTATATGTCGCGTGTTCTCGGGTAGGTACACCAAAAAATGTATACATTTAAGCATGTAATGGGCAAAGAAAAAATGAGGTATACCCGAAGGCACTGCAGTAGTACTCAATGTAACTTTACTTCTTAAATGTTAATGTTTTACTGTTTAATAATTTATACGCTTCTTATATATTGTTCAAATTCTTTTATCAAAATACCAGTGACAGCGCAATGCACGATAACATGGAGTGAATACACCATACGCATCTGCCCACGGCCGCCCTGGTGTGCGCAGATAGGAGTTGATTCTAAAATAAAATAAACATAAAAAGAGTAATACATTCATCACCCATAAAGCCGATAGCAGACGTGACGTATTATATGTCTACCACATTTCAAGTCAATACGTGAAACGGTTTGCAAGCTACATGTGATTTAAAATCCTGGACAGACAAACGAAAAGCCACGGTAGCAAATTATACAAGAAGATTTTACTGTTTAATAATTTATATTTATATGAAATGTGCTTCTTATATATTACTTCATATTCTCATATGATAATGATGTTAATGTTGTTTATATTGATTTCTATGTTATTGTAAGTGCATCTATGTGTGTATATGTATGTATGTATGTGTATATATATATATATATATATAAAAAATATATATATAAAAAATATATGTGTATATGTATATATAATATATCTGTATATGTGTGTATATGTGTGTGTATATGTGTATACGTATATATATATGACAGCAACACTCATAACAATGACAACACAATTACATTGACAATCATGTTACGTTATTTTTAAAATGTTTCCTTTTTTTTTCATAACCTCTTTAACACATTACTTCTCTGCTGCGAAGCGCGGGTATTTTGCTAGTTTTTATATATAACAGTATATCCAATATTTCAGGTGGTAAACTTTGAAGCTTTTAAAAATACAGATGGTTGGGCAAATATAATTTTAAAAATGTTTAATGATATTACGATTCCCTTAAAGATGCAGACATCTCAGTCATATGTGTAGAATGTCAGACTTGACTTGTATATGATTATCGCACAGTGCTCTAGAGTTGAATTTGATCCATCAGTCTTATTTTTTTTTAACTTCTACAATAACGTTGGCATATACTTTTTAAACAGTCCAATAATCAAATCAGACCACTCTACAGATTTTAAATCCGTTGCTAAGACAGACTCAGTGATACATATTAAATCTTATATCATCAGTCAATTTTTTCAGCAAGTTCATTTTTCATAATTTGCAGGAATTGATTTTAATAAATCAACTGTTATTGCAATATATGCAGTTTGCTGAGAGCATGATGTCTGCTACTGTAAATTATCAAAGCTCATCTTTGAAACCTTTAATATGATTTTCTGAAATTTTAGGACAAGATCATGAAGCCACAGCTGATTCTGTGAAAAACTGGTCAAAGGCCAATACCAACCCTGAATTGGACATTAAAACTTTAACACTATACAGCAAATGTGTTAATACATTTGCTTTTTTAGAGATGGGTACAAGATTCACACAGTCAATACCTACTAGCTAGCAAAACTACAGCCAAGGGGACATACTGGGGCAAAATGAAGGAAGAAATTTGGATAACACAGGTGAAATACTGCCCAAAGAAATCTCAGTATGACGTGTTGCTCAACAATGGTGTAGTCTGCTGCTGTATACATTTGAATTTCCCTATGGGATTAATCTAATCTAATCTATCCATCCATCCATTATCCAAACCACTATATCCTAACTACAGGGTCATGGGGGTCTGCTGGAGCCAATCCCAGCCAACACAGGGTGCAAGGCAGGAAACAAACCTCAGGCAGGGTGCCAGTCCACCACAGGACACACACACACATACATTCACACACCAAGCACACACTAGGGACAATTTAGGATTAATCTAATCTAATCTAATCTAATCTAACCTAATCCTGGACTGTAATGTCTATGTTCATTTGATCTTGGCTTCAACTACGGCAGACTGCTGTGCTGTGCTGTACATGTTCAAATTACCCAAAAGCCACCACGAATGTGTTATATTGCATCAGTTTTTATCCATTGTGGTTACCATGTAATTTTGAAATGGCCTTTACTTTTTAAATTATCCTGTTATATTTAATTGTGCATTTGCATCAAAGCACTACGTTAACATACTTACTATTATTATTATTTAAATGTAACTTGCGTGCACATGTTTAGATTGCCATTACTTTAGTCCATTGTACTAAATGAAGGCATCTTGTTTAAACATTCAATGTTTGTGCATTTATTTGGGCATTGTGCTTTTTTGGAGGAGACACCTGAGGACTCCACATTGGCTTCAACCAGCACTCCCAGTACTAAATGATTTGAGGATCACCAGAGAACCACCTGCTAAATTACTTAAAACTGTCAAAGTCACCAGATTGAACTGGAAAAGCTTTTTAAATAAGATTTTGGGCCAAGTACTGTCACCATCATCAATATCCTCCAGGTCAGTCCTATATGGAAAAAGCAAGATTTTAAAAAGGCTAGTTTATAGTTTTCATTAAAGTATAATTCATTCTTTATTTGAACTCAATGTCTCTAAATCTTATATGCTAACATGTTTGTGTAGGAGAATGGAATGAAAGTTAATCATTATTCCTGAGACCTTTCAGCTTGTTTTACTGAAATGAACTGATTGTGAAAAGAAAATAATTTAAAGGCTGCCGTTTTCACTTAATATTTTTTCCTCTGCTACAAGTGCGTTAAATCTTAACAAAAAAAAATGTGTTGAGCTTTAGCTTTGTGGTGAATTTCAATGAGATCTCTGCCATAACTATTTATTTAAAAAACATGATTGACAAAACATTTTATTTGCAGTGTGTCAATATATTTTTCAAGACATTTCTAAACACTCTTTGCTTTTAGCAGCCTTTTCTTTAAATGTTTTGTGAATTAAAACTGTGCTCAGATTTACTCATTTTGATGTTTAATTGCAGTTCTTACATGCTAACACGGAATAAAATGAGTGGACAGGACTACAGGAATCAAAATAATGGTGAAGATAAATGAATGCAATGGCAGTGGTTATTCAGGTTCCATATACCCTCTTCAAAAATAACATGGGTGGAATGGGAGAAGATTATGATTTTTACACCCTTTTTATTTTAAAGATTGTGAATTTATTATTTTTTAAGCTAAAACTAATGAAGGCTGATTACTGTCTCTAAGGAGCTGGGCTGGTATCTAGAAGCTTGCTGGTTCAAATCCCATTACTGGCAGAAGGGATCCTACTCAAGTGAGTCCTTGAGCAAGGCCGTTAACTTTAAAGTTGCTTCAAGGATGCTGTAAAATGGCTCACCCTGAGCTCTGAACTCCAAACATTAAACACAAAAAAAGACAATTTCCCCTTGTGAATTAAAAAAGTGTACCAAGTGCCAAGTAAGTACCAAGACACCCCTGTAAACACAGGGAGAATTTGCAGACTCCACACAGACATTGACCAGACATGGAATTTAAATCTAGGCTGCAGTATCTGTGAGGCAGAAGAGTTAATGCTAATACCAACATGATATTTTTAACCAGGAAACTGTTGTACTAGGGTGTTGTACCATGTTAGCCATTATGGATGTAGTGAGAAGTCAAGCAAAATGACACCTTTTATTGGCTAACTAAAAATATTACAATATGCACGCTTTTGAGGCAACTCAGGTCCCTTCTTCAGGCAAGATGTAAACATTATATCTTGTCTGAAGAAGGGGCCTGAGTTACCTCGAAAGCGTGCATATTGTAATTTTTTTTAGTTAGCCAATAAAAGATGTCATTTTGCTTGACTTCTCACTGCCAGGAAACTGTAAATGTAATATTTGATTACAGTCTATTTTTAATTTAAAATACATAATATATTCATATCATAAAAGCAAAGCAGATAGCATCTTGGCTTACAATTAGCAGGGAAAGCTGCCAGGTACCCACAAGACCTAACAAAGTCCTTATGTCATACAGAGAATGAGTTTGGGCTTTCAAAAGAGTTACATCATGCCCAAACCAAAGGCAGAGTGCCAATATGGGGTGCTAGTGCCTTAATTAGTGGTAAGCTTCCCAGTGATTAATATTACCAGAAGAACAGGTGACACTGGGAACCCAACAAGGAAAGGGTTTTTTTTCCTTTATACTGACTATGGGTCTCTACTGGCTATTGCTAAGAACGATTAATAGCTGGGGGTCATATAGTGCTTCTATATAACTTATATGTGTCCCTAGAAGAAGTTCCTATAGCTGCCCAAGTGTACTGAGCAGATGAAGCTCATCGCTAAACTAAATATGAAAAGCATAAACTGGGAAAAAAACAACGAAATCAACACTGATTAAGCAGGACAGGGTCTAAACCAGGAAGACAAAAAGATTAAACAGTCATAACGCAGACCTTAGTGGTCAAAAATCAAAGCAAAAAGTATGACCTTAATAAAATGATTACCGTAAATTACTACATGCCCATGTTTTGTATTACTTTGAAAATTACTCAACTTGGACTACAAACCTACCATGCCGCCATCTTATATAGGTGCACTGCAAAGACATGTCAGCTGATCTGCAGTCAAGCGATGGTAACTGCGCATAGCCACCAATAACAAAATAACCTGAGAAGTTTAATGCCGCCACCAGAATATAATAGTAATAATATAATTCAGTATTGGAATGGTATTACACAGGTGATAAGTGGTGCCTGGATTCTTTCAGATGTGATGCTTAGATTTGAGGTCAAACAGTTCAATCTTGGTTTCGTCAGTCCAGGGAATCTTATTTCTCAGAGTCCATTCAGTGTTTTTTTTGCAACTTCAAGTGGGGTTTCATGTGTCATCCAGGTAACTCTGCCATAAAGCCCAAATTAGTGGAGTGTTGCTGTGGTGGTTGAATTTCTGTAGGTTTATCCCATCTCCACACATGTTCCCTGCAGCTTAGCCAGTGTGATCATTAGGTTCTTGGTCCCCATTTTTACCAAGGCCCTTCTCCATTAAAAGATCAGTTTGGCCAGGCAAACATTTCTAGGAAGTGTTGTAGCTATTCCCAAAATATTCCATTCCAGTATTATAAATGTGCTTGTGCTTTTGGGAACCATCAATTCTGCACAATGTTTTTTTGTATCCTTTCCCAGATCTGTGCCTCAAGACAATCCTGTCTCTAAACTCTGCAGGCAATTCATTTGATCTCATAACTTGGATTTGTTCAAATGTTGGACTTTCTATAGACAGGTGTGTCTGCCTTTCTTAATCATGTCCAATCAACTGAATTGACCTCAAACAACAAATTAACAGTGATCAATAGAATAGTATAAACTTGATTCATGGCAAAGGGTCTGAATACTTGTGTCAATGTGATATTTAATTTTTAAAAATTTTTTGTTTGAATGATTTTAGCAAAAGGCTGCTTCATAAAAAATGTGAAAAAGTTGAAGGGGCCTGTAAATCTGGGGTAAAATGACTCACTGATTTTGAAACCGGTTACAAAAATAAAATGTGCAAACACAGTGAACTCCCATAGGACTAAACATGAGAATCAAGACTTTGACCAGTAGATTGCCAGTTTAACCTCACCACTGACTCACAATGATGTCTGCCCTTTGTGACCGCCTACTGTATACATGGCTGTGGGAAATAGATGAATGGATAAAACGGAATTTAAAAAGTTCACTTCAAGTGATGAAGCATCTTGGTACTAATGCATAACCCCCCACCTGTTTGGAGGTGGGGGTTACTCACAAAGAGGAAGAGAATAAAGACCTAACAATGGAATAACTAAAGAGAAGTGTGCTTCCCCCTGTGCTTGTCTAGCCCTGCATCATCCTACTAGCTTGCCTTAATGAAGCCAACATGTTCTACACACAGGTATCTTTTTGTCCTTGGAAGTTGCCCTTGTGTAGCAAAATATGTTTTTAAGTTTGTGAACCTTGACAATGTGTCATATGCACAGATGAAGCAGACACTGATGTGACAAGAGAGAATGTTAGATATCACTAGCTCCAGTCATAAACATGGCATTAACTCGTACATCATCAAAAAACACTGCACTGTACATTTTAGTTTTTCTGATATGATCACAGTGGCTATAGGGACACATCATTTATGTCACTCTAAGATACTCCTAATCCATCCATTTTCCAACCCGCTGAATCCGAACACAGGGTCATGGGGGTCTGCTGGAGCCAATCCCAGCAATCACAGGGCACAAGGCAGGAACCAATCCCACACACCAAGCACACACTAGGGCCAATTTAGAATCACCAACACACCTAACCTGCATGTCTTTGGACTGTGGGAGGAAACCAGAGCACCCAGAGAAAACCCACGCAGACACAGGGAGAACATGCAAACTCCACGCAGGGAGGACCCGGGAAGTGAACCCAGGTCCCCAGATCTCTCAACTGCAAGGCAGCAGCACTACCCACTGCGCCACCGTGCCACGATACTCCTAATATTTAGAGTATTTAATATAAGGCTACATGCTCAACTGATAGCTCCCCGGGCCTTAAACAAGGTTATTATCCATATCCCTTTCACAGTATGGCTGTGGAATGTTTACGTACTCATGATATTTCTATACACCTGGCTAGTTTCATTCCAGCGTATCCCAAGATAGATAGATAGATAGATAGATAGATAGATAGATAGATAGATAGATAGATAGATAGATAGATAGATAGATAGATAGATAGATAGATAGATAGATAAAACTTTCTTTGTTTTTCAGGGGTAAATTTGGCTTTTTACAGATGCTCTAGTAAATAAATACATAAATAAATAAACACACACACACACTTTGGTGTGAACAAGGAAGAAAATTAAAAAGAAATAAAAAAAAAATGTCTGAATTTGCTGTCCCAGTCCCAGTGAGGCTTTGTGCAGATATAGCAATGTTGGTATAAAGGAGCCCCAGTAGTTTTGTGACACACTTCTGCTGAATGATTCTTTGGCTGAAATTCCTCAGTGTTAGTGTGTCAGAGAGAGGATGTGTAGCATTGTTCATAATGGCACTCAGTTCTCTTTTCATTCTCTCATTTGCTATGACCTCCAGGGGTGTCCTAGAACTGAGCTTGCCCATTTAAGTAGCTTGTTAATTTGGTGGGCCTTTCTTGCAGTGATGTTACCAGCCTAGCACACCACAGCGTACAAAATTGAACTATCCACATTAAAGGAACACAGTCTCCTAAGGAAAACACCCACTCTTCCCTTTCTTATATAGTTCCTCTGTGTTCTGAGACCTGTCCAACCTGATTTAAGGCTGAGACAAAATCCACTCAGTCACAGGGAATGAACATACAAACTCCTCACAGGCAGTGGTCAACCAAGGATTCTGACTCCAGTAGTTGAGACAGCATTGTGAACTCTTGTGCCACCATGTCACCCTTGTGCCACCATGATGTTTATAATTCTAAAAGCAAGAACTATACAGTAAGTGTTGTCTAGGGACTTACTCCAAATGTTGCTAGTATAGAGTTACGTATCCCAAAGTAACCGCACACTCGGATTAAGCTGGTTTGAAACTAGAAAAAAAGGACAGTTCGATCATAATATTAGTAAGGAGCAAAGTGGCGCCAACTGGGAATCAATTTGAGGCTTAAGTGTAAACTGAAACTGCAGGAAAATGTGAATACCATTACTACTATTAGGGATAAAGCTGGCTATGATGGCACAGTGATTAGTGATTAGATTTTTGGAGGCCCTTGAGTCCAAAATCCTGGGCTTAATTTTTGACCTAGGCAACGTCTGTCTGGTGTTTATGCAATCTCCTTTCTTCCAATTGTAGTGTTTCTTGGAAGTTCAGGTTCAACTCCTTTTAGTAGGATAGTGCAACTGGCTAATCTGAACTAGCACAACGAGAGCAAGTGTACGTGAGAGTAGCTAAACTGATATCCAATCCAGCATTAGACCTTAATGCTTACTGGACACATTCCTACTACTCTTCGGTAGAAGAAGAGTTTACAAGAAATGGATGAATGGAGCAACTCTTCCAATCAATTGGTAAGTTATACATATTGCAGTACAATGGTTTTTGATTCAAAAAGCCACCTACAATATTTATATTTTTGATGTGCTTTAGTACTCATAATATGATAGTGTGGCATAGTGGATAATGTTGCTGCTTCAAATGTCCAGTGTCCTTGTTTCAAATTCCATTTTCTGATTGTTGAATATGTGGAGGTGCCACACAAACTCTTCAGATAGTTCATTCTAAATCCCCACCGACATGCATGTTACACTACATGGAGATTCCAGTGGACCTGTATATGAGAGTGGTCTCTGGGATGGGCTGGTACAGTGTTGAAGACTAGTCTCTACCTTGTGCCCAGTTCTACTTGGATAGGCTCTGGCCACCTGAATCTGTGAATTTAGATTAAAAGGGTCTGACGATATTATATCAGGATACTCAAGTCTGCTGAATGAAAATGCAGATAAACAAATTCATAGTGAAATGCATTCACTGTTCACAGAACAGAGCTGCATTCAGATACCAGTTTGGAAACTGGGAAAGAATAATTCAGTGTTCCCTGAGGGCTGAGATTTACAAATTGCTCAGTGACTCCAATGCATTGGAGTCCATCCATGCGTGTATTCATCCATCCATTTTCCAAACCACTAATTCCTATTTTTCACCATATATCTTTAATAGCATTAAAAGAGCAGAGCTTGCAAAAAGTACATGCATGATATGACATTAGTTCATAGGCAAAAGAAGCACTCTGACAGTTTCCAGTTTTAAAATTATTCCATTCTAATAGGCTCTTTATAATATGCAATGTGAGAGTGGCAACGTGTTGCATGGTAATTACCACATGCAACTAAGTATTTCACTGTACACTTTACATGTGACCATAATGACCCTGTACAACTATTAACCTATAACTTATTATGGTGCTCATGTCTGCTGAACTGCATTTGAACACCATTTTGGAAACTGGGGAAGAGTAAGGCATGCGGATAATACTACACACAAGCTGGGGCCTACCTGAGCAGCACTTGGAACACAGTAGAAGACAATCTTGCACCTGGTACCAGTCTACCTCAGAGCTCACTAAAGTACAAACCCCAGGTGGTCACTTTTTTTTTCACCAATTAAACAACACACAAACATAATGATGGATGTAGGAGGAAAACCAGTACCCAGAGAAAAACCCAAACAACAGGAAGGTTGTTAATCAGTTTCAGCTGCTTTGGTGTTAATGAAATTAACAAGAGGTGCACTAGAGGGGCAATGATGAGATGACCCCCAAAACAGGAATGGTTTAACAGGTGGAGGCCACTGACGTTTATCCCTTCTCGTCTTTTCTGACTGTTTTTTCACTAGTTTTGCATTTGGCTATGGTCAGTGTCACTACTGGTAGCATGAGGAGATACCTGGACCCTACAGATGTTGCACAGGTACTCTAATTTCTCCAGGGTGGCACATCAATACATGCCATTGCCAGAAGGTTTTCTGTGTCTCCCAGTACAGTCTCAAGGGCATGGAGGAGATTCCAGGAGACAGGCAGTTACTTGAGGAGAGCTGGACAGGGCTGTAGAAGGTTCTTAGCCCATCAGCCGGACCGGTATCTGCTCCTCTGGGCAAGGAGGAACAGGATGAGCATTGCCAGAGCCCTACAAAATGACCTCCAGCAGGCCACTGGTGTGAATGTCTCTGACCAAACAATCAGAAACAGACTTCATGAGGGTGGCCTGAGTGCCCAACATCCTCTAGTGGGCCCTATGCTCACTGCCTGGCACCGCAGAGCTCGATTAGCATTTGCCATAGAATACCAGAATTGACAGGGCCACCACTGGCACCCTATGCTTTTCACAGATGAGAGCAGGCTCACCCTGAGCACATGTGACAGACGTGAAAGTGTCTGGAGAAGTCGTGGAGAATGTTATGCTGCCAGTAACATCGTTTGGCATGACCGTTTTGGTGGTGGGTCAGTGATGGTCTGGGGAGGCATATCCATGGAGGGACGCACAGACCTCTACAGGCTAGACAACAGCACCTTGACTGCCATTAGGTATTGGGATGAAATCCTTGGACCCATTGTTAGACCCTGTGCTGGTCCAGTGGGTCCTAGGTTCCTCCTGGTGCATGACAATGCCCAGCCTCATGTGGCGAGAGTATGCAGGCAGTTCCTGGTGGATGAAGGAACTGAAACCATTGACTGACCCCTATGCTTGACTGACCTAAATCCAATGGAACACCTCTGGGACCTTATGTTTTGGTCCATCTAATGCGGCCAGGTTGCACCTCAGACTGTCCAGGAGTTCAGTGATGCCCTGGTCCAGATCTGGCAGGAGATCCCCCAGGACACCATCCGTTGTGACATTATCAGACATGCATACAAGCACGTCGGGGCCATACAAAATACTGAGTACAGTTTTGAGTTGCTGCAATGAAATTTCAGCAAAATGGACTAGCCTGCCGCATCATTTTGTCATTTTGATTTTTGGGGTGTCTTTGAATTCAGCCCTCTGTACGATGATAATTTTAATTTCCATTAAATGAGGTGGCACCCTTTCGTTCCTAACACATTACCCAGTCCGCATCAGTATAGATATCCTGCAGGATTTTTTTCCCATTGAGATCTGATGTGTTTTCAAAGTGTTCCTTTAATTTTTTTGAGCAGTTTTATATATACTGTAAATATATATATATATATATATATATATATATATATATATATATATATATATATATATATTCATTGTATTCGTAATCTGAGTCCCGACCTGAATTGTGTGAGTGGTTACCTACCAGGTAACGCTTGTGGTTGGTCTGCTATTCAGCAAACATCCACCACGGTGCCCTCTTCAGCTGCGAGAAGCAGATCATGGAATGTTGCATAGTTTACTGTCAAATAATGCAAATATATATATTATATATATATATATATATATATATATATATATATATATATATATATATATATATATATGGTGTATATATAAATACATACAGACACATACACGGTACACACCCTTGTCCAGAGAGTGACTGGACTGAGAACTGAAACTATATTCCTATAACTCTAAGGCAGCAATTGTAACTGTTATATTGAATAGAAGTCACAAATCATAGCAAGCAATTCACCCATCTCCTAACATATAGCGAGACATTGCACATTTTAGTGTTTTATTCTCTTTCATCAGGCTCCCCATCATTATACAAACTGAGGCTGTAGCCATGTAATGACTTTTAAAGTCAGGTTCACTGCAGCCATCATATTCCTTCATGAATTTCAACGCCAGTGAACAGTAGGCTCACATTTGACCGTGGCTCACTCAAAACTGTTCCTACATGTGTACAGAGAAGAGGAGATAAGGCGTCTTTACTGAATGGCCAAAAATAAGTTTTTGATAAAAAGGAAAAACATCCTCTGAAGATGTTTAGTTATCAGCTTCAGCAGAAGGCACAAAACAGTCGCTTCTTTCCACGCTCACACTATTTCCCTAGAAGCGAAGAGATTGTACCATTTCCTGCTTTCTAAATCATGTCAGATAATACAAACAATTAATTTGAAGATGTATGGCCTGTGCGGAACTGCTGAGGGCTCAAAAGCATACTTGAAATATCTACTAAAAAGACAAAATGGATTTTTTTTATATTTTGAAGATGATCTATGTAGAAGATACTGGATTGTCATGAAAAGTGAAATATGCTAATGTATTCCTCAGAGAAATTTTAATCCATAAATCTGGTTAACAATTCAGTCATCATCTTGACCTTGCTAAAGCATGACAAAGATTTCAGATTAAGATAATCAAATTACTTAAAAGGCGAGGTTGACAAAAGCATTCTTCTCTCTGGCTTATCTCTCTGCTCTTGAGCAGGGTGTTTATTATTAGCATTACTCTTTTTATATTAACGACTATATGTAGAACATTTTAATATCCATATTTCCAAGTTGAGTTTGGCTTATTATTTTACTATTTGCTTGTCTTAATTCTTCCATATACTGTATATGCCAGACCTACTTACTCAGTTAATCATGAGCTTAGGCTGGAGATTAAATAAACAGCATTAAAGTCAAGGCAGAAAGCAACCCTGGATGGGACGCATCACAGGGCAAATTCATATGGGGTACCTTAGACCTTCCAATTAAGTTTGCACATACTTCGTTGGGATTCTGGAGAGAATCAGAGCATTTCAAGGAAACCAACTGCTACTGGGGAATGGGGGTTTCGTACAATCAGTGGTAGTGTTTGGATTTTAACTCAAAGTGCCAGGAGTGGATCACTAATCACCACTCTTTATTTCACTTTTACTTGTTGTTTTCAAACATGGCGGTACAGTTGTTAGAAATGTTACTTCACAGCTCCCATGAGCTGTACCACTGCTGTGGTGAATTTACTCATTATTTTCTTGTTAGACTAATTGGTGACTTAATGATTGGCCCCAAAGTGTATTTCCTATCTTGCTCTCAATGCTACTGGAATAGGTGCTGGCTGCCAGTGACACCTAAATTGGATTCTACTTGATGGATGCATTTGTAACTAGTACAGTATATTGAGTGCTTACTTTGTATGAATAAAATATAACATTTTTTCAGTTTTCTTATGAAAATTTTACCATGCACATTTTATTGCATTTTTTTTTCTTGGTAATCTTTTGAAACAAAGGAAGAAAAGCTGAGCTCTAATAACATGTTCATATGGAATCTCATTCTCCAGTTTTAAATTATCCTCAAAGCAACAAAATAGGTACTGTAGCTTTTGTGTATTTTTTTTTCTCCCTGTATTGGTGAGTGGCATGGCATCATGGTAGATAGATGTGTGTTTCTACTTCCAGCACACAGAAAAAGTGGGAAGTTAAACAGTTTTTCTCAAATTATCAGCTAGGTTTATATATTTTAAGGCAAAAAAAGCTATCAGCACATACAGTACATATTATTCTTTGCTACACATGACTGATATCTCACAAGTAAAGTTCAAAATGAAAATTAAAGGGCGCTTGAAGTGTCTGTGGATTTTACAGTCTTTTGCAGAGAGAACTTGCTAAGAAAAAGGGGCATCAACCCCTAGCAGCACCTGCCTAACACTACCAACATACTGGCACCTGCCCCTAGGAGTTGCTCATGTAGTCAGTCATGACATCACTGTTTTGCTTTACTGATTCCCTGCCTGTGTGTCTGCCACATGGGCTTATCACATTGGTTTTAAGTTGATGTGGGATTCCTACGGGGTCTCCTGTTCTTCCAGTTTTTTTTTCCATCAATAAATAGAAATGCTGTCAGGTTATTTTATAAACGCTAGCCCTCTGTGAGTGCAAGAGTGAGTGAGTGGGTGAGATGACATGAGTTGACTTGAGTAGGTAAGTGATTGAGGGAGTTGGGTGGGTGATGGTATGACTGAGTGGGTCGGTGGGTGGATGAGTGAGTGGGAGTTTTGGATGAGTGAGTGTGTCGGTGGGTGGGAGATTGATTTGAGTGAGCTGAGTTGAGTGGGTTTGAGTTGAGTTTGAGTGAGTGAGTGCGTGAGTGAAGGTGCAAGAGTTAACACCACTGTTAACAGTACCCGAGTCCTGTGTTTTGGAAATGGTTGAGATTGCCTATTTTATCTGTCAAGTTGGCATACACTTTTTACGGATCATGCAAAAATATCACCAAGCTTGTATCACTAGAAATTCAAAAAACATTCACGTAAGATCAAGAGATCTCTGGTAATCTAAGTAAAAGATTATTAGTATCAGATCTAAGTATTAGTATGTGGTAATCTAGCCAATATTTTATAGTATATTTTTTGAGAATATTTCTAATTTACCCCACCATAACATTTTCCATCCACTTTCACTTTTACATCACTACATTTTCAAATGCAAGTAACAACTTTTACTCTTATACACTGTGATAGACACATTTGTTACTGCATTATTAAACCAGAAAACAAAAGGACTACACAAATACACCCAATGATTTTCTCAGCCACTTATCTAAAATACAGGCTTCCCCTGCTTTCTGTACAACCACATTAGAAAAACTGGTGTACAGGAATTTTTGATTTTCAAATGTGTGTGTGGTAGATAGCCCGGACACAGGCAGACGGACATCGTTTTTAACTCCCAACAAACGTTTATTTACAAAGTATGAAAGTGCACAAACCCGCAGCACCAATCACCCCACAAGTCCAGGCCAAAACCACAGTCTACCTTTCCTTTCTTCAGGCCGCCTCTTTCCTCTCCCAGACCGCGTCCTCTTCCACCCGACTTCAGCCCCGAATGACGGGAGGTGGCCCCTTTTATGTTCCCCCGGATGTGCTCCAGGTGTGCTTTGGCAATCTTACACTGACATGCCCCAGTGTGGCGGAAGTGCCGGCTGTATCCCCGGAAGCACTCCGGGTATCCCTGCTCCTCTTCCCCCCAGCACTTCCTGGTGTGGCGGAAGTGCGGAGGTCCAGGGCTCTCAAGGCATTGGGGCGCCCCCTGGCAGTGACCACGGGCTGAGTCACGGGTTGAGCTTCAAAGCCCTGTACCTGTGGTCCCCAACACAACCAGGGTGGATACCCCCTCATTGTCTGGAGGAGGTGTGAGCCCTCCTCCAGTCCTCTTGGGCATCCTGGCTGGGTACCACCCCCAGCCGCGTGCCACAGTGTGATAAATGTGCTAACACCCAGTCATCTATGCAGTCATTCCAAGCTCAAAGAACGAGGCAGGACTGGGACGATGGTGACACACATTCCCAATCTCAGTCATTCTCAGAACTGATGTCGAGTTCAGACATTGGCTTCATGGCTGCCTCTGAACAGGAATGGCCGTTATTTACACAGGCTACACAAGGTGTACTTGTGTGTTCACATGCTGTTTTGTGTGTTATTCACATGTCTTCTCAGAGAGCATCAAGACTCCAAAACAGATGGTGAGCTAGTTTGAAAAGTCCAAGAATAATTGGAAGGCCATTCCTCCGAATGTTAAACTAGAAGTGATAAAGTCTAGGTAAAGTGGTTTATTAAACATTGTGTGATGTTATTTGTTTCGACAACAGTGTTATTGTTCAGCTAATTCTGACAATGTTTATGTAGATTGGTGTTTTTTGAAAAAAATATGGGGGTAACTTTTGGGGTCAAGGAGCAGTTTAAAATATTTTCCATTTAAATTCATTTTAATTAGGTGTTGGCATTTATGAAAATTCACTTTTATGAAAAGGATTTCATGTGGAATGGATTAGCTACTTCCTAAAGTGAGGAAAGTCTGCATGTCTCTACTATTAGCACCCTACCCCATAAATAAAGATACCATCATTAAGGTGTCCAGCTTAGCTCAACGTCCCACCTTCAAGTGTCAGTCACCTGGCACATACTTTAATGGTTGTAATATGACTTACATGCAAAAACAGACATGGTAATCTGAATTATTTTAAGCTTTTAAGAATGTTTTTGAGGACATTTGAAACAGGGACCATACATTTAATGCACTTGTACTTTCATGACTTAAATACACTAAATGTTAGGTACTTTAAAATTTTTTCTTCAGTAGTTTGCTCAAAGAAAAACTTATACTTGAGTCACATTCCAGAAAAGTGTCTATTTTTACTCAAGTATGGTTTTGGACACTTTATATAGTACTGGTTGTAACTAAAATTCTTCATAAAATGAATTAATTGTAATAATTGTATGTCTTTTTCTGGGTCTTTCATTTATTTCACAACAACGTTTGGACACTACTTTACATGCAAGGACTTCTTATACAACATCTGTAGCGTGTGGCTGGGGCCCTTGCCTAGCCAAGACACCTCCATGCTGGAAAGACTGAGGGAGCAAGCCTGGCCAGAGAGTTACCTTCCCCGGGATGCTAGATGGCAGCCCCCCTGAAGTTTCAGCAGTGCCTCAGACTCCCGCAGGGCTTCATGGGAGTTGGAGTTTGGTGCAGCCCTGTTGGGATCTGCGGGTGCCGCCAGGGGGTGGTGCTGCAGAATCTGCAGTGCCCTTTTGTGAAGTTTTTCCACCAAACCCGGAAGTGCTGCCAGAAAATAGGTCATCAAGCACCTACAGCACTTCTGGATGCGGCATAAATGGAGCCAGCCACCACTACGCAAGGAGCCAGAGTCAGGAGGAGGAAGCCGAAGCTTGACCAGAGGAGTGGAGGAGAAAGAAAAGAAAGAGGGAGAAGGAAAAAGTATTGTGCTGTACTTGTGCTGAGACTGTGTTGTACTTGTGGGAAATGGGGGAAGGCATTTCCCACAAGGTAAAAAGAAAATAAAAAATCAGTGTGTGCCTTGAACTTGTGTCCCACACGTGTCTGTGTCAGGTTCAGGTGGCGGTGTCAGCCTGGGTGATCCACAATCGTCACCATGATGTCATGTGTCCAGTGGCTTGAGCATCACACACCTAGCAACCACTGGGCATCACAGTGACCCAATAATGCAAAATGATGGCACCCATGATAGCCAGAAACATAAAACAACAGTGTTCATGCAAGCAAAAACACAAAATGGTTGCAGTTATGGAAAAATAATCTTACAAAATGTCAGTGATGATGATGTTGCTATTATAAGGGTACATTTATAAACAAATGATAAACTGAAAATTTTAATACTTTCTTGAAAGGATCAAATAACAGTCTCGTCAGAGTCTACATAACGTTGTCATGCTCTGTTATGTATGTAGGAAATTTCTTCAGAAATTTCAGTTTCCTCCAATACTCATAAGTTAGTTTAACTGTGTTCTCTAAAGTGGCCTTGTATGAATGATTGTAATGAAATCCTGCTCAGGGCTGGTTGCTTCCATTACACCTCAGGCTGTGGCGTCTCACTAAATGGTATTTAACTGTATTAAAACAAGTGAATGTGTGAACGAGTATGAATATTGTAAAGGACAGCCGGGTCCCATGCCTGGCTGGGATGCCCCTGCTGCATCTGTTCCGGGGGAGCAGCCATGGTCACCTCAATACCTCCCCCGGGACGCTTGGTGGCAGCCTCCCTGGCAGCCAATGATTCCCCAACCCGGTGCATGGCTCCATGGGAGATGGAGTCCTCCACAGCCTGGTTGGGGGCTTGGATGGTCGCCAGGGGGAGCTGCATGGAGTCAGCAGCCTGGCTGGTCATATCTTCAGCCCCACCCGGAAGGGCAATTAGGACCAGGTGGCCAAGCACTTGGAACGCTTCTGGGTGGGGTATAAAAAGGGCCAGCCACCATCACTCGAGAGAGCCAGAATCGGGAGGAAGAGGACGAGGTTGCCTGGGAGGAGTGGTGGTGCTGAGGTGGAGAGTAGAAGTGTGGTTTGTGTGTTATTTAAGTGCTTGTGGGACTGTGTTGGGCATGTGGGACACGGGGAAGGCGTGCCCCACGGCTGAAGAAAAATAAAAGAAACTGTTTGTGTTACACATGCCTCTGCCTCAGTCTGTGCCGGGTCGGGCGCTATATAGCGCTCATATTACAATATGTATGATGGCACCCTGTGATGAACCACTCCAGATCTAGATCTCGTCTTAAACCCTGATGCCCAGGCAGCAGAATATATGAGATTAAACTTTTTTGTAGAGATATTTGGTTCCAGATGATGGGTCTGAAGAAAAGGTTTCAAGTTTGTAAAGAGTAATAAACACATAAAAGTGTCAGGTGTAATATACATATCAGCATTTAAATCTATTCATTACTTTCCTTTTTTTTTACAGATGAATTCTTTTTCCCCATTGATAGTACACAACAGTGCAGTTTTACAATGGCATTTACCAAAAAGGGCTCTGCATATTTAAAGATACTAAACCATTAATATGTACCTTTATTTTTACTTTGAACCATCACTTAAAAGAATGGCATTTCAAATAATACAGCGATAAAATTAAACTGTCCATTTAGAGTCACATTGAGAGATGACATATCACTCACTGCCTTGATAAAAGAGGTAAGAGAACAAAGTAAATAAACACAAGATAAGAGACTTAAACAGGGAAATAAACCATGACAGGATAATGGTATTTTTCAAATCTAATAAAACAATTATGAGCGTGGATGGCAGACACATCATTCTCGTTTTGAAAGGCAGAAGGCTCAGATGTCCATTTTACCCTCTTAGGGTGAACAATTTGATGCTGGTGATTTGTATTTAAACGTTGTCTCCATGTCATCAACCTGTGTTGTCTGATTAAATGTTTGTATCTGAAATCCTATATATACATATATATATATATATATATATATATATATATATATATATATATATATATATATAGTACTTTGCAAAGGTCTTAGGCACTTGTGAAAAAAAGCTGTAAAGTCTGAATTCTTTCCAAAATGATACCATTAACAGATTTTATTAATCGCTAAACTTCCTGAAAAGTATAGAAAACATAAATGAGATCAATGTTTGGTGTGACCAACTTTTGCCTTAAAAAGAGCAGCAAGTTTCTTAGGTCCACTTACTTGCTGTTTCTGATGGCACTCGAATGGTCGATTGCTCCAAGCCTCTCAGAGAACTGGCCTCAGTTTCACTGCAGACTTTGGCTGTCTTACTTGTAATCCCAGGCTGGTTCGATGATGTGGGCAGGGGTAGGCAACGTCGGTCCTGGAGTGCCACAGTATGTGTAGGTTTTTGTTCCAACCCAGTTCCTTAACGAGAACTCAATTATTGCTGATGAAGCACATATTGCTTAAGTGACATTTTAATGCTTCATTTTAGTGGTCTCGCTTGTTAAGGTTCTCCAACCTTAATTGCTTATTTCAATCTTAAACTGCTGCATTCAGTGTTTTAATTGCTCCTTATTAGCAATAAGATGTAAAACAGGGGTAGGCAATGTCGGTCCTGGTGAGCCGCAGTGGCTACAGGTTTTCATTCAACCCAATTGCTTAATTAGAAACCAATCATTGCCAATCTCAGACCTTATTTAATTTTATGGCTTGTTAGTCTGTGCAATGTAAGGCTTTTATATCGTAGATTTTTTTCCTTTCCAAGGATATCATCCAAATGATTTGAAGCCTAAAACAGATCATTTTCAGTCTGTCACATTTTTCTATTAAGTGTTTTATTAAATCAAACCGTGCATGATGAACACACACAGATGTAATTGGAAAAAAGCTAGCTGGAGAACTGCTGGCTGCTTTGTCTTTTACATCTTATTGCTAATAAGGAGCAATTAAAACACTGAATGCAGCAGTTTAAGATTGAAATAAGCAATTAAGGTTGGAGAACCTTAACAAGCGAGACCACTAAAATGCAGTATCAAAATGTCACTTAAGCAATATGTGCTTCATCAGCAATAATTGAGTTCTCGTTAAGGAACTGGGTTGGAACAAAAACCTGCACATACTGTGGCACTCCAGGACCGACGTTGCCTACCCCTGATGTGGGCATCTTGGGGGTTTTACTATTTGTCACAGGATTTCCTCTTTGTCTTTTCTGTAAAGATAGTTTTTTATGATTTTGGCTGTATGTTTGGTATCATATCATGCTGTGGAATGAAGTTGGGACAGATCAGATGCCTCCGTGACGATATTGCATGATGGATAAGAATGCACTTCTCAACAGGGAAAGGACCATCAATTCTGATCAAACCAGCAGTTCTATTTGTGAAAATGCAGTCCCACACCTGCAGGGAACCTCTACTATACTTCACTGTGGCCTACAGACGTTCATCCCTGAACCATTCTATCCCCAATAAGCTACATTTTCTTAAAAAAAAAAACAAACAATAATAATTAAAATTGTAACTTCTCAGCCAAAAGTACCTGTTGCCATTTTTCTGCACCCCAATCTTTATGTTTTCACACACAGGGGAGTTGTTTGACATTTTAGGGTTTAGGGGACATATTGTAGGGTTGGATTTCTGATGACAACTCTTCCATGAAGACCACTTTTGGCAAGACGTGGGTATACCAGGGTCCCACCTTTCTGAGCTGATAGCAGTACTAGATATCTTCTGATTTTGAAGGGAAGTAAGCTTGTTGTATTTCTCATTTGTTGTACCCAGTTTCTGGGGCTGACCACAGTGTTTCCGGTCCCCAGCCTTGCCTGTTTGTTTGTGTCTCTGCAGAAGATCTTGGGCAGCACATCTGGAAACATCTGTCTGCTGAGAAAGTGCCTGCTTGGGATACACCTCGATGATGTGGGATGACTGCTCTGTGTCTTGTCTCTTATGCTCTACTCTGACAAAAATGATAAAACGATTTCCTTGTGTATTAAAGTGTTACTAGCTTTAAGTTTTTTCGTGCCATGTGAAAATGTATGTGCTACTTTTGAAGAGCCTGTGGATTCTTTTCCTCCAAAGC
The DNA here is from genome assembly GCF_900747795.2 of Erpetoichthys calabaricus. Taxonomy (NCBI): domain Eukaryota; kingdom Metazoa; phylum Chordata; class Cladistia; order Polypteriformes; family Polypteridae; genus Erpetoichthys; species Erpetoichthys calabaricus. The sequence goes on from NC_041401.2 coordinate 36,458,294, forward strand.
TATAGTTTTCCAGATTGAGATGTGTCTAACATGATTTCCGTTTGTAACAGTTAATATTGACCTGTGCCACTTTCAGACCTTTTTGATAGAATGCACATAATGAGGTGCTATAAATTGCACAGTACAGTTTTCATGTTTTTTCTTCTTTTATTTGTGCATGATACTCTCTCCTGGCTATTATTCCTTCAGAAATGGAGGCAGACATTTTAAATGGAAGGACGAGAAGGTGAGAAGTTGTCAAAAACAGCGTCAACAATCAGTTCCCAAAGGTCAGTTCTATCTTTTTCCAATTCTGCCAACTTTGTTTGAGGATCGAAGACAAAAATAATGCTAACAGAATGGACCAGGAGATGAACAAGAAATGCTCTCTCAGAAAATGTACTGAGGCCACAACAAAAAGTAATGAACCAAAATCCAGTGAACAAACAAAAAGATGTTAACAATTAAACCTAGAAGAGTTTCTGTTCCTATAAATCAAAAGCACTCAAACACCAAGATTTTACTATTTTTAGAATCCAGGCTCTTGGACACAGTGGCGAGCATGTCGCCATCTTAAATAATGGTAGGCTGTTGAGGTCACAAGACATGACTTCTATGGAGAAATGCTAGCAATGGAATTTGCGGTGAACAACAAAATGATGTTACCCTTAAGGCAAAATAAAGGAGACACAATAAATAAACAAATGAATGACAACAAATAACTGTAAGTCCAAGTCCAAAAGGGAACACACAAAATGAAAGTGAAAGTAGAATCGGAAACGTATTAGAAAAAAAGGCAAAGCCTGAAATAAATATTTACAAAGCCTTAGAAAAAAACTCAACAGCTATAGAGTAACTTTAGTAATCTCCTCTGGGTACAGAATCCACCCAGGTTATCACTTATGTATCACTACAGTGGATGTTATGGAACATAAAAATGAATTCCGGTGCAGTACCGCCGCTCCCTATACACAGAGTACGCAGTCTGCGTAGGGCACCAACTCCCAGGGGGGCACCATCCCAGCTGCTCAAAGAAATAGTTTTTATATATTATAATAATAAATTAATATTAATAATATACATATACAAATAAACAAAAATATAAACGTATATATTGCATTTTACGGTGAACGCAGAGTAGGCTAAGCACACGTGATGACGCGCGTGCCCTCACCTCTGTTACGGCTGCCTATTTGGCCAAAAATTATAATAATTGAACAATATGCCTGGTCCTGGAAAGAGACATCAACAGTCCAGCGCCGAGAAACGAAAGAAAAAAAAAGCCCAAGATGAAGCCCGTGCATCACTTTCAGGTACGTTCATAATCCTGTGAAATTATGTATTTACTTTTATTTGAACAAAGTTCTATTTTGGCCCCTATAGTAGGTGTTTTTTTTATTATTTTATTTTTACTTCCGTAATATTTGGGGGAGGGGGCACAAAAGTAAATTTCTGCTTGGGGCACCCATTTGGCCAGCAGCGGCCCTGTTCCGGTGTTCTGATGTGGTTCCTTGTCCTACAATCTTATCACCACCAATTTGCTAACAGATTACATAAAGCGGATGCCTTATCCATCTATTCATCCATTTGCTTAGCCCATCCATCAATTGATTATCCCAGATATTAGATGAATGGAATCTTTCAAAACAGAAATAGATACAAGACAGGAAGCAACCACAGAATGGACACCCGTCCATCACAAGCTAAACTCATGACCACACTCAGTTTGGAGTCTACAGTCACCAATTAACCAAACACTCAAATCGCAAGGATGTGGGAGTAAAATCAGAGTAACAAAAAAAATAAACGTGAATACGTTGGAAATCAGACTCTCTGCAGTAGTCAAGTAATAACATTAACCACCATGCTTTCGCCCTTCAACGAAGGATTTAAATGTGATAAGGGCTACCACTCAATTTTATATGTGTAATTGAAATTTAGTTTAAACTGACTTACAAATGATACCTAAATAGTACAATTACTTCCACATTTCTATAACAAGTTCTCTCAGGGTAGCATATGGGGTTTAGAGTTCATAACCTAAAAATCTAGACTACGCTGGCTGGGGTTAGGGTTGAAATCTTTCTTTTAAAGAAGTCACATATTAGTAAAACAGCTAATTTCGCAAAATTGTATGCTAGAAAAAAATGAATGTCACCTTTGATATGTAGATGCATATTGGCGAGAAGCTGACCATAAACTCTAAAAATGAAATGAGAAAGGAAATGTGCTGATAGAGCTGATGCAGCAGCCAGCCAAATGTGTGTATAAGAGCCTGACTTCACTCAGTAGCAATTGTGTGCATCTGTTTTGACATAAAATTGCAGAAGCTTTCTAATTCATCACAAAGCACCCAACAGTGATCTGTCAGATGAAAAACATGTTTTGTCGTTCTTCGAGGAATAGGAAGTAGGTTGAATGTGCCAAAAGCCTTCAGAGAATTTCGATACAAATTTAATATGGCCGGTAATGCAAAGTAGTGGCTGTTTTTGAATTGATGTAGATGATCAGTTTACAGATCACTTGTTAAAACATGCTGGCCTATATGGGGAGAGGGATGGGCTCACATACAGTATGCACTGTCTGGGTCTGGAGGATAAAACAAATGTATCAAAACTGGGTAGCAGTGGCCATATGCTATAAACTAATATCTGTTCTAACTTCCCTCATCAGTCTTCCTCTTTATGTCAAGATCATACTTTAACATTGGGCTCTACTGGTGGGTTGCTTTAAATTATTTAAATGCAACTGGTGCATTTTATGAAATTGAACATAAGATGAATTGTGCATTATTTTTGCATTAACAACATAATATTCTCATCCTGTACAGGGCTGATGGGATGTCAGATATTATCTCAGCAGTATCAGGGGCAAAAAACAGTCCTGGATGTGATGCCAGTCCATCACAGAACCAATTCAAATTTATTGAAACATTTTAGCATTGTCAGTTAATCTAACATGCATGTCTTTTTTGTTGAGAGCTGGGAGAAAAGGATCAAATAGTCACAGGAAGGACATCTAAAAGTGCAAACAGACAATGGTCAGGTGCACCACAATGTCACTTATTGTTTACATTAATATAAAATCTTTATCTTATTTTAGTGCAGTTACTACTCACTCTTTATTCTAGCTTTACAAACCAAACCTATAAAAATAAACAAATTACACAGTAAGTATAAATTTTCTCATTATCACATACACTTCAACTTTAAACTGCACTCATAGCAGACATCTGAAACCCAAACCCCAGTCACAACTAAACACAATTCCAGATTTAGTGGAAGCAGAACCTTCTTTATTTTGTACAGTACCTTTTTGACTTGTCTTAACCGACAAAGACCCTATACTCAAAGTGAGAACAAAGCAGCAATAGATCATTCCTTTTCCTTTCCTTTCTTCTACTCTTTCTCTCCTGACTCCCACTTCACTGGGTGATACTGTGGGCTCCTTTTAAGCCAGACTCTGTAGTAGTTCCAGCATGTGACTGCTGTAGTCAGGAAGCAATTCCAGGTCAGGTGAAACTCCCTCCTGATGGGATGCCTTCTTCTAGCAGCACCAAAGAACCACAATAAGGCTTTTCTCCAGAATTGCAGCTCCTATGTAGCCCTATAAATTGATCATGACTATGGAAAATCAAATTTAATCTAATCATCTTTCAGCTTTTTTTTAACATCTAGTGAAGATTCATATAGAACCATAGCCTCTTTTGACTATCACATGGGAAGGTACACACTAAACCACCAACTGCATATACAAGAGCACTCTTGCCAAAAGTCAAACTGGGGGTCTAAGCAGCAGCGTAACTTGCAATGTGACTATGCCCATTGATGTCTTACAAAACCTGGGGAAATACCAGTTGACATCAATCATTTCTGAAAATGGACAGGTTTTATTTTAAACAAAACAAAGGGTGGCTCCTCTGCTTACCCACCTCCTACACCTAACAAACCGTATAAGGACTAAGACAGAGTAGCGCTAACATAGAAAGCCTCGTCATGCAGACCATGCCTCTTCCACCAAAAAGTTCTCTTAAATAACTGTATTAAAAAAATTAGGTGTCAGGCAGTGTAGCTCCCTAGTGCCATCTTTCATATTGAAAAAGCCAAGCCACAGAGCTACTGCAAAGCATGCTTTTCTGAAAACTGTACAGCAGGGATAACAGGTCCACTGACAACTGAGACAATTAAAGGTGCCAAAATCCTTTCAGTTCCTATGATTGTCTTGAGTCCTAGCTTCATTGAAGATTGGTCAATGGGCTGTGCTGGAAAGTACAGTCCTCGCTCTTGTTTTCCATCGCCGTTGCTATGAGGGAGTATTTTGGTGTATTGACCTCATGGGTCATCGCAAACTTGGTGAACTTATCTCTGCCATATTTGATGTAATCACTAAACCCAACAATGGTACTGCTATATGCACACATGAAATTGACGAGTCTGTGGCCACCATTCTGTCTCTTAATATATATTCACTCTATTATTATTATTATTATTTTTATAACAGGTATTAGTAGTAGAAGTATTTTCCCCTGTTTCCTGGAGTTAGAATAAGACCACTGTCCCTCTTGAATGTACATAAAATGCAGCTAAAGGCTGACATCAGGAATGGTATCTAGCTAAACTTCAGGTTGAATAGCTCCAAAATTTGGGAAGTAACCAGTGGAGCCTTGGGGAACTGAGGAAATGGACATTTAATAAGCAGTGAGATTATTATTATTATTATTATTACTAGCTGTGTAAGCCCGTGCTGTAAAAAGCCTGGGGTCCTAGAAACTATTAAAATTGTCAGGAAAAAAAAACTGAAATGTAGAGATGTCAAATAATTGAAAGAAACTACTCTGGGCATCTCTCTCCAAGGAGGATTCATTTTGCCAATATGCTCGCATTGCTTGTGTATTAGCGGCGGGAGGGAAAGTAAAAGGGATACCGTTTTGCCAATGTTAGCGGCTAAGCAACTTTACTTTCCTCTGAGGTTTCGTTTTGCTGACATGCAGTCCTCGCTTGTGTTATTAGCGGCTAAGTGAGTCTTCTGTTTCCTCACAGGTGGAGCCTTTACCCCAACTCCACCTCTCACTTCTGGGCCGAACAGATACACACACTTCCACACGTAAACATTTATATATAAGAGAATTATTATATTCATGGTGAAACACAGATCCTGGTGTGTGAACTGCCTTTATGGATTATACATATTCTTCTTGGGAGTTTGTTTCTTCCAGTATTCTGGTTTTCTTTCCACATCACAAAGCATTCCATGTTTGATTAAATGACAATTCTAAACTTCTCCCTGCAGAAGAGAGGGTGGATTGTGTGCGTGAGTGAACTTTGTGCTGCACTTGTGCCCCATTCAGGATTAGTTTGTAGCTTGTGGCTAATTTTGATGTTACAGGATTTGGTTTGATGAATAACGGATGTAGACCAATAATCATGACAACCATCACTGTTGTTTACAGGGTGTCATGGTTACAAAAGGATACAAAAATGCCCTTTTTTTGGCATGTTACAAAAGTGCCTGACGCATGTTACAAAAGTTCCCTGAAAGTTAAAAATGTTCCCTATGCCGAGTTACAAAGGCTCCCTTTTTAGGTTACAAAAGGCCCTAACATCTATCTATCTATCTATCTATCTATCTATCTATCTATCTATCTATCTATCTATCTATCTATCTATCTATCTATCTATCTATCTATTCTGGCGTATGTATATCCACACATGGATCTGTACCCTATTCGGATTTGGTTTCTCCTTTGGGCCTGATGTTTTTGCTATTTGCTCTTGTAACAGTAAAACATAATTGAGTTCAGTCACTGAATGTTTAACAATTTTTCATGAGCTGCTGTACATCCAGGGCTGGTTGATAGGTAAGCACAAATAAAAATGGATGGAATAATGAATATAATAATATTAATATTTTAGAATCTAACAATGCAGTAGAAATCATTATATTTTTCAGATAACTTCCCCAGTGTGGTTGACTGCTATAATCTATTTATGCATTAATCATCTGGCAGTGTATCATAAATTGCAACCTTTACATTCTTCATATCGAACATATCCCTCGCTCTTCCATCTCAACAGGTGTTTAATGAAAAAAGCTATTAACCACATACAGTTGTTAAAATAAAAATCCTTTGCCATCTCTGTATCTTTGCAGTTAGGATTGATTATTCTGTTAACTTTTTTTTAATATCCAAGTACACTTTAATTTTATAGATTCATCAACCAGCACTCTGTTTTCTGCAAGAACCCAAAAATCAATTTCTTTTCTAAATAATTACAAGTGAAAACAGTTTGTGGATCAATAAAGTCACTATATGATTTAGCTGGGATTCATTGTTAGGCTCTAAGGATTTTGGCCATTTTTATAACCACATTATCTTGAGCAGAGCACATAAGTAGCAGCTTCTGAGTTTCTGCAGCACTTGGCTCTTGACAGTAAAATTATCTTTGGCCTCTACAGCCTATAATTCACAAAAATAGTAATTTTTTTAATATCGTACTCCTCAGTAATACCGACTAAATTAATACTTAAAAATGTAAACAAAGCAAAGCTAAACTAGGAGCTATAAAAAGATGCCCATAATAGACCAGTAGAAACACAATAAAACACCCTAACTTTTTTTGAAATATACCAGCTGCTTCATACTATTTGTAATATGTTGAGTAAATTTTCACAATACCTAGAACTGACTAAGAAGAGCTTAGTTGTATAATGTTAAAGGATATGCTTGGCATTTTTCAAGTCAAAGCTGTTTCTTCACAATCATGGTATAAATTAATTTGCCACATAAAATTGTGTTCTAAAATGAAGTACTTTTGTACACATTTTAAAAATTCTTTGTCTATTCTTGCAGCTTACTAATGGGTACATGAAACCATAGGTGAATGAACATAGCTTTAAAACCTAACAAATATGTCCACTATGAAGCAGCAAAGGTTTCAGTTTAGGAAAACTATCCCTTCTGCATCCTTGTAATAATGAAAGGAAACCAAACATAATTATTATATCATATATGTTTTGAAAAACTTTTCTTGAGGTAAGAATCCTGTTCGCTTATCTGCTCATAGTATCGTCATGGGGGGAGTTATGACAACCCCAACATGACCCAGTGCCAAACTATATTCTATTTATAATCCTAAATTTGCTTCTGCATCTCTCTTGCGTCAACAGTTATATTATATTCTGCCATGGATTATCGTAACAGACAGATGTCTGCTAACAACATATGATCATTTTTTCCTAAACAGTGCTTCTTTTTTGCCCATTAAATTTTGTGTTATTATGTTACATAGTCTACAGAATGGGATTCATGCCAAGTGGCACAGTAATGAAAAGAGAACATAAGAGTTTCATTGTACTTTGTACAAAAAAACAATAAATCTGAACTGAACTGAATGCACTGCATTGTGTTTAAATAATAGTGTCAGATGTTTGAAAGAGCCTAACCACTTGCACCTTGCAGCCCACAAAGTGTTCTGTACAATGCATGATAAAACAAAAACACACAGAAAATGTAAAAGGCAAAATATGCAGTAGAACAGATTAAAGTACCACAAACCATTTATCAACTTTTTAAATGCAGTTTGAGTTCCTCTTGCTGAGAATATGGAAATAAAAGAACATAGGACAATTGATGCCAATGAATTCACAAATACACAGTGAGAATGTGTAAGATTCATGCAGACATTGGTGCTGAGAGGCAGGGATGACAACTCTGCACTACCTGGAGAAGCCGGTATAAGAGCTACCAAGGGCTGGGGGGTAAGGGCACAGGGCACTGACACAACACTTGCTGAGCCTGTAAGCCATCATCATTTTTGAAGGTTGTATTAGCTATACCTCACATGAGTGACTACTTGTACAGCTTGCATACGTGGCAGAAAAATGGCAACTGAGATTGTGCTCCTGATATGTAGCTGTTGGGAAAGAGTGACATCCTGTATGGGTTCTGAGGAGGGGGTATTTGTGGCCTCTTGGTGGAGGCAGTCACTGAATAATGAAATAGGATTCTGTATAGTGAAAGAATTTAAGCAGTTGTAAGTGCGACATTTTCAGTAATTATTGCCTAGTTGTCTACAGAACAGCCAGTAATTTATATCTGAGCATCAATATTCAGTATCAACAACAGCGCTAGATGATGACTTTCTGAGGTGAACCATGGCTGTGGCCCTGAAAGAGAAGAAGATGAGCAGTGGATGAAATGGCTGAATGTTACAACAATGTTTTGCTTTGTGTATTTTTTTCCTTCTTAAAATGACATGGCTATGCTGTTCTGCAATGCATATGAAATTTCTAAACGCAGATCAATAATCGATAACATTTTTGGCATAAAAATGGATGTATTTGACTAGCTTTAAAGATTTTTCATCCACCTATCGACCAGTGTACCCATTAGTCCTATAGTAAGCTACCAGACCAGATAAGGAATTTTAAAAATTTTTAAAAAACGCTTCACTTTAGAGAACAATTTTATATAGGAAATGAATATATGCCATTATTGTGAAGAAGTAAACCTTAACTTATGCCAAACTTATTCTTTAAAACAATAATGAGTAAAATGGATTATTACCTTAATAAAGTAAGATTTAAGTTAATACAGATAATAATAACAATGTGTGTGAAGGACTAGACCCCTGTCTAGGGCGGTTTCCTGCCTTGCACCAAGTGTTGACAGAGTAGAGACTCTTGCTTTCTGTCAGCCTGAATTTTATGTTACATTTCTTCAAAACATTTCAACATTTCCTTGTATCCAACACCTATTGTGGCAGCACAAACAGCAAGGTAGGACCATCCTTGGAAGGGATACTGTTCATTGTATACCCAAGCCCACTTTTACTCACTTCAAGTCAATGTACAGTAACCCGTTAAAGTAAATTGTGTTTGGGAAATAGAAGAAAATCCCAGTAGGTAATAGAAAACCATAAAAGGGTGCAGGAAAAATGTGCATATTGAGAGTAATCAGACTGAAAATTAAATGTTATATCTTGTTAAATGCTTTACTTTTATGATTTGCTCTGTGGGAGTATATACTCCAAATAATGGTATTATATAGCGCTTTCACCTGTACTGTATATATAACACTTTGAGGATTGTCAGCCATTGAGGATTGTCAGCCATAGTGTGCCCACAAGGCAGTTGGGGCTTCGTCCTCTACTCTTACAAAATGGACAGACTATTTATTGAGGGCATCCCCTCTCACCTCTACTGATTTGGAATCATGTAAAGAGTTCTTCATTCTTCGGATGAGAAACTGCAGGCAGATAAGCAAAGCAGGCAAACTATTCTTTTATTTAATACTAGCTATGCTTACCTTTCAAAGACTAATTAAGTGGATTTAAAAATATAATTTGATATCTCTTGATCTGTGTGTATTATCAGCGCACCTCCCACGCCTTTACTTAGTATCCTTGTGTATCTCAACCTTCTTTGCCCAGGCTTCCTCTCTCAATTATGTTTCGTAAAGCCTGCTCCTAAAACTTCGTCAATTTGAGGAGCCTTGCTTACTTCCTGTTCACTTTTTGACTACAATTAATGATAGATGGGCCTCCATTACTCACTTTGAAAATATCATTTGTATTCTATCTAATACTTCCTGTCATGAAAAATAGGAGTCCTGAAAGCACAGGTAACAGAGCACTTTCAAAAGCTTCCCACTAAAGGGGGAAAACACCATCAAATACCCCAACTAGATACCGGAAGGGTCAAGACAAATCTTTATAAAATAAAAGGTTTATTCTTAAAAGGATTTGAAATGTAGAAAGCTTTATTGAGCACAAAGATTTGACTTAATAGGCAAGGCGATCCACTGCAAAAACAGTCCCATTGCAACAGCCAAAAACTGTGGTCATAAAATGGAGGTTCAAAAATATCAATAAACACAGTCCCAATACAAAATTCAGAGGCCAGGCCAAAAACACAGCAAGGGATCAAAAATCCAGAAAATGACAAGCAATAACAAAAGCACAGAAACACAAGAAAACACTTCACATCCAGTGTGTTTAATGAACCACAAGGAACTATGGGAAGCCCTCCCTTAAATAGGGTGGAAGGCTGTTCCTGGTGGTGATTGGCAGGTGGCCCTGCCCCTTGGGGAACAACCCACAAAACACAAGGGACATTACTTAGGCCCCACCCTTTTCCCAACAGACACATAGAAGAATACATTACAAACAATAATTCAAATAAATAATTCAAAAATAAACAATACAGACACAGAACACAACTGTGAATACCGTCCAGGGGGCAAATGCTGGCTGAACCATGACACTTCCCATCTTTGAAGGCTCTTGGGTTTATGCCTCATTAGTATTTAGCATCCCATTATAACTCCACTTTTCTAAAAAAAATTTAAAAAGTCACAATCAGGCTGTTGTGATGTGAGATTTTGGATATAACTTGATAAATATTTTGTATGTCTTTATTTGTAATTTAGGCAAAGCAATGCAATTTAGTGTTACTTTGGTGAGAGGCATTCGTGTTTGCCCCCCCCCCCCCCCCCCCCCCCCCTTTTATGACAGAGTTTATTTGAATTTTACGACAGAGTTGCGGGGGTGTGCTTTAAACCAGTTTGGCGAGTGTTTCTCTGCTAAAGTCTTTCCACCCCCGCCAGGAAGCCAGGTTACTTTAACATATGGTCTTGGGGGGGTGGCAGCTTTTAAGATGTTGTATCCCCCCATTGGTCTGAAGTATGGCTGTTTGGAATTGGCTTGGTTCAGAAGCTTTTAAGTACCATGATGTCCTATTGACTCTAGGGTTTGGACAGAGAATCTATAAATCTGCTTGCTCAACCACATTCTCTCTCTCTTACTAACCAACATATGATGAAGAAGCATCTCTCTTACTAACCTCTGATCATGAAGACCAAACTGATGAACTGAAAGGACAACACAATGAAGAGTACAGTTTAGCAGCCATATTGGAACAGGCATATGGCCTGTTCTGAAGAAAGCTGAGCACCAATGATGCCTTAATTAGAGACATTTTAAATAACTACAAGTCTGTGTGCCGCCTGAAACTACACATCACCATTTAATCAGGTTGTATGGTTGCCAATATTCAAATGTACTTTACATATTGCTATTATTTATGAATATTATCAATAATACATTATTTTATGTTTAACTTAACTCCTGCTTGTCTTTTTACTACACCTAATTGCCTGAGGTTATAGATATAGAAGGGAAGGTGGGGATAAGTTATATACTATAATAACTTATACACAGTGGTAAGTCTGCGGGATTAGGCATTCTGACAAAAGCTACGTATTAATAATACAATAGGGGAAAGTAGAGCAATATATTACTCTACCAAGACAAAACACAGGCATTGAACTGTGCACGCCCAAAATATTGTGTCATTGCATCTGCCACTGAGCGAACAAAGCCAAACTGACCAATCAAATTGCTCAGAGAGATCGGACACAAACTTACAGACACACAGACTGTAGCATTTTATTATATAGAAGATAATCTAAGCATCTAATACCACAAACAGAGGCATACACAGAAGTATTACAACAAAGTGTACAACCTGATCACTTGCAGCTGCAACATTTTTAAGATGAATCTCTGTCCAGAGGTTACTAGGCTTGTAGGAAAGCCCAAGGAATTTTGTGAGCTTATTTGAAAAACCAGGAGATGAAAACCAAAAGGAACTAAATGAATGGATTGTCTGTGGAGAGTAGGGTCTTTACTATGGAAATCACTAACACATTTTAAATTCAGAAGAGTAAATGGGGATCAGGAAGTCAAGAGGAAAGCAAGGGTCAAAATCAAAGTGACACCTAACAATAACCTCTCGGAAACTATTTTTTTTCTCAAACAGAATTACACCCACCAAGGGATATTAAAGTGCAGCTTCCATTTTTATACTGGACATGGTACTGACGTCACAGTATTAACAATTAAAACAGAGGCGAATAAAAACGGCATTAAAGTAAGATAAAAAAAAAAGTCATATAAAATAAATTTAAAACCCAAAATCAATAATAAAATTGAATTCTACATATACAAATAAAAAAGAGAAAGGTAGCATCAGCAAACTTGCATTCATAAGTTCAAGGTAAAAATAAATAAATCCAAAGATCACAACACCAGGAAGCTAATTTCTTAGATTGAGTTTTTTTTAGGTAAATTCACAGTAGGCCTGTGTTATTCTCAGATGAAAAGGGGTATTGTCTGGCTTATGTCTTCTATCTATTAGGCAGCAAAATGTCATGAGTGGTGAACCATACCTCCTTGTTATCTTATTCTAAAGAAAAAAATACACCCAGCAAAGAATGAATTATACAAATATGTGAGCTAAAAGAGTACACCATTAAAATGGACTTCGCATCAAACCTATTGACTAACAAAGAATGCCACATCAAAAGTTCAAACTGGTAAACTTAAAGCAAATTAATTAATTTCAGTAATGTCAGTTCAGATTTCAGTGAATACAAAGGAGAAAACAAAGATCATGCAGTTCCTCCTGTGGGCACCACTGCCATCAAGATGGCACAAAAGCTAACTACATATAGTTCAGTTCCAAATTTTGACAAATTTGTGAGTTTTGAAATCCTCAACCACATATCAGATCCCAAATAGCAGAGGATGGGTAAATAAAGCTGTCCTTGACTTCTAATTGAAACAGTATGAAATCAACATTTACCCAAATTTGGTTCTTTTATATAATAAAAATTGACAGCTCACTTACTATTCTTGATTATCCATATATATTTACTGCTTTCAGTAATCAATGAAGGTTTCATTGCTCTTAAATAGGCTTTTTTTCCAAATGAAATCTACAATTAAAGATTAGCAAAATGATATGCTTATGAAAGATAAAATAAAATCTCACCTACAATAACATGCTAATATATTTTGCTATATTGAAAGTGAAAATCTAATTCAGCATTAAGAGTGAAAATTTGGGATCTACAGTATGACTGAAATCACTGTGTCAGTAACACTGAAAAAGATAAAAAAGAGCTTTTTCCTTGAATATGCCGTTAATTAAATAATTTGTATTTATATACTTCTAACCTATTAACCTTTCAATTTCAAAATGTTCATTCAAGGCATAAACTCTTTAGTCTCTGCATGCTAGGGTTTCTTCTCACATCAGATGAGACATCAGAGCCTACTGGCAAATATCGGAGCACAAGAATTTATAGGCGTAACAAGTGACTGGTTTTTAACACACCATTGGGAAGGGTAGGGGGAGAGCCTGTCTAGATTTAGTATGCTGTAATAATCAAGTTTGAATTCAGGCTCAAATGACTATAATATAATACAATTCTCAGTGTTTTGGCAGAGTGTAGATGCAAAGACTAAAAATATTAAGTTTAACAAATTTTGAACAGATGCGGAAAAGTCTAAAGAGATAAAATGGGCTATGTTTTTAGGTGTGGAAACAGTCGAGGAGCACTTTAACAATGTTTAAAAACATTACATATCATGCAGGACAAGTTCATCCCAAAATCTGGAATTAGTAAGAAACTGGAAGGAAATCCATAGTGGTTAAATATGGAGATGAAAAATAAACTATGAAGGAAAAAACAACTGTGTAAGGAGTACACTAATAACTCTAATGGTAACTGTAGGGCATTTGAGAGCATGAGTATTTTAGTACCAAAAGGACAGTCAAGGAGAAGGTGACAGGTAATTAAAATACACTGAGTGAAATATCAGAAATTCTAAACTTGCATTTTTCTGAGGTCTTCACATGTGAGGAAGTTGATAACCTCCCAGTAGTAACAGGGACTACTAAGGAGGTACTGAGCAATTTTGAAATTGTAGAGGGATAAGTACTGTTTAGATTAAATAGGCTAAAATCTAACAAATCACCAGGACCAGACAGTATATTTATTCTTAAGTGCTTAAGGAAGTGAGTGAGTGCATATTTGATGCATATTTTACAAAAGTCACAGCACATTGGGGGAATTCCTCCAGACTTGCAAGTAGCATATATTATCCTGTTAAATAAAACTACTTGTGCTTTCTCTAAGATGCTTCCTGTGATCTCAGCCAGTCAGTCTATTCAACTATCCATCTCTGCACAGCTTGGCTCACTGTTGCTAATGCCTGCCAAGTTCATATGCAACCTTGGGGTGGTGATTGATGAGTAGGTGAGCAAGTGATCACAGATCCTATTGAGGACAACCCTAGCAAGGACCTTACCCGGCAAAAAGAGCAGTGTTATCCCCCTGTAGCTGCTGCAATCCAGGCGATCACCCTTCCCTTTCCAGATAGGGACGACAAGTCCTGTTTTCCAGTCAGTTGGGATGATGCCAGTTTGCCAAATGGAAGCAAAGATTGCTTGCAATGCCAGGAGGACAGCCTTACCACCATCCTGGAGAAGTTCACCTCGGATACCATAGATCCCTGCAGCCTTTCCTCCTCTCAGCTGGTTCACCACCTGTGCAGTCTCAATGAAATTGGGTGGTACACAGCTAATTGGAGGATCAGCCTCAAGGGCCATGGACCCAGAGATATCCAACGTCCTAGTAAAGTAGCCAGCCTAGCGGGTCACAACTGCAGTGTCATCCTTAAGGAACGTTCCATCAGCCACCCTGACTGCGACTCTCCGAGAAACAAATTCTGATGTGCGTAATGCTTCGATTCCTCTGTAAGCAGGACGTGGGTCGCTAGACCACAGATGGTGTGTCACTTGCTCACATATTCCTCTAACAAATGCCTCTTTATCTGCCCTCAGAGCCCTAGCAGCTGTCCTTCACAGTTCCCAGTACAGACCAGAGCTGCCATTGAGCCATGCGCTGTGACTCCTCTTGATGATATCCAGGGTGCCCTGCGAGATGAAACACCTCCTTCTGGGAAAATTGTGTTAAAACATACAATACACTGTAAACATAAATAAAATAAACAGAAACAAAGTACAATAAAACACAATACAACAGAAGTAAACTGAAACAAACAAGTGACAAAGAGGAGGGAGCCATCAGTATCACTGAAGGTTATGGAAAGTGAGAGAATAGAAATGCTTCTTCAGTCTAGTTTTAAACAGTTCAATAGAAGGTGACTCCTTAATGTAATTAGGTAAAGAATTCCACAGACGAGGTACAGCAACTGCAAAAGCCCTGTCCCCCTTAGTTTTATACTTAATATGATGAAAAACTGATTGGTAGATCCAAGCTCTCTGGATGGCGAGAATACCCATGTATTGGTTTAAAAAACAGCAGTAAATATTTCAAATCAATTCCAAAACTAACAAGCAGCCAAAGTGACTAAAATTGAAGATACAAAATCAAACTTTCTTGCCCTAACCAAAAAAACGAGCAGCATCATTCTAAACCAACTGCAACCTGAGTATCAGGGATTTGCTAATCCCATAATATAACGAATTACATAAAAGCATGAGTAACTTTCTTAAGATCCCTGGGAGATAAAAAAAGGATTAACCTTGACTAAAACACGAAGCTGGAAAAAGCAACTCTTGACCACAGAATTAATCCTTCTCAAAAGAGAGGTTACTGTCAAAAATAATGGCAGGATTACAAACTTGAGCTTTGCAGAAATCCATGAAAGAGCCAACATGTTCAAAACCAATTTGAGGTTTGGCCGCAGGACAAGCTTTCAGCACTTCCATTTTATTTTGATTAAGATCAAGAATATTGTCAGCCATCCAGGATCTTACTTCTAAGACAAATGTGCAGCCAATTTATTGCATCGTTGCACACAGGAATATAAACCTGTGTCATCAGCATAACAGTGAAAATAAATATTAAACTTCCTAGAAATAGCTCCTACAGAATGAAGATATATGGTAAATAAAACAGGACCCAAAATGGATCCATGAAGAACACCACATTTAACAAGAGCTGTACACCAAAAAAAGGAACTTAAAGTCACTGAAAAGTGTCTGCCAGTAAGAGATGACCTGAACCAGTTAAGAGCAGCTCCTTTGAACCCCACTAGATGTTCACGCCGCAACAGCAAGATCTCATAGTCAATAGTATCAAAAGCTGGAGAAAGGTCAAGGAGGACAAGGACTGTTGCCTCACCTGAGTCGGTAATAAGAGAGATGTCAATAAATATTTTCAGGAGGGCAGTCTCAACACCATGATAACACCTAAAGCCAGATTGGTAGATGTCAAATAAATTATTGGAGTTAAGACAATCAACCGATTAATTATAAATATTTTTTTCCAATGTTTTAGCCAAAAATTGCAATTGGGAAATTGGGCATATATTAGGTAACACTCCAGGATCTAACTCAGCTTAAAAAATAAGGGCACAAACCCCTCAATAACAGAACCATTTTTAATAGCTACCAATACTGGACCCAGGACATCACAAACTTCCAGTAAGAGGCGTAATGGAACAACATCATGAGGACAACAAGTATGTCAACGTATGTTTTAGCTGTGAAAGTGAAACAATATCAAAGGAGTCCAACGCAATTCCATGATTAATGACAGGAAGTACATAACCAGTTGGAACAATACCAGAGCGGATAGTATCAATTTCACTGACAAAGAATGAAAGAAACTGCTCACATGAATGAACAGTACTATTTAATCCTGTTTCTGAATGGGAGTAAATAGTAAATAGCATTAAATAAGACCCTAGGTTGTTTAGAATGATATAGAATAATATATTTCTTAACTGCCTCCAGGAAATTAAACAGAGAAATCTTAAAGAGCTGCTTAAATACAGTCAACCTGTCTTACTTCCACTGCAGTTCAGCAGTCCTACAGGCATGGCGCAGCTGCCATGTGGTGTCATTAAGTCACGAAGCAGGTCTTCCCTTTTTGCAGTGTATTTGAAGCTAAAACTGTTTTACATGATGAATTTAAAGCTAAGATAGACTCATCAATACTATCGCACTGGCCTCGTAGATCAAAACTGGAAAACTTGGTTTTAAAATCAGATATAATAGAAGAATTTAAAAAGCGACAATAGCGTGGAGTATAGCTTGTAGTCGCACCTTCCACAGTAATGTTCAAATCCATCATTACAGAAAAATGATCAGAAAAAGGAACATCACATATATTGATGTTATTAATTGAAATACCACATATAAGAATGAGATCAAGTGTGTAACCAAAAGAGTGAGTTGAAGCATTAATATGCTGGATAAAACCAAATGAGTCCAATAATGATTAAAAGTCATTAACAAAAGGATTACAAGGAAAACAAACGTGATTGTTAAAATTGCCAACAATAAATACTTTATCATAAGAAAGAGTAAGGTCAGCCAAGAGATCAGAGAATTTAGAAATAAACATATCATTAATTGCAGGAGGCCTATAATCCACAGCAAACAACAAAGATGAAGAGCTACACACTTTGAAAATTTGCAGTTCGAAGCTATAAAACGGAGCCCTAGTAAGGCTCAGACACAGAAACAAACTTTTAAAAACAGTGGCAAGTGAGCCCCCTAAACCCCCCCACCACATAACCCCCCAACACACACACACAAGAGAGCTGAGGAAAGTTAAAAAATGAATAACCTGGTGGTACCAAGTCAGTAAAACAAGACGAGTCACCATTAACAATCCAGGTCTCAATGATGAAAAAGAAGTCAAGTTTCTTTGAGAGAATAAAGCCTTGTAGGATAAGACTTTTATTAGATACTGATCTCACTTTCAGAAGAGCAATCTTGATAGACGTAGAAAAGCTTGCTGTAGGGCAAACTTGGGTGAGACTATGAAGATTAGCAGTGCCTTGAGGTTGGGAAATTAAATCTGTTTTCCAGCACTCAAAGGCCAGGGCTAGGGCCAATGTCCTGTACAGGAGGACAAGATGGGTCAAAGACGACTCACAAGAATTGAGAATCCAAGCCTGGTGAGGAAAAATTGAACCAGTGTTTTTTAGCAGAAATGCCGGCTTGCCTTCTTTGTCGGCGTTGGGAGTGTTTGCGTCTCCAAGCGGCAGTCAGCTCACTCATACAGGTCAACACCGGCGTCCAGGTAAAGAAGTCAGGAGGAGAATAAAACAAGGGTGGAGATTCAAATAAAGTCCCATCAGAAGGAGAAAACTGAGAGATATTAAGTAAGGAAACACAATCATAGGAGACATAGTGCATAAAAACCAAATTAAAACATAAATTTGCATGACGAGCAAACAGCCACCCACACCAGTCAGATTCATCCCTCAGTGGTCAGTGCTGGGGCGCCATTACTATTTTAATATACTGTATATAAATTATCTGGATACCAGTAACGGTGCACTGCATGATAACATGCAGTGAATACACTTGACTTGAGCATTCCTAGTTTTCATGCTCTTTCTCTGTATGTTTAGCTTTCGTTTGCTCAGAGGTTGATGTACTTGCTGATTCCTGAGCTTCTCTTCTTTTCTCTACCCTAGCGGCTCGCTTCTTCTTTTCTTTCATTGACATCTTTTTCTGATTAAGTCAGTGTTTGCGTTGCAATTACTTAGTATGTTTTCTTTAATTTTTCACTTAAGTGTCTCTGCCTCAAGAATGATTTAAGATATGAAGAGGTAGGGGAAGAGACAGCAAACGTGGACGGGATGAGAACGGCGCCCATACGCATGCACCGCATGGCTGCCCTGCTGGCCGCTGCCGAGAGTTGATTCTACAATAAAATAAAATAAAAATAAAAAGAGGAATAACCCTTGGAGGTCAATCATCACTCCGAAAGCAGATAGTAGACATCACGTAGTAGATGTGTACCAAATTTCAGGTCAATAGGTCAAATGGTTTGCGAGCTACAGGTGATTTAAAATCCTGGACAGACAAACAAACAGCCACGGTAGCATATTATATATAAAGATGAATTCAAATAACAAGCTAGTTAAGGTTGCAGATGATACCGAGCCACGTGATTTGGCAGATAACATAAGGACACAGTTGGAAACGTGTTAAGGTTAAGTTTCACACAAACATTACAAAGTTTTTCTTTACACAGAGAACCACAGACACATGGAGAAAGCTACCAAGTATTGCAGTAGACAGTAGGACTTTAGGGGCTTTCAAAATGTCACTTGGATTTGTTATTTTGAAGGAATTAGGTGGATATGCTTGATGAGCTTTGGTTGTCTGAATGGCCAGTTATCGTCACAATTCCTCTAATGTTCTAATCTGTGACTCAAAACTATCCTAGTGTAGGTGTGCATGGGTGAAAGTAGCAGGCAATGGATTGCTGTTGTCAGCCTCAACAGCTGTCTGACATTGCTTTGTCTTCTTAGGCTTACCTTTTTTTCTGGTACTTGAGTAATTAGCCACTCGTGCAGCTGTTCCACAATTGCAACATCACAGCTGGTGATCTTTTTCTCTGCACCCACTGCTGTGTGTACGCTTTCACATACCTGTTAAAATGTGTAGGTGACAGCATGTGTAGTGACAGGAGGCATTTAGATAAATAAGGGCCAATCACAAAGCAAGCTGTCAAAACATTTGCAGTTGTGGAAAGAAAGATCTCACTGTTGTTTGAGGTACTTTACCAACACACTCTGATTTAGGGTGTTATTATGGCTTGAGCTTCTGCTTGTACCATATTGTTGTGTTCAGTTCTGTGGTTGGTGTCATTTTTTGTTTTTTCATAGTGGCCTGCCTAAGTTCAGCTGATGCAGGGTTCCTTAAGTAAAGCAAGCTCTCGAGAGCCCTTCAATAGGCAGTGGATTATGTTCCTGTTGTAAAGACAGGAGTCGATAATGACTTGTAAGTTTGGACACCAGCAGTTGCTCTTCATTTGTTTTTCCTGTACCTCGCTCCCTTCTAAATAATCCTGTCATCATGTTCTGTGCTATGGTGTTGGAACGTGACAACCATCCCTTCTAAGGCTGCGTCCTGTCCTACCCTGAGAACTATTGACATTTGCTTTGTTTCACAACAGTCATGTGATCAAACAAGTTCATAAAATTCATGGTTAGACAAAGAAACTGCTTTGATATAAAAATAACTCCAGAACCATGTTTGAAAAGGTATAATCCTAAAGCAGATGCTGTGTAGGGCAAAGGAAATTTGCAGTTCTTCATCATACTGATTTATTATGTTACTGCATACAATAGTAATAAATATTAGCTGTGATTGCTCACAGTCAGCAAGGGTGACATGGCAATAGTGGCTAAAGTTATGAACTTTGCCTTATAAAAACAGATCAAAGACAAATTGAAATGAAGCTAGTATAGTGGATGCCATCTGTTCCTACCTTGGAGTGAATCGAGCCTTGCATTAATTAAAGAGTCTAAATGGGTTCAGTTTGACTGAGTATGGGTGTGTATGATAGTGTGCAGTGGATTGCCTTACCATTCAATGGTTCTTGCAGACCTGAATGCAATGTTTCTGGGATAGACTCAGACCTTGATTAGACAAGTTGGACGGATGCATGAATGGAAAGGTGGAATATTTAAATTAAAAACTGTCTGTGCTACCCATCTAAGACAGCTTGTAATGTAAATAATCAATGCAGACCTCATGTTTTTTTACTTGATACATGGATGTCTATTTGGCCTGACATAATAATACACACCCAATCCTTTTCCCTTGTGGCAGCCTTTTCCTCTTCAGGTAAAGCTTTATGTTTTCTTTGCTTTCAATCAGTGTTGTTTGTCAAACTGACCAATCTTATAGTTCAAATTTTTTGCTGTGAAAGTTTGATAGTGGTCACTACTTCCTTGGACTGTTTTAGTGACTCTAGCCTAGTCGTTTCAGTGATTTACTGTAGTTTCCTGCCATGTGCATAGATTTATAATTTTTTTTACTCATCCATTGCCCACCACGCAAAATTATCAGTCATTAGCATTACACCTGTAAAAGTTGTTCATGTGGCCCAAGCAGGTATGAAAAAAAGTGCTACCATGCAGCTGTTGCCGGCATTTAGCCTTGGCAAACAGATGGTATTTGGAATTTTAATTATTATTTTTTGACCCTTCTTCTTTTATCCATTTTAAATTTTTTCTTCCTGACCCTAGGCACTGGAAGGACACACAGATACACACACAGTCACTTGTCCTTTTATTAGGGTGGATAAGTTGATTACTGTCTGTCCGGTAGTTACTCTTTGTTTGACATATTTAGAGTTAACATTTGCAGTGCACCCTCTATTGCAATGCATTTTGTAATGCATGTAGTAATTAGATGCTTTGCATTTTTCATTCCAACATATGGTGCATTACAACCATTAGCGATGCTTTTATGAGTCCTATACCAAATAGCATACAACAGAGGCATAGCGCCTGGACAGAAACACACACAGACACTTGTCCTTTTATTAGTGTGGATAAGTTGATTTTTATCCATCCAGCAGTTAACCTCTGCTGGACATATTTAGTGTTAACATTTGCAGTGCACCCTCTTTTGGAATGTATTTTTTAATGCATGCAGTAACTAGATGCATTGTGTTTTTCATTCCAACAGATGGTGCCTCACAAGCATTACATACAACAGAGACATAGCGCCCAGACAGACACACAAACAGACACTTGTCCTTTTGTCAAGGTGCATTATGGAGTGAAGGAGACTGCAGTGTGATAGGTGGTTTTAAAGTTCACATTATTAGCCAATATTAATATTATTTGTCTTTCCAGGTAGCACATTGGATACTCCTGAAAGCCTTGTGGATCCAGTATCCTTGGTCTGAGTTATATGCATGGTTGTTGTGTGTGTGTGTGTGTGTGTAAGTGTGTGCGTGTGTGTGAAGTTTTCATGTTATTTAAAATTTTCTATGACATCCCCAATGATTTCATGTTTTGGTTAACTGCTGACTCTAAACTGGCCCAGTAAGACTAGAGGCGCATGCATCAGTGTGCCCTGTGATGGACCAAGCCCATACAGTCCAGGCTTCCTTCCTCCCTTGGTGTTGTCAAGTTAGGCTTAGTGAGTTTGAGAATATCGTGCTACATTTAAATGCATACGTATGAGTGTCTTGCCTAACCTGTTACCTTGAGGTGAACTTTTAAATGTATACCAAAAAAATAACAAATTTAATAAAGAAATCAGAATATTTATACTGCAGATTATATTAACAGCAAAAGATCTTATTTAGCAGTTACTATGTGCATTTTTATTTTTATACTAAATAAAAGCTGCATTAACATACTTCACTGATGATTTACAAGGAGGACATTAGAACTGATGTAAATTGTTCTCAACAACCTGACTCAGACTGACCCAGCTACCCTTTGGTCTCTTGACAGGATCTGTGACGTTTCACTAAATAATGATATCTACAAAATTATAAAATGCTTCAATGTTTATTTAAAGGTAATTGGAAGGAGAACAGAGTGTACTCAACAGCTTGACGTGGAATCTGACCATTTTGCCGTAGGCATCAAACCCTGCGTCTGCTTCAAAACGTTATCTCTCTGGAAGCCGTGCCCACTACCCAGCCTTCAACAGAATGTGTTTAAACTGGACATTCAGGCTGAAGCTGCGGGTGGAAGAGATTCCTAGTGTACAACTGCAAAAGAGGGAAAAGTGAACCATATCTCTGTCTACCATATGCAGTGTGCTCATCTAGTTTGTTTAGATAGATAGAGTTTAGGTTTGCCGCTGCCCAATATGAAATAAACAGAACCTGAGTGACTCATATAGTTTTATTTGTTGTCATGCTACCCTGTGTATCTCACGCTTGTTTGGAGTGATGAGAATGTGCATGCGATTGCCTACCATATAAGCCTAATCATTTTAAAACTAACTGTATTTTTAACTCTTTAAATGCATTTCATATCTCATGCTCCAAGCAGCCAATTTTGAAAGATTTTGTTTTCGGCACTACAAATATCCATTTTCCCTTTTTGAGCATACATTGCCTTTTTACATCCATAGTAGACATACACAGGCTTGCATTACTTTTTTGTACAGTTAACTTACTGAGAAACTAAAGGAAAAGAATACAGCTGCAGTTGTGGAAAACAAAGTAATTAAGACAAGAGTGAAGCAAAATGTTATTTTAGCAGCAATCAGGAACTGCCAAGATGAAGATAAGTAATTTCATAAGGAAGTTAATAGACATAATTCACTGAAGAAAATGAGATTATTTAAAACTGAAGATTAAAATTAAACTATTATAAATATGGGAACAGCTTGTGATAGAAGTATGCCACCTAGGTGTCTCTCCAAGTAGCAGTAATGTTATCATGTTGAAATTCACATTTGTTGTCATATATCATAGGCTATTTAGAAAACTGAAAACACAAAAGTGGGATGATTTATAGGGAGAAAAGAAAGTACCAAATTAACAGAAGAAAAATGCACGACCTTGACTGTGAATAAGCAGGTCTGTTTGGTGGGGTAGCTCTTCTGATTTCTCATCATCAATGGCACCACATTTCATCTCCATTATGTCTCCTTCTCTCTCTCTCTCTCTCTCTCACACGTTAATGCTAACTCACCTCTTACACTGGGCTTACATGACCCTGCCAATGAGTATGTATTAAACTTCTCCCTGTGGTTTACTTCCACGGCAGTTCAAGGGCTAACATGCTGGGTTATAAGACACCATTAAAAGAAACATACATACCTAAGGTCCCAAAAGTGGAGTTAAGCTCAATGAGTGTCTTTTAAGGGCAGCAGGGTTCCACCTAACCTAACCTATGTGATAACTTTGTGCTCACCTGCCAACATGGCATCCCATCAGTTGTTCTGATGACTCTGGAGTGTTTACTTTAAGGAAAATACGTTAAGTGACACTGCGTGTCGGCCCAAACCTGAGCCTCGTCCTGATGGACTTACCACACTAGCATGCAGAGGAGCTCACGGATTGACTATAGGACTTTTATTTTTTCTCATTCTCTGTCTCTCTCTCTCTTTCTTTCCTTTTCAGTCCAATATGGTTACTTCCCTTATCCTGTCTTACCCAGGATTCACTTCTGTCATTGACATCCCTTTGTCAGCTGGACAATCCTTTCGAGATACAGAAATAAACAAACTAAAATATAATTCCCATATAAAATATTTCATAATGCTGAATTAAGGTAAGTATTGGCTTCTCCTGCTGAATCTTTAATAACAATTCCATATATATATATATATATATATACTGTATATAGTTGTGTGATCAAAAAATAGTGTATGCTGGCTGTCATGAAATTCTCTATCTGACATTTCCTCAGAAACAGACATGAATTTTATATGTGGTCCAGCGGTAAACAATACAGGCGCATTCAGGACAGACACTGAATAAATGCTTTGTGCTTAAAGCATCCAAGAGGTCAATGATTCACACAGATATTGTGGAAAATAAAAACTCTAGACAAAATCCCAGACCAAGAGCTCAGACAGGAGTTTCTATCGGATTAATTTTGAAACTTGGCATAAACATTAATCATTTATACTGTACTTATAGATTCAATCTATAAACGACTTGAGTCCCACGAGGTTCTAGCTAAGACTGTTAAATCTTAATTATTATTGTGTTTACACTGCCCATTAATAATCTACCTAATATCATGGTATGGATGGGCGAGCTGGTGCTATTTTCAGCAAGTCATCCAGTTGCTGAGAATGATATCTTGCAAATAAATGTAATCTAGGCTGTATGTTTTTTTTATTTCATTCACACTGGGATAGCCCCCACCCAAGCACACCAGGGCAAGATTGAGTGCACTTGAAATTGGATGAATTGATCAATGGATGAATGGATGAATGGTCATTTTTGTCGGTGAAGCTCATGGGAGGATATTGGCAAGAATGGAACTAACCATTAGCAGGTCTCATCATTGAGAAAGAATATTTAGAATTAAGGTGCGTCAGTCTTTCCAAATAATAAAAGTATGATGCTAATAGAACTATAAGAAGCGTGACACTTGTATATTAAATAAGAATGTGCTAAAGCTAACTGAACAAATGTAATCTAATGCAGATACTAAAGCTATAAGAATATAATTTCTTTATAACTAATGTAATGTACTAAACTAACCTTTATGTAACCCTTGATATTTTATGAGCAATGTGCGTGAAAAAAAAAAGTGTAAGGAAGTGAGCATTGTCTAAAACCACTGAGTTGCATACACCCTATAAACGTTAGGACAAAACTTGCTACAACTGGTCTTATGTACGTGTAAGTTACCAGAAGTGTATTTCCTAAAATTGTGAAAATACTGACCACTCTTTATCTGTAAAAACACTGTGTGCTCCTGCATGTTGCAATCCAGGGTGTGACCGCAAGCTATAACAATCTATGTATGACCTCAAAATGAACTGACGCGTTTCTTTTTTTTTTCTTCTTGTCAACAAACTTGAGTATTAAAGGAAATCTCGGCTTCCTACTAGCAGGCTATTGGTTTGTAGCACTGGAACGTGACAGGGTCTGCAGCCTGCCTCCTCTCACCAAGAATAAAGAAATTGCTTTTTATTTTAAAATGGTGTTTTTGTCTCCCGTTGTTTTTCCAACTTCAGCGTCCACATCATACATCCACATGCAGCCAAGATTATCTTTCCAATCATAAGGAGATGACAAGTCTTACAAGGCAGAAGCGATCATTCCATCCATTAAGCTTGCCTAACTACCTAATAGTAGTTGATCTGAAATCTCCTCCAAATTACTTTAAAAAAAACATCAGCTACATAGTTTACTTTTAAGTTCATTCTGATATCTGTCATAATCTGTTCTAATTACTTTGTAAAGCACCGTGCAGTAGTGCATTCTGTGTAATTTGAGAAGACACTCCTCCACACTCACAATAAAACCAAAAGGTCCAATATATATAAAAAAACAGTGTGTTCATCACAAATAGAACACACAGAGAAGGATAAATAAGCATGAAAACAAAAACCCTGTAGCCTCACTGGTCATGACATAATAGGTGTGAAGCTCCTGTCTGCCGTGTGGGATTGTGTAACCTGAGTTGAAAAATAACTAAATAACTACTCTATGTGATACTGTGTTCAGACAGCATGATTTTTAATGAATATACTGTACTTATGTTTAGCATGTATATATACATTTTTAGTTATGCTATAGAAAACTTCCTAAAAGTTAAGACGTTTCAGCAAGCCATGACCCTCTGAAGGCCGTACAAAGAATTCTTCTGATTAGAGCAGGTGCACTGTTCACAGATAACAAAAGAATGTGGGGAAAAGGAACCTAATTCATGTGTAGCATTGGTCAGCAGAACCTGCAAACAGCTTACGCTCACTAAACATACTAAACTGAGAGAACAGAGCCCAATCTATACATAGTAAACCTCAGTGGAAAAAGCGGGCAAAAATCCCAGCGGAGCTTCATGGAGTCTGTGCCTAAGAGAAATGCCTCCAAACTTCTACAAATATGAGCATGCAATCGTCAAAGACCCCACTGAAAAACTGTGAGACAACTGTATTGTTCCATGGCTTCTCTTCAGCTGTATTTATACCAAGGTGGTGCTGTTATTGATGTTAACTTATTAGAACCCTAAACACCCCTTCACAGCCGTTGTATAATTAAACTCTGATTGATTTAGCTTGATAGTTATTTTCAAATCCTCAGTTACATCTGAAGAAGTATTTCCTGGTTTCTCTCACGAGTGGATTCCACTAGGTGTCCTCAGTTACAAAATTCAGTTTCATTCATTCACTTACTGAACCCAATCCAATTTCAGTCCTGTTTAATCCATTTTCATGGCTATGGGTAAAAACAATTTAGGGAAAAACAATTCTTCTGGCTCAGCTTTATCAATGCTTTTGGATATTTTAAGAACTGGATTAGGTCTCAATGTAGCTTTCGCTGTTTAAGAATAAGGATTTTCAGTTCCTTCAGTCTTTTAACCAGACAAGCTCTTTCATCTAGAGTCACACTTGATTGATGCTTTCCACACAGTTACTTGCACTGTTTCAGTATGGCTTTTTATTGTGTGATGACCAGAATGCACAGAGTGGAGTTTCAACAATGTATTCCAGTCTGAAAGATTAAAAAAAGAACGTAGAAACTTCTTCCTGCTGACTTCAGAGTCTCCCATGTACCATCTTGCAGACTCCAGCCAGGATTTTTTAATTTTAGCATTGACTTTTTCTTTGCCACTCTTCCCTAAAACTGTGACTGTTGAATCAAGCTGGCAAGTTATTGTCTGCACAGTCTCTCCAATGTCAGGCCTTGAAGTATGGAACTCATCTAGAGTTCTCATAGTTCTCTTGGTGGTTTCCCTCACTAATCTTCTTGCACGTCAAACAGTTTTTGTGGATGGCCTGCTCTAGGTGAATTTACAACTGTGGCATACTCTTTCCATTTCTTAATGATTTAATTTAATTGGACTCTGTGGAATATTCAATGACTTGTATATTTTATTGTCTCCATCCTCTGACTTATGCTTTTCAATCACAACAAAAACAACAATTTATTTCTAATATAGCCTGAAATCACATAAGGAATGCCTAAATGGGCTTGAACAAGCCCTGTTTTTTAACAGAACCCCAACCTTCAGCCTTGACTCCCTAAGAAGACAAGAAACAAACTCCCCAAAAAATAAACTTATAAAGAAAAAAGGAAGAAATCTTAGGAAGGGCAATTCAAAGAGAGATCACCTTGTAGGTTAGGCGTGTTAAGGAACACCAGTAAATCCTCTTCACAGAGCCAATCTATCATTGCCACCTCAGAAATACAACACAATAGTAGAAACTACTTTGTAGTAAGTGCAGGCACAGAGTGATGCAACACGACTCAACAACTTGCAAGGCAAAATTCAAGAATAGATTATAACACTTACACTAACACACACACTAAATGCAGAACTAGGATACAGAATTGTTCAAATACATCATAAACAAATTAGAAACTAATTAATGTAAATGAAAAACAATATCATCTGTCCATCAGTTAATTATAGAGCCACAGCAAGACTGTAGAAAAGGAATCAGATAAGCCAGACACAGTTAGAGTCCTGGAGACCTTGACCAACAAGCAGCCTCCCCTCAAACTGACCATTCTAGAGATGAATCAATGCTGGGCCAGCCAATCAATACAATACAATACAATTTATTTTTGTATAACCCAAAATCACACAAGAAGTGCCGCAATGGGCTTCAACAGGCCCTGCCTCTTGACAGTCTCCCAGCCTTGACTCTCTAAGAAGACAAGGAAAAACTCCCAAAAAAATGGAAGAAACCTTGGGAAAGGCAGTTCAAAAAGAGACCCCTTTCCAGGTAGGTTGGGTGTGCAGTAGGTGTCAAAAAGAAGGGGGTCAATACAATACAATACAATACACAGAACAGAACACATCAGATGGAAGGACCCTTCTACCCCATGATTCCAGTGCTCTTTAATCTGAGTTGACTTTTCCATGGCAGGCAAACAACTTGGCAATCACTTTTTCATGGAGTTGGTTGGAGTGTTCTCGTGTCTTCATTGAGTAAGTTAGACCACCATACTGACTCTCCTCAAGCAGGAACTTACAGACGCAGGAGCATTTAGACTACAATCAGTTGAAACCACTTGACTACAAATAGGCAATCTCCACTGAACTAATGATGTGACCAATTGGCTACACCAGTTATGATTTAGGAGCATCATATTAAAGGTGGTGATGACTTATGACATTAATTATGTTGTGTTTTACATTTGTAATTAATTTAGACCACTTTGTAGAGATCTGTTTTTCATTTTGACATTAAACAACTTTTTTCTGTTGATCAATGTTAAAAAGACCAAACTAAATCCACTGATTCAATGTTTTACAACAATAAGATTGTAAAACTTACAAGGGGATGATTTTTATAAGCACTGTATTACATTCCCATATAATTTGCAATGAGAAAGTTTTATTAGTGTACTAGCCACTGTACCCGTAATAGAATAGTTTTAAAATATTTGCTATCTCTTGCACGACATGTACCTTCAGCGCTTTTCCTTGTTGTCTGTGTGTGTGTCTGAGCCTCTCTTCACTGGTGGTCCATCTCTTGAGTGCATTTCCTTAAAGCCAGCTCTTAAAGCTCTATCATTATTTTCAAGACGCCTTTATCGCCTCCTGTCCAGTTTTATACATTCTGCTTTTAAAGGTGACTCTCTCATCATGCACCTTTATTCCTCCTTGTGTGTCTCACACTCACACTTCCTGTTTCATTGTGTCATCAAAGAGAAACTAACCAATCAGATAGCTCTGAGGGACTGGACACACAAGCCTTAATGTTTTATTATATAGTATATAAAAGATATCCTTTGCATATATACATAAAGTAACCAGGTGGTGCTAGATCTGAATTCTACACATATTTCTTTCTTCTAATGAGAAATTATTTTGCTTTTCTTGATTAAACATTTAGAGATATTAATCAAATACCATTCATAAATGCTTGAATAATTATATTTCAGTAAGGTGTATTTGAAAAAGTGTTGTATAAGACAAAATGATTGAAAAAATAAAATATCATGGATGGTTATATTTGACTGCAATGTTTCTACAATCGTCAAAAAAAATCTGTCCTTCTGAAAAACAACAAAACTTTTTGAAATGACCTTTACAATGCATGCTTTCTGTTTCAGACCAATAAACACATTCGCTCAATCACAAGGTAAGTCATTAAGATGCAAAAGCAAAAGCCTGTTAAATAACTAATTTAAAGGTAGATACTATTTAAAAGTTCCAGCAATGGATTTTTAAGCATTAGTTATTCAAACAATCAGCATTAGGATTTAGCAATTTTAAGAAAACAAAGCACAGCTGTATGTTTCTATGTGTTAATTAGACCTTTCAGGACTCTCAGGAGAGTATGATACGCTGGACTGGTAATTTAAAGCTTTATATGAGTCAGAATATGCTAGGGTGTTACAAGAAACATGCAATACTGAAGAACATTTAAAGATGTAAGCGTACATATAATTATCTCCCTAAAGTATACCACCTCATTAAACTCAATACAGGTTTTAGAATAAACTCCCTCTCTACTAGCCTGGTAATGACATGGTTCTTATCCTGGCACCATCAGGTATAAAGAAGAAAGCACTGCTGAACTGGGCATCAATCCATTGCAGAAGACAGTTACTAGGGTGCCTACACTGAGGCAGTTTAGAGTCTTCACACTCCCTAAGACCAATGGTTTTGGAATGTAACAGAAATCCGCAGTGAC
The DNA here is from genome assembly GCF_900747795.2 of Erpetoichthys calabaricus. Classification (NCBI taxonomy): domain Eukaryota; kingdom Metazoa; phylum Chordata; class Cladistia; order Polypteriformes; family Polypteridae; genus Erpetoichthys; species Erpetoichthys calabaricus. The sequence goes on from NC_041401.2 coordinate 36,488,213, forward strand.
ACATGGAGAGCAGCAGGACTAGAAATTGAGTCAGATCCTAGAAATGTAGAATTGCTCCAAAACTTAAAGATATGTTCAATGGTGCTGAACTAGATTAGCATAGTCCAGTGTCTTGACTATCACTGGTGGCGCAGTGGTAGTGCTGTTGCTTTGCAGTAAGGAAACTGTGGAAGATTGTGGGTTCACTTCCCGGTTCCTCCCTGTGTGCATAGTGCTTTGAGTACTGAGAAAAGCGCTATATAAATGTAATGAATTGTTATAAATGAAATTGCAATTCTACAGATTTTCTTCTGTTTAACAAACATTGTTTTATATTTATAAACAAAAGAAATGATGATCTCAAATTCTCTACTTTTTATTACCCACCTTTCTTTTAAGATATTATTGTACTCAGTTATCCTTTGCTGCATGTGAAGTTGTTTCTTTGATAGTGAACAATGTCACAATGTGTTTCCCAAAGCAACTGACACCACTACGCCAAAAGTAAGTTAAAGCAAAGTATTTTAAGCACATACTGTATGAGCAAAAAAGGTCATTCAAGAATGAGGCCAGCTGAAAACTCATTTAGCATCTCCTTTTAATATCGCTTTCATTGCATTTTCTACTTCCTTTAATCACCCGCCTTAGACAAAAGAAATTTCCACAGAAATAACAGAAAGCATCTAGCACTCCAACTCACCAAAGATCTGCTTCTAACCAATTTCCATTTGCCCCAAACATACTAAATGTATAGTACCATTAAGATGAGGCTCAGGAAAGGAGGGAAAAGGGACTGTTCAAGGCTACAAGAACTAAGAGTATCTCTCTATTATAAAAAAAAAAATTTGGGAGGGAGACTAGGGTGACAAGACGTGATCTTCTCGGAAGACAATTTGAAGTCCTGCGAGAGACACTTTAACTTGCTCCCAGCTCTTAAAACAACGACAAGAGACAAGCAAAACACGCAGCTCGCCAGCAGCAACAAGCCAGCAGATGATCCGACCGCTTCTCCTTAGCGTGTGTTCAGCCAATCCCCCCCCAACCCTTCAGAATGTGAGCGGCAGAGAAACGAAGTGGCAAAAGGACAGCTGCTGTACAGGCTTTAAAATGATCGACGGGCAACGCGACAGCAGCAGCAGCAGCAAAAAGACAGCAGATGATCCGACGCCATCTCCTTACCATGCGTTCAGCTGCCCCCCCTTCACAACGTGAGCAACGTTATACATCCTGCAAGAAAGAGATGTAACCACGCCCGGGGCTGGAAATAAAGGACAAGTATTGTTTTTACAAAAGTATTAAAGTAAAAGTAAAAATAATGCATATGTAACAATTCCTATGAAAACAATCTCTTTAAATTGTATATCCGGTAAACCAAACCCGGGGGTGGGCGAGTGAAGCAAGCAAGGGGCAGAGCCCCCTAGTATAATAAAAAGTTGGGAGTGGTTTCCCGTAGACGTTCTCATATATTCAGATATGGGGTTGGATATTTGAGGAGTAAACCACAAGACAATGATTATATGCTTATATTACGTACATTGAAGAACCATCAACCACAAATGAAATCAAATTAATAATATACTGAACAATTATTATAAAAGTAAAGTTGAATAAATCGGACTCTGCAGCTGCATGAATAAAAGGTAAAGTACCACTTCCGGTTAGTGGAAATAGACCGAAAGTTGACAGAAATCTACCTTTGTACCTAATACTTGTATGCAAAATTTGGTTGACCTAAGTGAAAGCGTAGTCAAGTTATCGTGTTTACATACACACACACAGACATAATTCCAAAAATGGTATTTTCTGACTCAGGGATGTCTAAAACGTTGACATCCGTTTAAGTTGAGCTACATGTTTCACTTCACCCCATGTTAGGCCCATCTTCTTCAGCTCATTTGTCACAGTTTGCCACCAGGTTGTTTTAGGCCAGCCTTGTTTGTGCTTCCCAGATGAGGAGTGGTATCCATCACATAGCAACCTTAGTTATATGGATCATTCTGAGGATGTGGCTAAGCCATTTTAAGCATCAGTGCTTCATCTCCAACACCACACTCTGACTCTTCGTTTTCTTTAAAAGTCTTCATTAGTGCTGGGCGGTATACCGGTTCATACCGAAAACCGTTTTTTATTTTTTTTATGATATGGATTTTTCTTATACCGCAACACCGGTTTAAATTGCCTAAATGACGTTCGGAACGTGGCGCAGCGGGAAACTGTTTAAGTGGGGACCTTTTTCACTGCTACACCGCTAAACACAGATTTGTTGCAATAGGGCTCTTTTTTACTGCTACACCACCAAATAGTGGGCGGTAGCATTGGTATTCTGCACGGTGAAAATGGACAGAGAGCATTCTGAAAATGAACTAAAAGTAAAGTTGAACATGTGATGAACAGAAGAACTTTTGCCGAAAAAAAGGAGTCACATCCGTCGCCTGGAGATTAGTTTTAAAAGGTCAGATGTGTAAATACTGTTTCTATACTACTGGATAATACTGCAAGCCAAGTTGTACTTGTTTTTGTACTTGCTAGTGTATGTTTTGCTTGTATTCATTCTGCGATGTGCTATCGACTCGTTCAGAGATGGGCGCAACTCTGAATGGATGGCATAATTAAACATGTATAACGAAGATATTTTTAAAGTTCTGAACACTCCGTCGGCTAAGTTAATAACTAGTTTTAATTTCACAAAGACGTTTATCGTGTGGTGATTAACACAAAGTACTTGATGTGCTGCATTAACTTGTGACGGGATTTGAGAAAATCTAGTAAATTAAACATTGATTTTAGGAAGAAGTTTAGTTTACCACATTCTACTTTAATTATAAAATAAACTGAGAATAAAATGGAAATGTCGACTTTAATCTTGACATAGTCAACATGTCGAATTTATTATCGACATATAGTTTGTTTTTTTCTTCCGTGTCCATATTTTTTTTTTTCTTCACAGTGGCCCTAATGCGCTTCCATAGGGCTATACCACAAACAGCATTATAAATGCAAGTTGCAGTTTTTATTATTTATGTATATAGCTTAGCTTGAAGCAAGGTCCATATTAATGCAGTTTGCCTAAATGATGGTACAGTTGGGAAGATGTCATGACATTGTCATCACCAAGACTGCACTTGTTTTATTTTATTTTAATTTGGTGAATACTGTGTAATGCACCTGGGCTTGAAGCCTTGAAGTAATGGTGCAACTATCAGTAATACTATTATGTATTTTATTGTTATTATTTATTAGTTTAAATATTATGCAGTTTAATGATAGTAAAATTGTTTGAAAAGTCACTTTAACGTGTCAGTGGACAGAGATTGTTAACATTAACAGAAAGTGTAGTTGGTTTACAAAAAATATTTACTATTTATTCCTTTTTCTAAGACGTGTTCAGTGCAATCCAACTTTTGACAAACACCTCTGGATATTTTACTAAGTCTAAATGCCTCTTTGGATGGTTGAAAATATGTTGTCAAAATCATAGTTTAAGCTTTTGCAAAATTTGTTCAATTAAAGGTTCTATATTTTGACTGCATCTGTCATGCAATGTGATTCCTTCTCTTTAGTGCCACCCCCTTGAAAACTATCACTTTATGGGGCCATGCAAACCTGGATTAATGCTTGTGTGCACATTAAAATGTCTTTTTGTACGATGTACAATTCTCATAACAGTCTAATAGGTTATTCTTAGCCAGTCTACTGCAGTAATTGCAGTGGAAAATGTGGTTAACATCCACTCATGCATGGGGAAAAAAATACCGTCTAATACCGTGAAACTGGCTGAATTTAGAAAAATACTGTGATATAGAATTTTGGTCATACCACCCACCTCTAGTCTTCATTAGACATCTTCTTAAGCCAGAAGATATGACAGATCTTCATGAGACATCCATTGCGGAAAGTGTCTGTGTCTTGATGACCCCTGAAAGCTATACTGATGGGGCTTTGTCCCTGGCAGGTTCAACCAAGCTAGACTGGTCTCAGGATAGAGGTCAGACAAAATTCAGCATCTGGTTCTCCAGGTTAATGGATAGGAGTAGGGCCAACAACCCAACTCCATGAAATTTCCATCAATTTACTGAAACGATAACAAATGCTACAATTATGGACCAGGTAGTGGCCTTGAGCCCAATAGCTGGCAGTATGACTAATTCTGATGAAAGCCCCTGGCAGGAATTCAGAGGTATGACAGATAGTCTACTCGGGCCCAAAACTAAGATCTATCTAAGAAGGTGGAATGTCTGCACCATGTTTGAAACATCCAAAATAGAGCAGGTCATCAGCAAGATGAAATGGTACAGGTTGGACATTCTTGGGATTAGTGAATGTCGATACATAGCCTTCAGACGGTGTAAGAATAGTGATTGATCAGTAATCCTGCACTCTGGATACAAAACTCAGCACATCCACAGTGTGGCCCTTATAGTTTTTTGATTACATTTAAAAACTGGGATAATAATAATAATAATGCACTTTTTTATGTAGCACCTTTCCAATGCTCAATGCACATAGCAGAAATTCAGAATGAGCAACCGGTCAAATAGAACATTGGACACAAATAATATCCACATAAACCACTAAATAGAGATAAACACAAAAAACAAATCTTTCATGTAGAATAAGAGACAACAAACCAGAATAAAATACAAAAAAAATCTTGGGACAAGATGCGACTTTATAAAGAGACTTTTTGGAATGAAGTCCCGCGAGACGGTGACTTTGCCAATAGATTCGTTCAAGTCATGGACTACTTACATCCATTTTCAAACAAGACCATGGTCATCTAACCTCTCAGTCATGTGAATGCTTTTGGCAGACACACTTCCTGCGCTCTCAGCTCTTATAAATTTTATCAGGACAATCATTTTATACGTTCCACATGACATGTCAATGACTAAGCAAAGAAGAAAGAGCAGTGTGTCGAAAATAGACCCAAATGTGTGGAGAGAAAAGAATGCAAAAAAAGAACAATAATAATCTATATGCAAATTCTAAAAATAAAGAAAGTAATAATCAGCCCAGACCAAGTGGAATTGAAAACCTCGCAGGTCCAATTGGGGTCAGAAATAAAAGAGAAAGAGTAAAAGACAGAGTAGAACTTCATAACAACATTCAAAAACGCTGGCGCGATACACATGCAAAGCAAGTTAAAGAATGTGAAATTAGTAAAATTCGAAAGTATCAAAAAAAGATAGTAACGATCGCATTAGCGCTAACAAATGGAAATTATTACAGAGTGAAATAAGGGAAAATAATAATCATTCCAGACCAGGTGGAACTGAAAACCTAGCAGGTCCAAGCGGGGTCAGAAATAAAAGACAAAGAATAGAAGACAAAGTAGAACAAATTTTAACAGGCGACAAGAAAGGTAATGTAGTACATATTCCGAGAATAACTTGAGACACCAAAGGAGATCTTGATATGCCATTTGTATTGAAACGTTTACAGTTTCCCGTTAGAATAGCTTTTGCTATGACAATTAACAAATCACAAGGAACAAACATTCAAAAAAGTCGGTTTATTTATTAGAGAGAAAGAAACGATATTCACTCACGGGCAGTTATACGTTGCATTATCACAAAACTCCAAACATGAAATCAAAATTCAATGCGATTTTAAAGAAAAGTTAATTCCAAATATTGTTTTTACTGAAGTTTTAAAGTAAAAGTGAAAATAATAAATTTGTAACAATTCCCAAGAAAATAACAATCTCTTTAAATTGTATATCCAGTTAACCAAACCCGGGGGTTGGCGAGCAAAGCAAGCAGGGGGCGGAGCCCCCTAGTTTTATAAAAAATTGAAGTGAGCCAGCTAATGTAATTAATGTGCATAAAGTGGTGGATACAGTTGCTCAAGCCTCTGCCCCATACCCCTTGATGGCCCAAGTGCCCTTTAGTCCCATTGGGGCCTAAACGATTGCTTCTAAGGCATGGCTCATTTTCATTGTAAGAAAGAGAAAAACGACGTCAATAAGCAACACGCCTTGGTAAAACTACTGTCGGCAGACTACTGTTTACCATTTCATAAAGAAACAAAGTAGTCTATGATAATTATTATTATTAATTCCACAAAAAATGTGTGCTTGTCACGTTGGTTTGATGTCATTGTGATACAGAAGGTAGATATAATGTCTGTGCAAAAAACATGTATTCACATTGCTGATAACGCCAGCTTTTTTAGTCAGTTTATTACAGTTATCAGCTGTTGTCTACTTTCAGAAATTATAAGATTTACATAACTGCTTTTCACTGTGAAGAGCATTTTCTGCTTATCAACTCAAGCGCATTGTAGCCAAGCAAAGGATCATAAAATTGAAGGTGCCTGTGACAATGTGTCTCTGTGTCTACCTTCTCTGAGAGCAAAAGAGAGAGGCGACTTCTGTTCTGGTGTTAGATCTGGCAGTACTATTTCAGCTCAGTCATGTCAGATCTGGTCAATTTCTAGTGGCTTCTAAAATATCTGAATTTAGGCACTTTAAGGAGGAAGAATAAAAACTTTGATTTAATGTGCTATGATATAAACTCTTGCTGCTAGGATGGAAAGAAACTTAATTTGGTATTTCTTATAACTATATGGAAATTCAGCTGTTTGGTCTTTTCTCTTGTTATGTTCATAGTAATTACTTCTGAATACTTGGAAATCAGTTCTTTTTTTTTTTTGCCTGCTGAAGGAGCATTGTGACATCATCATCGCAGAGCACAACGTGCTCAGGGTACAGCAACGGGTCAACATCAGGAAAGGGCTGGGGCTAGACAGAATCTCCGGGCGCTGGCTGCGCAAACCAACTGACCGAAATCTTTACCTTCAACTTCAAGGAGTCTCTGGCTCAGTCTGTGGTCCCTATATGCTTTAAATGGTCCACTATTGTCCCAGTTCCAAAGAACAACAAGCCCTGAATGACTACCGACCTGTTGCACCGACCTTGGTAGTCATGAAGGTTTTTGAGAGGCTCATTAAAGTCTTAATTACAGCATCCATCTCTAGCTCCACAGACCCACTCCAGTTGCAACAGATCAATAGAGGATGCCAATTCCCACATGCTGCATATCACCCTCAGCCACATGGATATGAAGCAGGGGAACTATGTGAGATTGCTGTCCATTGATTACTGTTCAGCTTTCAATACAATTGTCCCCCATAGACTGTTCACCAAGCTGAGAGACCTGGGACTGAACAGCCACATGTGTGCCTGGGTTTTCAGCTTTCTCACAGGGAGGCCACAGGTGATGAGAGTTGGTAGTTGTGCTTCCAGCATCTTCACACTCAATATGACAATGATGAGACAGCATACATGGAGGAAATGGAGAACATGGCATTATGGTGTTGCGTCCAACGGAATGTCAGCAAAACCAAGGAGTTGGTGGTGGACTTCAGCAGGAGACAGCAGCTGTCCTTCAACCCCCTCAACATCAATGGGCTCGCAGTGGAGATGGTGAGCAGCTTCAAATATCTGGGCCTTCAAATCACAGAGGATTTGACATCAACTGGTCATATTCAAGCCCAATACAAAAATGACAGTGATCCTTAGTGATCCTAAGGACTTTCGACTCAGATGCTGTAGAAAGTGTTTTGTCTTAGAACATCACTTCCTGGTTTGGGAACAGCTGTGTAACGGACATTAAGAAAATACAGAGAGTGATCCAAGTGGCAGAATGCTGCACCACATGTGATCTACCATCTCTGTAGGATATCGAAACCAGGAGACGCAGGACCAGAGCAACTAAAATCATCAGAGAATCATCTCACCCCAGTAACTATCTGCTTGACTTGCTGAAATCAGGCAAATGGTTTATGAATATCATGGCTAGAAGAGAGAAGCTCAGGAGGAGCTTCTATCCACAAGCTATAAGACTGCTTAACCTGGACACAACACCACAATTTTTTTCAACTGTTCATTAACACATACTGAATTCTCTACCTCATTGTTTCTCAGCTGTCATTTAAATTCATTTTAACCAGCAAACTAGCACACTGAACTTTACAGTATATATGTATTCTATTCTGTTACATTTGCACACAGCAAATGTAAAAAAAATGTTTAAAATTATAATGCTTTAGATATATACTTTTTTCCCTATATCTGTATATATATAAAATCCAATGTATGTCTATCTGTATGTCTGTCCATTTTTCACGATAGAACTACTTAATGGATTTAGATGTTTTTTTCTATAATTTGCTTGAACAGTCCGGTTGATTTTGCGACCTCTCTCATCGTGCTATGTATCATACTTCGCTTGTGGTACCGATTTATTTGCGCGAATCTGAGAGAGATGCAGTGGGCCGAGGGGAGGGGGGCGCTGCCCTCCTCACTTACGCGCCAGCCATAGGGTGTTTCTTACATCCACTAAGCAAGCGAACTACTTAACGGATTTAGATCGGCCTTTTTTTCTAGAACTTTCTTGAACATTCTGGTTGATTGTACAACTTCTCTCATCAAGCTAAGAATCATCATTCGCTTCAAGGAGCGATATATTCGTGCTAATCCGAGAAGAGGCTGCAGTCCAAGGGGAAGGGGAAGTGTAACATCAGGAGTAGGGAGTCAGGCAGGGCCCTCCTCACTGTCCTGTTTCACTACTATGTGGGTGAAGCCACGGCGGACGGCTAGTATTGTAAAAACTTAGTTCTACCATTTTAATTTTCTTTTTAACTTAAATTTCTTCTTTCTTTTTTTTAAATTTAAATTTAACTTAATTTAATTATGTATTATGGAAGAGAAAAAATGTATATATTAGCATAAATAGCATAGCATAAATAGCCATAAAAGTAATTAACAGCTTCTGAAGCATTAGATTTAGCATAAATTAGAATGTCAAGCTAATAAGATATGTCAAGCAAATAGTTAAATAAATGACATTAGTCATATTGCATTTTCTAGTAAAGCTTGAAGGAAAATGACCAGTATTAAGAAAGGAAGGATAGAACAGGAAAAGAATGACGTACAGAAACTACCCCAGGACAGGATAAGGAGGAATGAGAACACTTGTTGCTTGAAGGCCAGAAAACAAGGAACGATACCAGTAACAAAATGCAGGAAAAACTGTCAGGGTAGGCATGTGATTAACAAGCTGGAATAGTGAGTCAGCAGAAACAGCAAAGGCATTGATACAAGGTCAAGATGATGTCAAGTATTAAAAATAAAATTAGTGTATTCGTGTATTAACATAAATAAATATAGACAAATATATAAGCATTAACCTTAGTGTAGATACTAATGCAAGTTAGGCCTGCTACGCAATGATTAAATAAAAGCACATGCCATATTTCTTTTTAATTAAAGCTTAGCTTTAAGTCACCATTATAAAATAGTTTGAAAGGCCTAGGAAAGGAAATGACACAAGAAAGCTCAAAGATGGAAAAAGGAAAACATCTGCCCAGCCGAAGACCAATCAAAAATAAGCAAAACAGAAACTAGAGATGAACTATGGACAATAAGGACAGGTGCAGAATGAGCTAATTGAACGAGGTCAGAGTGATAAGAAATGACTATATTAAAGTTTTGGGTTCTGAAGTGTTCAGGGCTCAGCTCAATTTGGCCGTATTGGGTTGAGTCCGTGTTTTTTTATTATTGTTGATTTATTGCAATAAAACTATAGATTCTGTTTGCCTATCCCAAGTCTCCTAATAGCCTTCATTTCAGGTAAAAAGCCTTTTGGTGACAATTTTTCGCCACGTCAGTATTTGTTACCTTTATTACACAGTCTCTTTGCCGATTCAGGGCATATTTCATAACATGTTGTACTTGTATAACTGTGTGTGTGACAAATAAAAACTCTTGAATCATTGAAAGAATAAAGAAACACATCCATTTGCCCCAACACTTACACCAGGCGTACTCAGTTAGAGGCCTGATGGTCCACAGTGGATGGAGGTTTTTGCTTTAACCAGTTTCTTATTTAGAATCTGTTTATTTATTAATAAAGCAATATTTCTTTGGAGCTTAGTTTAAGATAACTTGCTTGTTACAATTCAGAGCCTTTAATTGCCTGTTTTAATTTTGAAAAGCTGCATTTATGAGGTTTTAAAAGTTGCCTGTTGTCTTAACCAGGCATCAGTTAATGATAAGGTGCAAATGACAATCACTAGCTCTCCATTCAAACCTGTGCAGATGCACCATGAAGTATCTGTGTTGATAAAATATTTTGAAATATATGGGAAGCACCACAAAACATATGGATAAAGTTCTCAAAAAAGAAAAAAATATGTAATTTTTGTCTTACACATTGAAAGCACTAACAGTCTATATAATTAAATACCAACTTTCATTATCTGCTAGGCCTGCATGGCTTCTCATTGCAAAACTTTGTTGGAACGAAAACCTGCAGCCAATGCGGACCTCCAGGAATGTAATTGTATACCCCTGCCATATACTGTCTGATATAATTGCAGTGTGAAAGGCCTTTATCATATTTAACATGCCAATTTCTAATTTTACGACCTTCCAAAGAGAGTAGTTTATGTGGATTGCACTTGCATGCCAGCATGCCAACATAAAATCTTAAAAAAAAAGAAAAAGAAACTAAGAAGTGGAAGATGACATCCACATCATAGATGATAATTCTGTTTGAAGAAGAAAAAGCACTGACGGGTGTTGAGGAGTAAAAATAGATTTTTTACATGCTATAAGCTAAAAGAAAGAAAGAAGAATGTAAAAAGTAATTGTAGCACCTAAAGTGTAAGCAGCAAGAAAATGGCTATAGGCTATAAGCAAGATAAACTGTTCAAAGTTTTTTGTTTAAGAAACTGGGATTTGCACAAAGGCCAATTGAGGGGTCGAGGTGTTGACCAGGGGCAGATTCAGACATAAGAAAGGAGATTTGTTTTATGTAAAAGGTTGTTAACCTTTGGGGTTCATTACCAGTTCAATTCAATTCCACCTGAGGGGGTAAACGTTAACATTATACAAAGTTATTGTCTGTTATACCTGCATTTTTATCACTCTTTAATTTAATATTGTTTCTTTATCAGTGTGCTGCTGCTGGAGCATGTGAATTTCCCCTTGGGATTAATAAAGTATCTATCTATCTATCTATCTATCTATCTATCTATCTATCTATCTATCTATCTATCTATCTATCTATCTATCTATCTATCTATCTATCTATCTATCTATCTATCTATCTATCTATCAGGTCTTTTGTGCACAGGCATACTTTTAAATGACCTAAATGCCTCATTATCCATATATGGGTCATGGTATTATGGGGATGCAGTTTGATTCCTGGACTAGGTACTGCCTGTGTGGAATCTGCACATTCTCTCCTTGTCTCAGAGATGTTGGTATTGTCATAGCAGTGATAAGAGCTGCTGATTTACAGCTCCTGGAGACTACTACATACATCGAGTTTGCACATCCTGCATGTGTCTACATGTGTGTTTTTCCCTAGGTCAGTGTTTTCTAACCTTTGTGGTTTCATGACGTGGTTTTTCACATGCCAGTGTGTTCACAACCCACCTGAGAAGGCGGCTGGTTCCTCGCCTGAGTGGCTCCTGTCACCAGAGTGCCAGAGCGTTAGATGAATCAAATGCGATTATTAATGCTTTTCCTTCTTGGTGAATCGAACTCAATCATCAGAATGGGGATTGGGAAGGTCATCCTGGATCAGCCACAATCCACCTGCAATACTGCTCCTGTGAATCGAGCATGATCATCGGATTAGAGAATGGGATTTTCTCTGAGGTCGGCCTCAATCCACCTGTGATGCTTCCACTGAGAAACAAGCGTAATTGTTGTAGTGGTGTTTGTGTGGACCAGGGGGGCAATGCTTTGTCCTGAGTCGGCCATGCAGTTGATGCTGTGGCCCAAAAGTTGGGAAATGCAGCTCTTGGTGCTCCTGTGTTCCTTGTACCATCCATTTATCCCGCTATATCCTAACTAGAGGGTCATGGGGGTCTGCTGGAGCCAATCACAGCCAACACAGGGTGTAAGGCAGGAAACAAACCCCGGGCAGGGCACCAGCCCACCGCAGGGCACACACACCCACACACCAAGCACACACTAGGGATAATTTAGGATCGCCAGTGCACCTAACCTGCATGTCTTTGGACTGTGGGAGGAAACCGGAGCTCCGGGAGGAAACCCACGCAGACACGGGGAGAACATGCAAACTCCACGCAGGGAGGACCCAGGAAGCGAACCCGGGTCTCCTAACTGCCAGGCAGCAGCGCTACCCACTGCACCACCGTGCCGTCCACTGTTCCTTGTACATCCCAAATATTAGCTAGTAAAGATAACTGAATAATAAATCGTCCAGCTGTTACTATGCCCAATAATGGGCTTGTACTCTTGTCTTGGTTTGGTTTCTACATTATCTCCAGTGCTAGTGGGACAAGCGCTTGCTGCTGTGATCATGAAGGGATAAGTGGGTTGGAAAAGAGATAGATGGAAGGATTATATTGTATGCTGTGTGATCAGACTGCACTTTGTCTTTTAGAACTGATTCAATTACAGAGAAAGCACACTTTAAGACACATAGCAGTTTAACAAATACAGGATCACATGCAGATGATCCTGCAAATCACATACTTCAAAGTAACAAAACCTGTTTAATTTCCTATGCAATCTGTTCACAGCCCAACCAGCTGTTCTCTCTTACAGATGTTGTATGGTCTTGTTGGTGCCACCTTTCTATAAGCTGAAGAACAGTGAAGACGATGCCTTTGAAGTCTTTAAATTCCAAGAAATTCTTGATTGGAGTCTAACAACTGAAAGAGTTTATCACGTTTGCTGTGTGCCTAGTAAAAACTCCAATATTGTTACTTAACATTCAAGAGTAAAGTGTGTTTAAAAGGACATTTCTAGCTGTTATTTGTGTCACTCTGAACCCAAAATGTGTAATTTCCAGGTCATGGACTTCCAGAGATTTTTTTATCTCTGTGTATAGTGTGTTTTTTGTATTCTCCATACATTTGTATGACAGTAACACCATAACTAGAAAATTAAAAATCAACTAATTAGACTCATTAGCCAATAACAGCTTTTCACTTACTGTTGATATCTTTATCTGAAGAAGTGCTCATGAATATCCATAAATGCTTCCCAGAAATTCCAGAACCCAGGATGAAGACTGCATTGACATGTGTGTGTGTCTTTTTCTGGGTTCTGCAGTTTATTGCCACATTCCCCAACAAGTGCAGATTAGATTGACTTTATTTTCCTGTTTCTAATAAGTTCAGAAACTAAATTATTTTTACTATTACTATTATAGCAGTGTAACCTGTACATGAACAAATTAAGTGACAGACATTACTGGAGATGTCTGAAGGACAATACTATGCTGCTAATTGTTCTTTTTTCTTTTTAACTTCTAGCATTAGTTTTCATTCTTTTTCTGGCCATTGTTTTATACTTTATAACTAACTTCTCCAACTTCTTTGATATACACCTCTATTTTTGGTAAGTGAAAAAAAAGTGCTTTAAAATGCCCGTCTGTTACACTGAGACATACTGACTTCAATTGTACCAGCACATTCAAATTAGAATGTTAAACCATAGATATCATTTAATTTTGTGCTTTGTTCTGTGATAACAATTTACATTTATGAAGTCTTTTTCTGTAAAGCATATGTTTAACCAAGACTTTAAAAGATTAACTATTTTGTGACATTTGGATGTTATTTAATTTCAGAGGAATATTGCTAGAATGTACCATTTATTATTACCAAAAATATATGTTCCCTGTGAAATACACATTGGCAGATTTCACCAATAAAACAATAGTTTAGACACCTTAATGTCATTTGTTGTGCCCCAACATTTAATTTTGTCCTCTTCATCTTATTTACACAGGTAATGGGGTTTTCAAATAACATAGTATGTTGAACTCTGATTAAGTTTAAGTTGGGAAACTCTGTGTTGAAGTTACACCTTTTATTATTTTATTATATTAGAGACACATTTAATTATCAATAAATGCCTGACAATATAGAAATGGGTTCGGTGGCAACTGGGCAACAGTCAACTCGGCGAAAGACAACTATACAATACTATACAATTATATTTAAATGACAACGTGATTTAAAATGTTGAATTATAATTGATGAATAAACTTTATTCTGCAGATGGAACAAACTCTATCTTACATTATCTTCTGCAACCAAAATTGCTAATCCTTTATATAAATTGTATTAACTGTAATTACATGATAATGTTATTTAGAATACAAAAGGTGACCTGCGAGTATGGCTTAAGGAATATCTTTACTCTCAACATATTGGGACTCTCATAAAGCAGGTGATTCTGTGGATTTTCCGGCGCCCTACGTTATCATTTAAATATCATTAAAAAATCTGTTTGAACTTAACTATTATCTAACTGGTAAAGGATGTCGGCTGTCTTTGTTGTCTTTTCCCCGAGTTGTCTTTTCGCCAAAATGTCTTTTGCCGAGTTGTCTGTCACCAAATTGTCTTTTCGCGGAGTTGCCTTTTCACAGAGTTGTCTGTAGCCCAGTTGTCTTTTCGCCAAGTTGTCTGTAGCCCAGTTGTCTTTTCGCCGAGTTGTCTGTTGCCCAGTTGCCCCTGAAGTTTAGAAATATTTGGTAAGGTAACTAGTACTTACAGTTATTGTCTTAGATTTGAATTAAAAAGACCCCTTACTCAGTTACATGCTTATAGTTCAGATGGAGAAAATGGCTGACAAAAACGTGACATTTTAGCAATGTGTGATGATTGAACTTCTTGTGAAAGAAGAAATCCTTGAGGTTTCCATTTGTGTACAACTTCAATGTATATATGGAGATGCTTGGGTGCTAGCCGTGTCAGGATAAAATATTGTAAGAGTAAACACAGACACTGACAATCATCTCTGTAGGGATGGTAATTTACACACTGCCTTCTCCAAGAAGAAACTGATGAACTCTTCAGAGAGACGTGGCATGTGACATTCAGAAAATGGCAGTGAAGAGTGTCCAGAACAGGGAACCATGCAGTGCAGGAACAGACCACAACTGGAATAAAGGGGTTGGGGTTAAATCTTCAGATTTTCAAAATGGTGTCATTTTATCAATTGGAGTTTTATAGAAATGTAAACAAATGTGCATACAGTAGTTTAGACCGTCATGTAGCAATTTTCTATTCTTTATATGCTCATTATTTTTGGTAATGGCCTTATATTATAATATTATTGGCAGAGAAATTGCAAGCATATTCTGGATTGAAATTGTTTTATAATACACTAGCCATAGTACCTGTCAAAGACAACTAATAGAATAATTTTAAAATATTTGCTACCTCTTGTCCTATGTGTACCTTCAGCGCATTACCTCTGCATTTGCATGCGTGTGAATGTCTCTTCACCGTCGCTTCCTTACTCTAGTGTGTTTCAGTAAAACCTGCTTCTCAGACTCTGTACGCTTCTCACCTCCTGTCCAGTCTCCTTCTTTCTGTCTGTGATGGCGACTCCGTCAGCGTGTATCTTTACTCCTTCTTGTGCATCTCACACTTGCATATCCCCTTTCGTCATGTCACCAAAGCCAGAGTGACCAATCACACCAAAGGCAAACTGACCAATCAGATTGCTCTGAGGAACTAGACTCACGGATTTAGTGTTTTATTACATAGTAGATTGATCACATTATTTTCTATTACATTTACTTCTTATTTAAAAATACTGAATGCATCTTTGTGATGGTGATCATTGTTGTAAAAAGTGTTGACATCATGTTCTGCCACTATAACATTATCATGGGTTTCAAATACTGTATATGATCAGAAATATTTAAAAATGAAATTTGGCTATCAACATTTATTATAATTGTTAAATGCATATTACCAATCAATACAGTGAAAAGAACTAGCCTTTCTTACTACGGTGAAAAAAACAGAAACAGCAGAAGTGCTAAATTTATACTATAGTAAAAATACTTGACTAATTTCTTCTCTTTCCTGTTACATTTATGGGGTTTTAAGATATTCCTTTATCTAAAATATCTATAAAATAACTTCAAGGACTGAAATAAAATTTTCTCCTTGTCGGCAGTTAATGATAGGGTGCTCATTTACACTGTCACATTCTGTATTTATTTCAATCCGTAATATGTAATTATAAAGTACTCTTTTTAAAAAGTAAAGTACTCTTCTAGTGACTGCACAAAAGATTTCAGCATTTCTGTTCTACAGGATTGCTTTATGTTAACATGAAAATTATGTAGTTCATATTTGAGTGTTCTTGACGACTCTAATTTTTGTTCCAACTGTAGTTTATTATGCACTGGAAGTTTGGAATGCACACATATTTCCGATTTTAAATATAGACCTTTTAATTACAAAAATCAAACAGATTTTTTCTAAACAAAATTTAACAGCGTTTGACGTACAAGCCTCCTACCATAATTAACAATGATGCAAGCCACCCAGTCTACAGAATTCTTATTATTTTTTTTTACCTCCGTGGGACAGACCACTTGTCTGTTTGCTCCATAATGGTGCAGTCAGACTGTTTTGTTTTCATCCTAAGTGGAAACAACCCATGCTTGTCAGCCAAAGGTTCTTGGTTTGACCGCAGGTGGGAGACAAGCCCTTTTTAAGATACAATTATGGAAGTAATGGAATAATTTTTTGCTGACAAAGAAGGAATGAGTGCAGCACTATTTCACAGGTGAGCCTCTTTACGGTGCAGCAAATATATTATCATTTCAGAAAACTGTGATGCTCTATATTAGACAGAAAACATCAATTTTCCTAGCAAACTAGTGAGAAGTCAAGCAAAATGACACCTTTTATTGGCTAACTAAAAAGACTGCAAGCTTTCGAGGCAACTCAGACCCCCACTTCAGGCAAGATGTTGCCTCGAAAGCTTGCATATTGTAATCTTTTTAGTTAGCCAATAAAAGCTGTCATTGGTGCTTGACTTAAATTACATTCCTAATGGCTAACATGGTATAACACCCTAGTATTACAGGCTTAGCAAATTAGGGAATTAGGGAATTTAAGTGTCTGCTCTGTGAAAGTTTGAGCCCAACTATAGGACAAATAACCATGGACCAAACTCAATTTCAGCTATAGTAGTTACAGAATTATGATCCTATTGGTAACATACGTATGCTAAGTGTTTAAAAAAATACAGATCTTGTTTTGTGGAGCTGTTTATGTTAGTGTGACCAAAAGGGATAAGGTCTGAATCTGATGGAGAACATTTGCAAACAGTGGATTTACATTTGGGTATAAATAACACTTTCAACTCATAGATAGATAGATAGATAGATAGATAGATAGATAGATAGATAGATAGATAGATAGATAGATAGATAGATAGATAGATAGATAGATAGATAGATAGATAGATAGATAGATAGATAGATAGATAGAACTGCCCCAAGGGAGCCATTTAGCTTTTTACAATACATTAATATTGTAGCAAACAAGAACACACACCATTCAAATACACACCAAAATCTCTAAAAAGAAATAACTTTTGACTTGGCTAAAGATTATGGTGAAGCATTTTAAAGGTATATTGCCATAACAATGAATGAACCCTAACATCAGTTCTTGATGAGCTTCTCCTAAATAATTCAATGTCTAAAATTACTCAGTGACAGTATGTTATAGAGAAGATGTCTAGCATTGTTCATAATGGCCATCAGTTTTGTTTTCACTCTGTCCTTCTACTTCTACTACCTCCATAATATAACAAGACAAAAATATACAAAATGTAATTCCTTGTATTGCACTTTGCACTACAGATTAAAATGTCAATTTCTCTAGTTTGATTATAACTGATAAAAAACCTTAAATTACTAAAAACATTTCCTGTATCTGCAGCAGTGAATTCTGAAAGGAAAATAGTACAAATTCACATTACATTATTGCCTATGGAACATCCATCCATCCATTCATAAATTTTCTGACAAAATCACTGCAAACATTTCTCTGTATCTACAACAATAAGTTCTGAAAAAAGTAAAACAAAATGGATTCTTGTTACATTATTGCCTTTAAAATATCCATCCATCCATCCATGAATTTTTTTTTTTCATTAAAAAGGTGTGGAAAGTCAAAATTATTATGGAAAGCAGGCCTAACCCTATAAGGGATGACAGCAGGAAGAAAAAATAAATCTTAACACTACGAACCAACAGATTTCTGTTCTTACTCAAATTTGTGTAAACAAAATAACATGGAAAAGAGTTTTTTGCCTGAAATTATAAAATAAACTAAAATAGCAGCTTGAATCATGTGACACTTTGATTATATCAACATTCAATGATTTATCTAATGCTTTGATCCAAAGTCAGTCAATTGCAGTATGTGGTCTTTATTTTCTATTGCAGCATTTAAAGCATCTACCATCACAAGGTGCCCTGAAGAACAAACAAGATTACACTATATACACTAAACATCAATCCTTCTATCAATCCATTTTAAACACATCTGTCTAAGCAATGTACAATCCATTTAATATAATATCAAGGTCATAATATTCCACAAGGTTGGTATACTTTAGGGGAATGTGTACCCTTTAGGATTTTTGTGTTTCAGACCTGCTGCCTTCAAGGCCTTAATGTGACAATATAAAATAAATAAAACCAGCAATAAAAAGACTAGTAGGAAAACTGAAAGAATTGACAAATTAATTAATCGATTACTTGAGTGGCAGACTAGCAAGCCACTGCTCTAAAGTTTTGGATTTGTTTCCTGTCCCCAGTTCTGTCTCTATGAAGTTTGCACAAACTTCTTCTGAAAATGAGAGTTTCCTATAAATGCTTTGCTTTACTTCCTCATCCCAAAGCCATGCATGTTCGGTTGACTGGCCTGCCAAGGTACCCTGTTATGGTTTGTTTTTGACTTTGACAATTTCAAAAGGACAGCTTTAGGTTCATTCAGATCTCTAACTTTTCCCAGTTTAAGACTATTTTCTCAGAGCTGTTTCCTGTTTCATGCCCAATACTACATCTTCCCTTGATTAATGTAAGTGACTTTAGAAATTTACTGACTTTACATTTTATTCTCCTTGAAGTGAAGTGGTTTTGTTACAGTGAGTCACTGATGATGACTGGACTGTTAGATGTAAGGTTTGCAGTCCAGCACTATGACCAATAAACTTCACAGCCTTTTATTGTCATTATCTGGGCTATGCCTGTTCATAGAAATGCACCAAACTGTAAACAACATGGTAGAATGCAGAAATAACTCATTCAGTTTAATACTTTATGTTTGTACACACAAGGCAAGGGATCAGTCAGACCCCAACAGTATTCACGTTTATCTCTTAGTGCTCCAGCGGCACTCCTGCTATATTTTGTTCTGCTTCATCTATATATTTACCATGACTTTCTGAAGTGATTTTCATTTTTCCAAGTTAACAACAAATAATTTCACAATATATTCTAATTGAAACAAGTACTCAGTAATGTTTAAAAATTCATCATTAGCAGTTTTTGATTTTTGGACAGACCTTTCCACAGACAAATTTGTCGGAATGAGTCAAGTGTCTGGCAGCAATGGCACAATATGTCAAGGTATCTGAACTGAATGCCAGTGGTGGAGGTTTAATCAAAATTCAATTAAATTCATTTGATCAGATGGCAGCACAGTAGCTCATGGTTTAGTGATTGTGCCTCACAGTTTCAGGATGTGGGTTCAGAGCCCAGCCTGTTCTCTGCCAGTGATGAATTTTCAAATTGATATGTCCTTTCTCTGGGGTTTTACCACGGTCTAAAAGATCTGCGAGTTAGATTAAATTAAGATTCAAAATTGGCTTATTGCTTGAGTATGCTCTGCATCACACTGCTTGTCTCTTATCCCTCTGGAAAGGCCCCATCTCTATGTAATGGGAAATGTGGCATCAGAAAAGAACTTGGAGTGACAAACATCAAACCTATTTAAGGAAGTTGTTTGTGGAGCTGACCAGACGCCATCCCAGCAGTAAAGTAGCCTTGAATGGGACACTCATGCAACAATGGATATACTCAAGACATTTGGCCATTTAATCTAATTCTAATCTAATATCTTTAGGATGAATGAGGGAAAAAAGCCAAAATGAAATAAGGAGAGTGTAGAACATTCACATGAATGCTACAAGGCTAGGATTTAATCCAGTACTCAGAAGTTGTGAGGCAGCAGCACCACAACCACTGCACATCTGTATGGGAAGATTTTAGTTCATATTCTAAAACTAAGTTTAGACTGTAACATTTAGTATTGATATATATATATGACTGGTTTTCAGAATGCAATGAGAAGTGAATCACAGCTCAGGAGCTCCTTTCATGTCTGAGTTCAGGCTCCAAATAAGACATAGTACTCTGGGCACACCCCCTTTTATTGGGGCCTTATTGGTAGGGGCGGGGCTTTTCCGAGACTCTGATGGCCATGTCAGTTGCTGAGGCTCTTCTCTGTACTGCTGATGGAGGAGAGAGAATGGTAAGCAGCAGTGCCTCCTCCTGGGCTGAGGTGCAATTGCTTACATTACTTGAGCCCGGAAGGTGATCTCCAGGCACAAATGCATGATAATATACATATTTTTTTTACTTTTAAGATGCAAACATACAGTTAGAGAAAATCTCTAGAATTCCAGTCTTTTTTAGGTGTATTTGCACATAAAGCGAGAAACACCTGGTGTGATACTCATGTCTATCTGTCTGTCCGCTTGAAACAACTCGACCCCAGTGAACTAATTTTGCATGAAATATGGCACAATTATTCTTTAAAGAAATTTGTTCAGACAGTTTAATTTTTATTGAGATAACTCACTCTGTATAAAGTTTTAGAATTCTACTGAAAAGCCTTGTCGAATCTGTATACTCGTCTATCTCGTCTATAATTTTGCATTGACAGTGGACACCATTTTGTATATTTTGTATTTTTTCCTCTTTTACTTGTCCAGCAGCTGCTTGGTTGCTCGGTACAATGCCAGGGAAAGGGTGCGTGTGCAAGAAGCTCATTCAGCTGCTTCATTTTGTACCACTTTAGCTAAGGTAACCATTTTGAAGACAAATAAAAAGTTGTCTCTCTGGGAATGAATGGAAGAGGATAGATAGATAGATAGATAGATAGATAGATAGATAGATAGATAGATAGATAGATAGATAGATAGATAGATAGATAGATAGATAGATAGATACTTTATTAATCCCAATGGGAAATTCACATTCTTCAGCAGCAGCATACTGATACAATAAATAATATTAAATTAAAGAATGATAATAATGCAGGTGAAAAAACAGACAATAACTATGTATAATGTTAAATATTAATGTTTACCCCCCCTGGTGGAATTAAAGAGTCGCATAGTTTGGGGGAGGAACGATCTCCTCAATCTGTCTGTGGAGCAGGACAGTGACAGCAGTCTGTCGCTGAAGCTGCTCTTCTGTCTGGAGATGATACTATTTAGTGGATGCAGTGGATTCTCCATAATTGATAGGAGCCTGCTGAGCGCCCTTCGCTCTGCCACAGATGTTAAACTGTCCAGCTCCATGCCAACAATAGAGCCTGCCTTCCTCACCAGTTTGTCCAGGCGTGAGGCGTCTTTCCTCTTAATGCTGCCTCCCCAGCACACCACTGTGTAGAAGAGTGCGCTCGCCACAACTGTTTGATAGAACATCTGCAGCATCTTATTGCAGATGTTGAAGGAAGCCAGCCTTCTAAGGAAGTATAACTGGCTCTGTCCTTTCTTGCACAGCGCATCAGTATTGGCAGTCCAGTCTAATTTATCATCCAGCTGCACTCCCAGATATTTATAGGTCTGCACCATCTGCACACAGTCACCTTTGATGATCACTGGGTCTATGAGGGGTCTGGGCCTCCTAAAATCCACCACCAGCTCCTTGGTTTTGCTGGTGTTCAGGTGTAGGTGGTTTGAGTCGCACCATTTAACAAAGTCATTGATTAGGTCCCTATCCTCCTCCTCCAGCCCATTCCTGATACAGCCCACGATAGCAGTGTCATCAGCGAACTTTTGCACATGGCAGGACTCCGAGTTGTATTGGAAGTCTGATGTATATAGGCTGAACAGGACCGGAGAAAGTACAGTCCCTTGTGGCGCTCCTGTGTTGCTGACCACAATGTCAGATGTGCAGTTCCCAAGACGCACATACTGAGGTCTGTCTTTAAGATAGTCCACGATCCATGCCACTAGGTATGAATCTAATCCCATCTCTGTCAGCTTGTCCCTAAGGAGCAGAGGTTGGATTGTGTTGAAGGCGCTACAGAAGTCTAGAAACATAATTCTTACAGCACCACTGCCTCTGTCCAAGTGAGAGAGGGATCGGTGTAGCATATAGATGATGGCATCTTCCGCTCCCACCTTCTCCTGATATGCAAACTGCAGAGGGTCAAGGGCGTGTTGAACCTTTGGCCTAAGGTGGTGAAGCAGCAGCCTCTCCATGGTCTTCATCACATGTGATGTCAGAGCAACAGGCCGAAAGTCATTCAGCTCACTAGGACGTGATACCTTTGGGACTGGGGTAATACAAGATGTTTTCCAAAGCCTCGGGACTCTCCCCTGTTCCAGGCTCAGGTTGAAGATGCGCTGTAGAGGACCCCCCAGCTCCGATGCACAGACCTTCAGCAGTCGTGGCGATACTCCATCTGGACCCACTGCTTTGTTGGCACGAAGTCTCCTCAGCTCTCTGCTCACTTGCGCTGTTGTAATTATGGGTGGGGATGTCTTTCCTATGCTGGTATCAGCAGAAGGATGTGTGGAGGGTGCAATACTCCGAGGTGAGAGTGAGAGTGGGTTAGGGTGGTCAAACCTGTTAAAGAAGTTGTTCATTTGGTTTGCTCTCTTCACGTTTCTCTCAATGGTGGTACCCCGCTTCGAGCTGTAGCCAGTGATGATCTTCATCCCATCCCACACTTCCTTCATGCTGTTATTCTGCAACTTCTGCTCCAGCTTTCTCCTGTACTGCTCCTTCGCCACCCTGAGCTGGACTCGGAGTTCCTTCTGCACGCGCTTGATCTCATGCTGATCACCGCCTTTAAAAGCCCTTTTCTTCTGATTCAAAAAGCCCTTGATGTCACTTGTAATCCATGGCTTGTTGTTAGCATAGCAGCGTACTGTTCTTACTGGAACTACAATGTCCATACAGAAGTTGATGTAGTCAGTAGTGCAGTCAACAACTTCATCAATGTTCTCACTATGAGATCCCTGCAGGATATCCCAGTCTGTAGTTCCAAAACATTCTCTCAGAGTATTCTCAGCCTCCGGGGTCCACTTCCTGAATGATCGTGTGGTTACAGGTAGGACTCTAACTTTTGGTTTATAGTGAGGCTGAAGCAGAACCAGGTTATGATCTGCTTTCCCAAGCGCAGGCAGCGGGGTGGCGCTGTATGCGTCTTTAACGTTTGCATACAGTAAATCAATAGTCTTATTTCCCCGGGTGTTACAGTCCACATACTGGGAGAATGCAGGTAATGTTTTGTCCAGCGTCACATGGTTAAAGTCTCCAGCGATTAGCACAAGCGCCTCAGGGTGCTGCGTTTGTAACTTAGCAACAGCGGAATGGATGATGTCACTCGCTGACTCCACGTCGGCCCGAGGAGAGATGTAAACGATAACAGCAATGACGTGTCCAAACTCTCTGGGCAAGTAGTAGGGACGTAAACTTACGGCCAACAGTTCGATATCCCTGCAGCAAGTGGAGATTTTGACGTTAACATGTCCAGAGTGACACCACCGTGTATTAACATAGAGAGTGAGTCCTCCTCCTTTGTGCTTCCCACAGGTACTTGCATCTCTGTCCGCTCTAACTGTGCTAAACCCGGGTAACTCCACGTTGGCATCTGGGATGGTGTTATTTAGCCAGGTTTCGTAAAAACACAACAAACTGCATTCTCTGTAGGTCCTGACATTTTTCACCAGCGCAGCCAGTTCGTCGATCTTATTTGAGATTGAGTTCACATTCCCCAGAATCACAGAAGGCACCGAAGGCTTGAAACACCACTTTCTCGCAAGCCGCTTCTTTTTTAGCTTAGTGCCGGCTCTGCAGCCACGATACCGCCTTCTTACCTCGTTGGGTAAATATGGAACCACACCGGCACTGGCATTTGTTCTCAGCGCCCGAAGTTGAGTACTTGAATAGGCGAGTCTCGGCGTGTAAAAATCCATGCCCACTTTGTAAAAATAAGTGTGTCCAGGGAACGAATCCACATAAAATAAAGTAATAGGAGTGATCAATAAATAAAAATAGAAAAATAAAAGTTGAAAAGTACACATACATATACAGTCATACACGGAGCTGCTGAAAAGGCTGCCACTCACGGCGGCACCGGATGCTGATGCTGAAAGCAATTATGTAAGCATATTTAAGACTGAATTGTCTAAAATAATATTATCTATAGGTTATCACCATGCAGGTAAACGGTGTTCAAACTAATTAATTACATGAGAAATGTGCAGCTCCTGTATGTGACAGAAATATAGAATGAGTTTAGCAACGGAACTGCAGTTCTTCTGAGGACTGAAAATTAGAGCTCCTAAGCATGTAACAAAGACCACATTGTGGTATACAATTTCGATGATGCACAACGATGCTGACTGCGCCACAAATAGCAAGGGAAGAGACAGGCCAGGATTGCAGTGTGTGCCTGCTGAAAAGGTTATTTAGCAGTATAACGTATAACAGATTGAGCACAGGTTGCGATTTGTTCATAACTCAAAAGTCGCTTTTTCTTCTGTGTATCTTCAGACTGGAATTTAAATCACTGAGATAAGATCCACCTTTGGGATTCCCGCTATACAATAAACCAGTTCCTTTCCAAGTTTTAGTTAATATTAAGACTTATTGTGTTTTAACTAATATTAATAGCTAGATGACAAACTTATTTCTAATTTCATATTGATAGTGATTTTATGCTAGGTTCTGAATATGACTCTTGAATCTTCTTCTTCTTTCAGTTGCTTCCGTTAGGGGTTGTCACAGCAGATCATCTTCTTCCATATCTTTCTGTCCTCTGCATCTTGTTCTGTTACACCTATCACCTGCATGTCTTCGCTCACCACATCCATAAAACTTCTCTTAGGCCTTCCTCTTTTCCTCTTACCTGGCAGCTCTATCCTTAGCATCCTTCTCACAATGTACTCAGCATCTCTCCTCTGCACATGTCCAAACCAACACAATCTCACCTCTCTGATTTTGTCTCCCAACTGTCCAACCTGAGCTGACCCTCTAATGTACTCATTTCTAATTCTGTCCATCCTCGTCACACCCAGTGCAAATCTTAGCATCTTTAACTCTTCCACCTCTAGCTCTGTCTCCTGCTTTCTGGTCAGTGCCACCGTCTCCAACCCATATAACATAGCTGGTCTCACTACCGTCCTGTAGACCATGAGCATTTCACATTTTTTAGTTACCTCATTGAAGATAACTGACTCTTGAATGAGGTAACTAAAAAATATGAAATGCTCAAACTTCACATCATATTAGTTAACTCAGTCGCCAAACGCACCCTAACAATACACCATGTGTATATTTTGTAACTTGTTTTAAATTGTATGAACTCACTATTTCTCACCATTTAATACCTCCTTGGACTTGTATTTCACATATCAGGGCACTATATGACTTAACATTCTGTTAGCTGGTTGCCTTCATAATGGTTTCTGAACACTGTCTGGAAGTTCATAGTGATGAGTTCACTACGACTTCTAAATCCTTCTCATAAGGACTATCTGTCCCTTTTTCAGGAAAAAGTAGTCTCAATAAAAAAACAATAAATTCACAAAAAAAAGGAAAGTTTTCAAAATGAATAAATCGTGACAGTGAAGTATACACATTTCAACAACAGAAACAACAAAATTCTTTTGTAATTGTTATTGTCAATTATTCACATGTAGGCTTTTCTTTGTGGTGGGTTTCTTCACTGGCTCAAAACGTTTGCAATCCCACTGGCATGATTTGGTCTTTTGAGTGCCCTTCTTTCTCCTGCTCAAGCCTGATCATCTTTGGATACAAGTCATATATTTTGGACTTTTCCTATTCACCGCATTTTTTCTGGAAGTTAAAACAAAAAACATGGAACTTTTTAGCACTACCCGTGGCTTTTATGACTTATATATGCATTGTTTATTCCATTTTTAACATCCTGGCTTCTGTAATGAATTAATAATAGGAGAGCTGCACCATTCTGATTCTTTTTTGGGGTTAACTCTTTCAGGGAGGATGTCGACTTTTGTCGAAAGAAGGGGTTGACGGTGGTAATCAACTGAAAACACTGTTATGGACTCTCTTTGCTAGAAGGAAAGGCGGCTTCATTGGTTTGACTGAGATTCCCTGCGAGGAGCAAACATCAGCAAAAATGGCATTGACATCTGTCGAGAGATCTAAATGAATGCATAAAGTAAAATACTCTGTGGCTGACATCTTGCATATTATTGCTGAATTAGACTCTGAATTGTTGGGCTCCAATTTTGTGATTGGAAAAAAAATGTGAGATACCAGCAATGATGAATTACAATGACAAGAGGTACAAACCAGATTGCAATGCACTGTGACCGCGACCGCAACCGCCCCCGCCATGCCAAGACAGCCTGGCAGCCAGCCAGCTGCACATTCCTTGCCATAGCATGCAGCAACAGACATTTTATGTTGATTTCTGTGTGAAACCATAGCTTTGTGTGCTTTTCGTAAAACTGTGTTTTTTGAAACAAAATATTCAGCCCTCAAAGAGTTAAACAGGCTTAGCCGTATGCTAGCGTAGATCTACACGATGGAAGCAGAACAGTGGCTTCGTTTTGGCTCATGGGACACATCCTGGGGCGCCCAATCCTGATCCTTTGTATGGAGTGGCCATGGACAACATTAAAGGGTCAATTATTAAAAGTCACTGGCTTAAAAAATGTTTGAACTAAACCTTAGAATAAGCTAAGACTCTGCTGATTGCCCTTTTATAAATGTCTATGAAGTCACTGAAGGAAACACATAAAAGTGAATACATTTAGGCATGGCAGGACACACTAAATAAGGTTAGATACCAGAGGGAACATTTGGACTAGACGTTTGTGAATGTTAATGTAAGTAGTTATTAACAGGT
Source organism: Erpetoichthys calabaricus (assembly GCF_900747795.2). Classification (NCBI taxonomy): domain Eukaryota; kingdom Metazoa; phylum Chordata; class Cladistia; order Polypteriformes; family Polypteridae; genus Erpetoichthys; species Erpetoichthys calabaricus. Next base: position 36,515,156 of record NC_041401.2, read on the forward strand.
GATAAAATGTTTAGCCATAGCAGAAAAAAAATCCCATTGGAGAGCCAATTAGTGGTCAGGGCAGTGTAACTTTTAATGTGAATTTAGAGAAAGTCTGTATCAGTATGCTTCTGTACAAAGGAAACAATAATGCAGAAAACAATAAACATAAAAAGTTCCCAACTTAACCTCTTAAGTTGTCATTCATTCATCCATTCACCTATTTATTGTTTCCACCTAATCTGTTTTTTAGGATTGTAAGGACATGAGCCTATCCTGGTAACATTGGGGGCAGGTCAGCAACCAACCCTGAATGAGAAATTGGTCCATTGCAGGGTATATTACCCGTCCACATTCATCGCGAGCCAAACTTGTGTTGCCAAATAACCAAATGCATCTATTTTGGTTTGGTGGAGTTCTATGGGTGACCAGGGTATTGCACAGTGGTTAGTGCTTCTGTTTCACAGCTCAAGGCCCCTGCTTTTAAGTCACTCACTTAGTTTGGGTCTGTATGGAGTCAGGATGGCTACATGGGTTTTTTTTTCAGGACACTCGGATTTTCCTGTTTGCTTTAGGTAAATGTATGATTCTAAATTGGCTGAAGTGTGAAAGCAGAGTGTGTGGGTGTGAGTGTGACTCTTGTTCAGGGTGGCTTCCTGCATTGTGTGTAATGCTGCCAGGATTGGCTATAGCCTCCTAGCCTCCCACTGACAATCAATTGGATTAAGCAGGTTTGAGAAGGATATTTTATTTTATATATTGTGTCTTGGGGATATTAGACTGACCCTGCAGTACACCATCAAAATAATGACACAACAAGAACATGCAAACACTGTGCAATTACAGTACCCCTAGCTGGAAAAAACAAATGAATATATAGACTATTTCATCTATCGGTTCTCAAACTGCTTGTCTGAGTGATGGCTATGACTTAACACTAGAATTCTTGAAGCTTTTGTAAAGGTGTTGATCAGCACAGGCAGCAAGTAGACTGCTAACCCTTGACGGAGCTCATCTTGGGCAAAATGTTCTCCCAGCTCAAGCCAAGGCTCCTTATCCTGCATGTGAGATCTGGAGTTGTATAGGGTAAATAATACAGTATATTGTTATTTGGAATACATGCATTTCATGTGTGTAACATGTCTACAAAGATCTGGGTAAGTGTAGGATGAAAGGAAATAAATGTGAAGCAAGAAATGCTGAACACATACTTAAAACAGAAACTTTTTCCATGTTATACTAATAATGACATGAAGTGTATAATGTGTGAAGACTTTAGTCCAAATATCAAATAAACATGTTCGCTTTTTCACCTAGTCAGAAGTTTTCTTTCTTTTTAAAACTGTCTTCCTTTTTAGTCATTCTGTTGTGTGAGACCACATTGTGTGTTTATACTGTGGACCACCAGGGGGCACACCAACCACCCAAACACCTGACATGACAGACACAGACACACGTGCCATAAAATAGAAGGCTTTTATTCCGTGGGAAAAGTTTTCCAGTCAGTTCCCACTAGCACCAATCATAGTACAGCCCAGGAATACAGCACTAAATTCTTTCTTTCTTTCTTTCTTTCTTTCTTTCTTTCTTTCTTTCTTTCTTTCTTTCTTTCTTTCTTTCTTTCTTTCTTTCTTTCTTTCTTTCTTTCTTTCTTTCTTTGCCTCAACTCCTCCACAGGCAAGCTTCATCCTTCTTCCTCCTGACTCTGGCTCGTCACTGTGAGGCAGTCGGCTCCTTTTTAAGCCACACCTGGGAGCACTCCAGGTGGCTCGTTTTAAGGATGGGTCCCAGCTGGGTAAAGGTGCCAACCATCCCTCACAATGTATATTTCTTCTATAAAAAGGCAAATATCCCCCCTGGGGACAACTAAAGTTCTATCTATCTATCTATCTATCTATCTATCTATCTATCTATCTATCTATCTATCTATCTATCTATCTATCTATCTATCTATCTATCTATCTATTGAACTTCCAGTTGCTCTTCCAAATAGATTTCCTTTCCACTTCTATTTTTTTCAATTGTTATCTACCAGAATTATATCCATCCATCCATCCATTATCCAACCCACTATATCCTAACTACAGGGTCACGGGGGTCTGCTGGAGTCGATCCCAGCCAACACAGGGCGCAAGGCAGGAAACAAACCCCGGGCAGGCCAGCCAGCTCACCGCAGGGCACGCACACATATACACACCAGGCACACACTAGGGACAATTTAGAATCGCCAATGCACCTAACCTGTATGTCTTTGAACTGTGAGAGGAAACCCACTCAGACACAGGGAGAACATGCAAACTCCACACAGGGAGGACCCGGGAAGCGAACCCTAACTCCTAACTGCGTGGCAGCAATACTACCCACTGCGCCACCGTGCCACCCCAGAATTATATTATTTTTTTTTATCTGATCTCCCATTTCAGTTCTCTTCACTCGTGTAAATAATGGAGAAACAAGAGACTCTGATTTTTCTAACGAACAGAAATGTTCATACTACGTAAATTGACAGTAAAAAAAACTAGTGGAATTGTTAGAAGCATCCTGAACATCTGAGGCTTGCTTTACAATCCCCTCCTTTTTAGTGGTCAGTTTCCCGTTGCATTCTATTTTATATTAGAAAAAATAAAAAAGCAATCTACATTCCCCAGGTTCTTGTTTTAATGAAAGCATAACCTTTTAATGTCACCATGGTGAAGTGCTCTGTTAACCTGCAGCTACTGTATTTTGTTTCCTTAATTAAAGTGAGTTTTTCAAGTTTCTGCAAAGACTAATGCCAGAGCATCACATCCTAAAATAAAATGATTAAAAAATAGTTTTTATGGATTAGGCAGAAAAGATTTTACTTTCCTGTAATGCATTACATGTTCAAACTATCTTAGTGTGGAAGAAACCTTCCTGTTAAGCAGAGCAGAAAATGCTTCAATAGGGCATGCAATGCCTTCTGGGGAGGAGATAGGCAGCCGACGGTGAAATCATTTAAGGTGTTGGGGGGGTGCATTACTAATTTCTGCGAAGACTGGACACTTCTCTATAGTGGGAGCTCAACAATGCTGCTTGCCTCCTTGCAGCTAACACTTAATATAAGGAGGGCCCATTTTAATTTTTTTTACTCAAAGTGAGCATTCAAAGTCAAAGCTTTTTTTTTTTGCTACCAATCATTATTTCATTATGTTTGGATATTTTCCTTTCATTTACTGTCAAATACTTCTTTTGCTTCATAGTGTCCAAGAACAGAAATCCAGTATTCTGGATGAATAAACACCCAGTAAAATAAAAAGCCTCAGTTCTGTACATTAAAGCTAAAATAATGAATCCACTATTTATAGGTGCTTTAGATTTTCCATCTAATGAGGCTTCTCTGCATAACACTTATTAATGGTGGAATCCTGTTGGAAAGTAAAAGTGAAATAATAAGTATTAGATATACGGTAATGATGACCTCTGAGTAAGTCTGAATTAGCATATGGGCCATTAGGCTTTCTTCAAACCTCTCGAAGTGCTAGGGTGCTGTGATTTTTATTAGTTTTGGGCAATCCGTGCATATTGTTAAAACAAAAAGAAAGATTTACCATATTATAATTCAGTTAAGCGATGTTTTTCTAGAATTCACTGGTGGTGGTACAGTGTTTAAGGTGTGCATTTTGAATCATAATCTTTAAGAGTTCAGCAGTTTATGATGAGCTGGTTAGAAATCATTTGGACTACTTTTTGCAGTTTTGGTCTCCAGGCTACAAAAAAAGACATAGCAGTGGTAGAAACTTCCAGAGATGAGTGACTAGGCTGATTCCAGGGCTACAGGGTATACGGTATGAGGAAAGATTAAAATTAAAAAATTTAATTTAATTTAACATTCAAAGAGCTGAGCCTTTTCTGTTTAACCAAAAGGTGATTATGAGAAGACATGATTGAAGTGTTTAAAATTATAACAAGAATTAGTACAGTGGATTGTTGAGACTGTTACTTTAAAATGAGTTTACGGAGACAAAGTTGGAAACTTGTTAAGGGTAAATTTTCGCACAAACATTAGGAAGTTTATTTTTATACAGAGAACAATTGATACATGGAATAAGCTGTCAAGAAGTGTGGTAGACAGTTGGACTTTAGAGATTTCAAAACTAGACAATGCTTTTTTAAAAGAATTAAGTGGATTGAACTGGCAAACTTTTTTGGGTTGAATGGTTTGTCCTCATCTAGATTGTTCTAAACCAGTGCTTCCCAAACTTGGTCCTGGGGACCCTGGTGGCTGCAGGTTTTAATTCCAACCATCTTCTGTTTTTAATTGGACTCCTAGGCTAAGTAAGTGAACTGTTATTTCCCAAGTTCTGTGTTTTGGGAAAAATATAGAAATTAGAAAACTAAGTTTGGTAAAATATCTCTCTATTATAATAACAAAAATTTTGGGTCAATACGTGATCTTTTTGGGAGACACTTTGACGTCCCGCAAGAAATATTTTAACGTCACGCGAGACAAGGCAGTTAGACAAAAGGACAGCTGCTGTACAGGCTTTTAAATGATAGACACGCAGCGCGACAAGCAGAACATGCAGCTCGGCAGCAGCAGCAGAAAACCAGCAGTTGATCTGTCTGCATCTCCTTAGCGTGTGTTCAGCCCCCCCCCCCCCCCTTCACAATGCGAGAGGCAGAAACGCGAAGTGGCTGGAGCGTAGCGCGCCCCCTTGGGAGGGGATAGGCGAGCGAAGCGAGCAGGGGGCGAAGCCCCCTAGTATACAGTACATATATACAGTAGAACCTCTGGTCATGAACGTTTCCGAACACGTACAAATTGGGTTACGATCAAAAAGTTTGCCAAAATTTTGCATCTGTTCATGACCACATGCTCTGTTGGAGAACAAAAACAATGGCGGCCAGTTACCCTACGCGTGTTTGTATGCGCCAATGATTTGCCTTTCTCCGTTTCCCATTTTCTTTTGTTTGCATATACAGGGCCTAACAAAGCAGCTGATGTTGCAAAAGGAGTTATAATGTTAACTAAGCAGAGGCCTCAAGTGCTGGAAGAGGTGGAAAAACTGTTGCTAGTCTAGTGTAACAAAAAGCAACTTGCAGGAGATAGCGTAAGCGAGTCGATCATATGCGCGAAAGTCAGGAAGATTCATGGCGATTTGCTGAAAAAAAATCCTTCTTCGAGTGGGGAAGGTGAGGAATTTAAAGCCAGTAGAGGATGGTTTGAAAAGTTTTGCAAGAGAAATGGCATTTAATTTTTTTCCCTGTGCTTAAAACTCATAAAAAAAGTTTACAGCGAGCGGTTCGTAAGGGTGTAGCGCAAACTCTTACAATGTTAGTTTTCTCTGTTGTTCACGGTTTCTCAGTGTTATTCAATGTTTTTACATTTAGTTTACTATTACACTGTGCATTCTATGGTATAATTAACTATTTTTGTTCTGAAAAAAAATATATTTATATACAGTTTGTTCGGTCTGGAACAGATTAATTGTATTTACATACAATCTTATAGGGAAATTACGTTCGGGTCACGTCCAGAGTTTTGGAACTAATTACGATTGTGACCAGAGGTACCACTGTATATATATATTAAAATGTACCAAGCAGTTATATGGGAATAATGTTTTTATTTTCTTTTTAACAGTATTTTCCTCTTGATTTTCATTCTACTTTTCAAGGTGTTCTAATTATTTAATTAATCCATTATTTTCTAATTAGTGGGTCTGATGCTAAAGTCTTTCATTATTCAGTGTTGTTTGCCAGGGTGTCTGCTCTGCTCATTTTAAATTGTCATTAATAAGATACAACGAAGGGGAAAAACTACACAGAGAAAGGGAAAAATATAATAAAATCAACAAAAGAGAGTTAAGCATTTAAATCAATGGCAAAAGCAGAAATATTTCTAAATGTCTTATAAATGTAAGAATCATGCTGCTGTGCTTTTCTGAATGTAGAATAAAAGGAACAGCTAATTAAATGAGATCAGGGTTATCAGGTGTTGTCACTGATTAGGAATCTGATTGGTACAAAAACCTGCAGCCTCAGTGGGTCCCCAGGATCGAGTTTGGGAAGCACTGGTCTAAAATAACTACCCTGCAAAGTCAGGAAGTCACAGACAAAGGACAGATCCTGCAACCCTTTTTCTGCTTAAGGGTGAATGACATTTTTGGAGGCATCAGTGAAAATTAAGGGGAACTGCATTTAAAACTGAAGCCAGGAAGCAGTTTCATTACATGAAGAATTGTGGGATTCTGGAACAAACTACCGAGACATATAGTTGAAACTCTGACAACCTTTAAGAAGATTCTGGATGAGATATTGGGACTGCCTAGATAATAGATAAAAAAAAAGAAAAACTGGCTTGATGGACTGAATGTGGTACGTGTGTACTAAACGGCATGACAAAGGAAAACAGAAGTGTTTTGACGAATTCATAACATATTTATTGGGATAAAAAGTATATAGAAATTTACAGAAATTGGAATATTAGAATATTATAGAAATGTATATGTTCAATTGGAACTTATTATTACGCTTCAATTTTGAGGCGCTGTAATATATACTCATCTTGTGACCTTGTTTGCAAGATTTCGTAAGAGGCACTTCGCCTTTCGCACTGCCGTCCGTTTAGTACACAAGTACTCTGAATGTTAATTCTTATGTTCTTATGATTGCAGATTTGGTTGTGGTGAGTTATGCCTTCCAGAAAACTACATCTACACAGGAGAAAACAACTATGCTTTCCACAGATGCTGAGTTGATAAAAACTTACACAACTGATATGGTGTTGAGACAAGTACTGAATCGTTATCGGGCAACAGTGCAGTACGCAGGGAATAGGTTTTGGTGGAGGAGCATCTATTCTGTCTGCTCTCTGATCTAAAGAAAGCAGATTTCATTTCACTCAACTTTGATGTCTCTTGTGACAGGACTGAGATAGAACAGCTGTCTGTATTCATTAGATTTTTAGTGGGATTGTTTTTTGGAAATAGTTGCTTTGCTTGCTCTTCAAAAATGGACATACAAGTAGCATAATCATTCTTAATGAACTAAAGCTGTTCTCTGGAAAAAGGGATTGGACAAAATCAAAACTGGGTCAATCATCACACAAGCACTTCGTAAGAATGCTAGCTGCTGTAAAGCCTGTACTAATAACATCTCATTGTGATATTCACATATCAGTGTTGTGTGCAAAATTGTGTTGGGGAATGAAAGACAATATGAAAACAACGGTGAGGCTTGTAAATTTCATTTGCGAAAGTTCAGTCCTGCAAGATCGCCACTTCACAACCCTTCTGCAGGAGGTGACAGCAGAACATTAAAAAACTGTTTCTATGTAACAATGGCTTAGCAAGGAACGAGTGTTTGGGAGAGTGTCAGAACCACAAGATGGATTTTGTTCTTTTTTAGATACCCCACAGTGTCCCAAGGTCCAATCCTTTCTGAATTTTCTGAAAGACAGCAAAGAAACTGTGTGTGTACATTTGTGTAACACCTCACCTATATCAGCTTAATTTGGTTATTGTATAAAATGTATGAGGCCATTGAAACTTTCCACTTAATGATTTGTTTGAATGAGAATTACTGGGAAGCATTTCAAGTAGTGGCTTGAGAACTTTAAACTCTGTTTCTATGACAGTTGTTCCCTGTTTCAGTAGATGGCCAGATTACTGCTGAGGGGAAATTGCTTTTTACATCCCTGGATAAAGTATCATTCAAACCGATATCTTAGAAGTGTCAAATTCAGTTTTATTTGAAAAGCATCAGACTTCTGGATAAACATGTTTCACCAATTCAGATGCACAAGAATGTATTCAATGCTGCTTTTCTCAATATTTCCCCCCATCTATATCAGTGAATCATCAATGAACATTATTAAAAACTGGGAAGCGAACAGATTATACAATGGACTTTCAGATCTCTTGGTTTAGCCCACTGCTGTCACTTTTTTATTGAATAAAGACAAATTATTACAGTTAGGCCTATCTAATTACACTGTCACATGCATGTGAATTGGGAACACCCTGGCAACACTTCTGAGGTAAGACTACACAGACCTGTGCCTGAGGAAGAATGGTTGCTAACAGACTCTATTCTTTCCATCACAGCTAAGAGGACAAAACTCACTGATATCATTCCTTGGCTTGGTCCAAGGGGTCCCCCCTTTTTTGCCCTGAGGGATACTTTAGGAACTGTGGTGCTCAGGGTTCACTTGCGAAAATGAGACCAGCGAGCAAGGAGCTCCCTGAAAGAAGCTGTACTTAATATCCTGAGAAGATGACCAACTCCCACAGCAATATTCTTTTCAAATTCTCCTTTTCTGGTTCCCAGCACTTTGTTATATCCCTCTTGTGTCCTCTTTCATTATAACATCTAATAATAATAACAGCAATAATAAAACTGCTGGACAGTTATTATAGAACAAAAAGGCTGGTGCACTGGCCTTTGCTTTAAGTTGTTCCTTGTATTTGACCCTTGAGGAAAAGGAATTGTGGACCCCTGATCTATGCACTTGACAACAACACATCTGTAAATCAGTTCACATCTACTGTCTCCATTAGAGAAGAAGGCAACATTAGTGGGCGCTGGCAGCCTCAGGTGTAAGGGAAGAACCAGTCATGAATGGGACGTCAGTTCATAAACACTCCAAACTACACTCACTCACATCTGCTACCTTTATGTGTTTATACTTCTCAGGCATTTTTCATGAACTACTTGGCATTTTGTTGCTTTTGCTTTCATCTGTCTTCATTGCTCTTTTTTCACATTATATAGTACATCCGGCGTATTGTGTTTTCTATCTTAATGCATTAACTTCTTACATCTTCTCCACTTTATGTAATTATGACAAGTCAAATATCTGATCTTCATGTAATCAGTGACATAACCTGCTTCTGCTTCATTTCTTCTTACAAATCCCACTCAGTGTTGCCACACCTGCGCCACTCACTATCATCTTCAGTTATCAGCGATTTAATGATTGATAAGTAGGCTCAAGCACATTATCCGCTACAGCTTTGAGCTACATTAATCATTCCATGCTACAACCATGAACGAATGTCATTTTGTAAATGGCAGTGGTTAAGGTGTCATTTTAAAAGTATATTATGCAACTTGTATCTCTATGTAGTTTAATGGAGATCATCTAAACCAGGGGTTCTCAACCTGAGGTCCGTGGACCCCTAGGGGGTCCATGAATGGGTTTCAGGAGGTCTGTGAGTCCCAGATTGATAAAAAAATAAATATTTATTGACGAATTACAGCATTCTAAACATTGTCACCTTTTATATACTCCCCCTCCCAGTCTCTACACTGCTCCATACGTATCTTTCATTGATTGAAACAGTGCTGGAAGTCTTCTTGCTTGAGGCTCTTTAACAGGCTTACCGTTTTTGTCTTCACTTCATCCATTGAAGAAAAATGTGTTCCCTTCAGGTCACTTTTGATTTTCAGGAACAAGTAAAAGTCACAGGGAGCTAAATCGGGCGAATAGGAAGGATGATCAAGGACAAGAATGTTTTTGTCAGCCAAAAACTGCTTTATGGAAAAAGAGAACATTCACGAGAAGTTTAATGTTGATTCGCTGTTCAAATTTTTCACCTGACATTATAGCGGCAACTCATTTAGCTAGTGTTGTACAAATACTGACTGGGTTATTCACAGAATATACCTAGCCAGTCAGCGGTTTAACAGGGCAAGTAGGAGGGGATATAGTTCTATGATTCACGTCCAGCTGACCTCCAGACGGTTTTCCAGGAAAGCCCTCCACCCAGTCTGGTTATTTTTGTGTCTCACCTCTTATTCACTATACAGCCCAGTAACTGTTGATTTAGAGCAGATGTAGTAGTAGTAGTAGTAATGGCAGTAGAAAACGTAGTAGTAGTAGATGTTTTAATCTGCACAAGAGGATTGTATTTCATAATTATAATGAGTGGCCATTACTTTTTGCATATAAAAGGAGTGTTTCTTTTAGATTATTTTCTTTAAAGTTTAATAATACTTTATGTATGTCACATATGTATGAAGTAATCAAATCTTGATAAATAAAGTACATTATATTCATTGCATGCAAAGTGTTTATGTGAATATTTCTGGGAAAGGCAGTCCATAGCTTTCATCAGATTCTTAAAGGGGTCTGTGACTCAAAAAAGGTTAAGAATCAATGCTCTAAACAGAATGAAAGTACAGGGTTTCATTTTATGCTTCCATTAACTTGAACTTGAACTTCGAGTTAATGTGCATTATTGCAGATCACTTGTACTCTAGACGGCACAGTGGCGCAGTGGGTAGTGCTGCTGCCTCGCAGTTGGAAGATCTGGGGACCTGGGTTCGCTGAGTTTGCATGTTCTCCCCGTGTCTGCGTAGGTTTCCTCCGGGCGCTCCCGTTTCCTCCCACAGTCCAAAGACATGCAGGTTAGGTGGATTGGCGATTCTAAATTGGCCCTAGTGTGTGCTTGGTGTGTGGGTGTGTTTGTGTGTGTCCTACGGTGGGTTGGCACCCTGCCCGGGATTGGTTCCTGCCTTGTGCCCTGTGTTGGCTGGGATGGCTCCTGAAGACCCCCGTGACCCTATGTTCGGATTCCGCGGGTTGGAAAATGGATGGATGGATGGACTTGTACTCTACCCACCAGAAGTGGCAAAAGACAAAGAGGAAGAAGAAGTAGAAGAAGACTGTAGATCACATGTGACTTGATTGATCATCAGCCTCAACTGAAGATGTTATCATTCTGACTTTCCTAAATGCTTTGTTGCTTTCAACTTGTATGAACGTACAACTGGTATTTTTCATTAAACTACTTTTAATAGGTGATCCTCATAAAGGTGGGGTCTGATTATACCGGCAGGCTTATTTGTATAAAATAACATAACTTTCTCAAACCTGTTGTGAGGGGATGCCTCACATAATAGGGTTTTAGAAGAATCTTGCACCATTTTGTTTGGTGTAATGGAACCGCCATTTTAAACAAGTATCTGCCACCGGCTCGGCTCACCAGCAGTCTTCACCTTTCACAGGCCAGTCACTGTTGCACTGCATTTTAAAAGGCAGCGTGTTTGCTACTACAAAGGTTAGTTTCATTCATCGAGCATTTGGAGAGTCCAGATCAGTCTGTGATTGAGGAGGACAGAACTAGCAGGAGGTGAGGTCTGGATAAGGAGGGTACCAAGCCAATGCGCTCTCTGGTATGGAGGAATACTTAAGACAAAATTAAACAAATAAACATGTAGATAAAATAAATACATTGTTAAATGTGACAGTAAATAAATAAAAACACAATGATATGAATAAATAAATGTGCTATGAAATATGATTTTTTGTGGTTTATTTTTTTAAATTATTTCATCATTTATTTTGATAACATTGCACACAACACGAACTATGCCTGTGAATTAATTTTTTTTTCTTTTACAAGATTCTGGAAAATCTTTACTCACATTAACTATAAATAACACATCCGTAATATGGGATATTAAAAATAATTTTGTTGTGAAAAATGATTGCATGTTACTACATGTCAGTCTTTCAACTCCTGGAAGCATTCTTGGGAATTGTCTTCTCCAAGGTTCATCAGGACTCATCATGGCTCTATTGATGGAAATTGGAAGAAGCAACCAATATAACCCATAAAAATGAGAAGCAAATGTATTTATTTGCAAAAGATTCCCTTTTCAGTTTTTAGGATTGTGTCCATCTACTTGAGTATATTGCAATGTGTTGTGATGTGAAAATTTGCATACAAGTTGAAAAATATTTTGTATGTCTTTATTTGTAACTTAGGCAAAGTAATGTAATATTAGTGTTACATTATAGATAATAACAGTAATGGCTTGATGGTTTAAGAACCTTCAAATCACCCCCCCGCCCCCCCTTTAGGGCTTTAGTGTCTTTGAATTTTACGACAGAGTTGGGGGTAAGTGCCTCAAACACGTTTGGCAAGTGTTTCTCTGCTAAAGTCTCTCTCTCACCCCCCACACAAAGCCAGACTGCCTAACTGCCAAGCTTTACCTTAACATATGGTTTGGGGGGCAGGTGTGAAGGTGTTCTATCCCCCCATTGGTCTTAAGTATGGCTGTTTGAAAATGGCTTGTATCAGAAGCCTTTAAGTACCATGACGCCCTATTGGCTCCAGGGGTTGGACAGAAAATCTATAAATTTTCTCACTTCCTCACTGTCTTACCAAACTGCTGAATGACCATCTCACACCATGAACTGAAAAGAACAACACAATGAAGAGCACAGCTTGGAAGCCATATTGAGACAAGCATGCGGCCTGTTCTGAAGAAAGCTGACCACAAATGAGGACTTAACTAGAGACATTTTAAGTAACTAACAAGTCTGTGTGCCGCCTGAAACTACACATCAGCATTTATCAGGTTGTATGGTTGCCAATATTCAAATGTACTTTGCATATTGTTATTATTTATGAATATTACCAATAATACATTGTTTAAATTGTAACTTAACTCCTACTTGTCTTTTGCTACACCTAATTTCCTGAGGTTACAGATGTAGAAGGAAAGGCGGGGAAAAGTTATATACTATAATACCTTATAAACAATTGTTAAGTCTGTGAGATTTGAGGCATTCTGACAAAGGCTACACAGTAATAGTACAAAATGGGAAAGTAGAGTAAAATATTACTCTACTAAGACAAAACACAATGCAAAACCCCTTTCAGTTTTTACAATTCCTTAACGCTCTGGAGGCAGCACTTAAGGCTGACTTGTTTCTTCAGCTAAAATATAAAAATACTCTTTCTGTAGAATAGTCTTTTACTTTGTTTCTCACAGTTCTGGATGCAAATCTGGAATATGTGGATTAGTAGGCAAAATTCCACATTGTCGTCATGTGCTGGCATAGGCTGTTGAGTGGTAAAAAGACAAAGGTCAAGTCTACTCAAGATTATCTTTCATCAGTCACTCTCATTCTATCTGTCCTATAACCTTATTTTTTGTGAGGTTGTGAGGAACTCTAGCGCAGTGTTTCTCCACCTGTGGTGTGCAACCCTAACATGGTTGCTGGATGCCCTTTACTGGTTGTCGGCTAAAGTTAAGAAATCTGATTGCAGGTTTCAAGTCTGCACCCAGGCAAAGCTACATTTTGTTCCTGCATATCAAGAAATTGAAACGAGTGACATAAATCCTGTTACGAGTAGATGACAAGTTCTCCAAATGCCTTGTAACATCACCTACTCTGAACTCTTCCTATTCCATATGAACATCACAAGATTAATCCCAAAAACCTGAAGCAAGCAGGAGTGTTTAAAGAACATTTCTGAGGTATGGATTTGCTTTTACTGTGAAGCATGGCAAGTAACGGCCAATGTGTGGTGTGGTACTGCTAAATGAAAGCATGAAGCCTTCAGCTATAAAGACATGTGGAAACACAGCATGACACTTACAGAAGTAGATTGTTAGACTTTTTTAAATGGAAAAATGAAACTTCATAAAAAAACATTCCAGTGTGTTTGTACAACAAGACAGCAGGCACTTGAGGCATCGTCTTGTTGCACATCGAATTACCAAAAATGAGAAAGCACAGGCAATAGCAGAACAGCTCATCTTGCCTTGTGCATTAGTCTGCAAACTAAAGCATATTGTTTGCACTTTCGTCACATGGCTCTGATTTTAAGAAACTTTTGAAAAATCGGAGAAGCCTGGGTTACTCATTAAAAAGACAAATGGACACTAAATTTAATTTGGCTTATTTCTGGATGAGTACTGTGTATATTTCCTCTATTATGTATAGTACATTATGTATGTGTGCCATTCACTGGAAAATTTTGGTTAGTTTACATTAAATTTACTACTAGTTAAAGGGTCATCACTGAACTGATAGCTAAAACTGGGCCCCAATGCCAAAAAAGTTCAGAACCGTTGCTCTAGAATATCCCATCAGCACCAGGCGTGGCAAAGCAACTAATGCTGAAAGTGATGCCAGGGTCACAATTATGGATTATTTTAAATACCTATCCATTCCACTTTTTCCATTAAACACTTCTTAGGACCACTGCCAGTTTCAGCATTACTTGTTAGAAACCAGCACTTTTTGACAGGGTGTTGTTCTGTGACAGGGCATACACTTACAGTAGGTCAGTTTGGTGTTGCTATTTAGACTAAATATGTTTCGTTCTGGAATATCACAGAATGCCAGAATACCCTCAAAACATATATGTAGAGGGAGAGAACATACAAGCCCCATACAGACAATGACATGGTGGAAATCAAACCAAGGCCCAAGGAGCTATGAGGCAGTCGCACTTCCAATGGCGTCATTCCCTTTACTAAATATTACAACCACAATTACAACATTAATTACTGTTTATGTGAGCCAAATTGGAACCTGTCATTAATTGGTGTCTCCTACAAAAATTATAGCTTGCCATGAAAGTCCCCTTACCCATAATGTAAAGCGTCCAAGCAGAATGACTATAGACAATAGAATGCTGTGTTATCATTTTCTAACTTAAAGAGACACTCCATAAAGTGCTTGTTCAAGGAGGTGCAGCTCTATGTTTTCTCTGAAGTTGCCATATAAATTCCAGCTGATTATAACTGTCGATTAATTACCGCTAATAGCTTTAAGCTAAATATACACAGGAAGGTCAATAGCTGCATTATGTCAGGCATGTCAACAGAAGGTAACATAATGATAATGTAACCACTGGCATGTTCTTTCAACCCAGGACAAACTAAAAGGCTGAACACATGGATAATAAAGATACCAAAGAAGAGGAGTCCTGCAGCCCCAGTGCCAGACTGATATATCCAGTAGATCTTGTCCTGTCTGTGTACAATTTAAAAACCCTAACACTACACCTAACCATCATAAAGAACCCTGCAAATTCAATAAACATCTAAACCTTGACTGCAGAAATAAAGTATAACATTTTAACTATGGTAGGTGTAATGGCAGAAATCCTAGAATTAGTTAATTAGCACAAACATTACACTTACCTGGACAGAATTCAGACTCTGGCTGATGAAATTTAATGTAAATAAATGTAAAGTGTTCCAAATAAGAAGTATTGATATTAGATTTGAATACACAATGGGAGAATATAAATGTGAAAATACAACTTATGAGAAGGACTCAGGAATCACAGTGGAGCTGTCACTGTTCACTAGTAAATTGTGTATAAAAGTCATAAGGAAAGGGCGGCATGGTGGTGCAGTAGTTGCAAATCTTGGAGACTGGGGTTCGTGCCCTGGGTTGCTCCCTCTGTGGACTTTACATGTTCACCCCGTGTCCGTGTGTATTTTCTCTGGGTGGTTTCCTGTCACAAGTGAAATACATGCAGATTAGGTGAACTGTTATTGCTAAATTGGCCCTAGTGAGTGTGTGTGTGTCTTCATCCTGTAATGGACTGGCACGCTGTTTTGGGTATTGTTTTCTCCTTGTGCTTGATGACTGCTGGGATAGGCTCCTGCTGCTTCTCAGGCCTGCCCTAGACAACTGTGTTAGAATATTGGATAGAGGCCAGACAGTCATTATTAAAGCTAGTAAAATGTTAGGTTACATAACACAGTCTGTTATTTGAGGGAAGTAGGGAGGAAGGGATGGTTAATCTTAAACTGTGTAACACACCAGTGAGGCCTCATCTGGAATACTCTGTGCAGTTTTAGCCTTTATATCACACTAGGGATTTAAGAGAAAGTGCAGAGGAAAACTACTCATAATAATCATAATATTAATACATTTTATTTAATTACACCTTTCTGAAGAACTGCATCAATATATATAAAATATTAAGGTCTGTCTGTCTGCCATACAATCAGTCACAAACTACTAGAGCTAGAAACTTGATCTTGGTCTTAATCAAAAGTTTATGAACTGATACATTCTGGAAATTTAAAAACGTTTAGGTAATAACAACTTTGGCAAAGTGGGCTGTAGTTGTGGGAAAGAAAAAAAAAGGCAGCGACATCTGCTGGGCATCAAGCAAATCACAGAGGCTGACTATGTGATAAAGAACACCATAATAGAAAGAAGAAGAACAGTGACATCTGTGAGCGTCAACTGTAGGATACAGAATGCAAAAACGACAAAGATGGAGAAGTGCATGCCAACAGTCAACTCAATGTTGTAATAAAAACATTCCATTTCTTAATTCATCATATTTATTTATCATCCAATACTGACCTTTATTATTATCATAAGTGACCTATGCTTGTGTGTTTGCAGAAAGTACCGGGGCTAGAAACTTCATCTTGGTCTTAATCAAAAGTGTTCTGGAAATTAAAAAAAAAAAGTTTTGCTAACAGCAATCTTGGTAAAGTGACCTTTGGTTGTGGGCTTATTGCGGCAAAGTGATCACAGAGCCAAGTGACATGACGAAAAGAAAAAAACAGGCAGGGCCATCTGCTGAGCATCACACAAATTGCAGTAGCCGCTCAAGTGACAAAGAACAAGTATAGAGCAATTTAGCAGCAGGAAAACACAACATGGGCAAGCAAGACAAAAGTCCAGGATAGAGAATGCAACGAGAGCACAGCAGTGCATGCTGACAAGTGAGAAGATTGTCAAATACTCAAAACTTCTCACCACATTGCTTTTAAATCCTTAGATCAATGTTTGTTTGAAGAACACTAGTTAGAAAGTTAGATGGCCAACTGTGGAACTGTATTTTCTGGTGGTGAAAACAAAAGAATGTGTTGCAAAAATGGAAAGGTTCAGTTTGCGCTATGCAGTATGAACCACTTATGTTTTAGGATCATAGAAGAAGATGATCCGCTGTGGCAACCCCTAACGGGAGCAGCCGAAAGAAAAAGAAGAAGGTCTGTGTGTCACTATGACAAGCTAAAATCATACATAGGGATAATTAAAAAAAATAAGTAAATAAAGTATAACCAACACCCAACAGTAAGAGTTATTACAGAAAATACAATTTATGGTATGGGGAGAGCAAGTTTATAAAAGTACGTTTTAAAACAAATACATAGAACAAAGAAACTGAGTATTACAAGAGAGAGAATTCCAAAGCTTGAGAGCAGTAAAAACAAAAAGCTCTTCAAAGACAGGCAGACTGATGAGCCAACAAGAAAGCCATGAGAAGAATACCATAGTGAATGGGCTAGTGTTTAATCTTTTAAAGATGTGGGAGTCAGATCACATAGTGCTGTGTAAGGGAGCACAAGAATCTAAAAGTACGGAGACTGAAGCCAGCGTAGTTAATTTAATATATAGGGGCAAAGTGACTATGAGCCTTAATTTAACTCAATAAAGGTTCAGCAAACGTTTAATCTAATTGTGGCTTGTTTATAAGTTTGGTTAGGATACTACACAAAAACAATAGTCTAGCCTTGAGGTTGAGTGTCTCAGCATCACAGAAGAGGGACAATGTCTTGAAAGGTTATGAAGGTGATAAAAGGCAGCAGGAGATGCAGCATTGACACTGAAACGATAGTGTGCTGTCAAAAGCTCTTAACTTGAGAACATAAAGGAATAGGAGTGCCATCAGTGCAGGGTTTTGAAAAGGTAGCTTTAAAGTCTACAAGGAAAACTCCACACTTGTCACAAGCTTAAAACGTTGCTGTATAATCAAGGATTTTAATATCATGGAGACAAATAACAAAAGAGGAAGGAGGACAGCCTTGAGGTAGTTTGGTAGTGATATAAAGAAGGACATCAGCAGCATAACAATGAAACTGAATACCATGGTGATTCATAATTCAACCAAGATGGAGAAGGCAAGTAAATAAAGCTTTTATTATTAAGGAAACACATGTTAAGCAAAGGCGGCACGGTGGCACAGTGGGTAGCGCTGCTGCCTCGCAGTTGGGAGACCTGGGGACCCGGGTTTGCTTCCCGGGCCCTCCCTGCATGGAGTTTGCATGTTCTCCCCGTGTCTGCGTGGGTTTCCTCCGGGCGCTCCGGTTTCCACCCACAGTCCAAAGACATGCTGGTTAGGTGGATTGGTGATTCTAAATTGGCCCTAGTGTATGCTGGGTGTGTTTGTGAGTGTACTGCGGTGGGTTGGCACCCTGCCTGGGATTGGTTCCTGCCTTGTGCCCTGTGTTGGCTGGGATTGGGCCCAGCAGACCCCCGTGACCCTGTGTTTGGACTCAGCGGGTTGGAAAATGGATGAATGTTAAGCAAATCTGTTTTAAATGTGAGCTTTTGTGAGAGGGTGAAGTCAAGTTTGCATTGTTGGGATGTACAAAAGTCTGAGCACGCTGTCTGTTGCATCATCATGCTCACAGGTTATGCGTCAGCATGCACACGTGTTATTTCTGTATCTGATATGCAGAAACGCTGTACTTCCGGGAGTCTACACGTTGCCGCATTTGTTCAATTGTTGGCTGACCTTATGTGCGTCTGTTTGATGTAAGTTATACGCTTTGTTGTTAATTTCATTAAAAATATAACATTTTTTCTGCAAGTAATGATAAAGCTCTTAACGATGTTTTAGTAACGTGTTCAGGCAACCCTTTATGTCAAAGTGTGTTCAGTTTAACGTTTAAAACTGTATAAAGTACGCTCAGAAATGTTTCTTTATTAATATAAGAGTTTTTAAAAAACAGACTTGGTAATGGCTTTTTAAGTAGTGATTTGTCTGTGCAGTGCTAAAGTATTTGGTAACTTTTATTCAGTGCCTTTGCCAATGACGGCACGTCATAGCGTTGTATTAATTTCTGCCATCATCTACTGACCTGTATGGGTATTACCTGTGTTTAGCATTCTGTGAGCTTTTATTTTTGTGACATTTATTTTATGTTATTGCATTTGTTCTGTTTCAGAAAGTACACACACATTTATCTGCAAACAAATATTTAGCTCTACAAGACCATTGCAACGAAGCCTTCCTTCCTTTGCAACGTTCAGCAGTTAACTGAGTCTTTCTACATTATTCTGTTCTGCTTCATCCTTCTTATCAGGGATTAGGATTTGGTACTTCATGCACTGTTTAACGTGGGGCCTTGACCAAATAGGTTTAACATTGCTGCTGGTTGAACTGTCCAGCATTGACAGGAACTACAATGAACGAATGGCAAGAAATACCCAGAGACCGGGTCTGAATATAAACCTCAGGAGAAGGTACCATGGACAGCCAGTTGTGCAGCAAGTTGAGCAGCAAGAGTCCATGGGTTAAATATCTTTGCAGCATTTTAGTTGCTCGAATACAAAGAGTAAACTGTAATCCAACAGGTGGTAGCAAATGAACCAACTGGATTTGCAAGTATATGCACTGTAGCAACTGTGCAGCAGGATTCCCGACAATTTTAAAATATCCAGTGAATGGGACATCAAGCAGAACTTTGGATGTACTAGATCTCACTGATCTGATCCCTTTCCATGCACTAGATTAGTCGGTCACAATGTCCACTCCAAATGCCCAGTGGCAGTTTAATAGTTAAAAAGCTGACAGCAGACCACAAACAGGTACAATAGCTTGTAGACAGAAAGAGTCTTGATGAAAAATGAAGCAGAGACCACCATTGCGATAAGACAAGCAACAACAAAGAATGTTTCAGAGAATTGGTTAAACCAGGGGTGGGCAAAGTCATTCCTGGAGGGCCGCAGTGGCTTCAGGTTTTTGTTCCAACCCAATTGCTTAACACTAGAATTACCAGAGTCTACGAAAAAACTCATAGATCCGGCCCGCCTTAAAACCGTTCTCACCTCTCTTTTGTCTTCTAAATGTGCCGATTAAGACGAGCAGCGAGCAGCCGGCTATTCCATCCCCCACCGTCGCAGAACGTTCACTAAGTTTTCCCAGCTCATGCCTTGTTTGATTATCTGGGAGTGACTGAACTGCTGGAGTTTTAGAATGGAAATAATAGATCACTATTCATGCATGTTCCATTTCTACAGTAATCTGTGTAAACACATTGCTAAAACAGAAACTTTTTCATATTTTAGTAATAAATGTTACAAAATGTAGGCATAAACTATAGAATCTGTGAAGCCTGAAGTCCAAACATCAAATAAACACTTTCACAAAAGGTTCAAGGGTGATACAATAGCTTCTGTGGCTTAACGCTACGGTTTGCTGACTTGGAGCACAGCTGCCCTACAGAGACCTGAGTTTGATTCCCAGCTTTGGAGAAAGTGTTTTTTTTTTCCTCAAACGGACATTAAATTTATAAATTGGTATGTACTGTAAATTGTTAAGTTTAAAATGTCAATCGCGGTTATTTCTGTTGATTAATTCATGCTTTTTAACTTAGAGTCAGAACAGGAGCTTTTTCAGCTTATTCAGCTTCTGATCTGACTCAAACAGCGCCAGTATAACTTCACACCTGATCTGACGCTGTTCGTTTTCAAATAATATTGCATTACTTCGACGATGTTTTCTGATTGGTACTATTCGCGTCATAAAATGATTTCTTCAAAACGTCACATATATTTGTCTCTTTCTTTTTTTAAAATATGCGTTGTAGCACGCAGCAACTGGCCACCTGCATGTTCTTGCGCACACTGAATAAGACAGCACTATATGCAATCATCAGATTTAAATGTTAACAGTTATATAGCACGGAATGGAAATCAGCAGTTCTTAGCATTCCACAACGCAAGCTGTCATATCAACCGCCTACTGTAACTTGCTTTCTTTTTGCTTCAGTTATAGTCTTGAATAAAATGAGCACTTGTTTTGTTATACTTTTACATCAACATATGTTCCTGTGTTTGAGCAACAAGGGCATGCTCAAAAAATACACGTATAATGCCACGAAAAGTGCATGCAGACACTTCAGTTCGCAAGCATTGGTACAACAACGCAGCCACAAGTACACTGCAGAACTATAGCACGTCTTTATGTGAAAACAGCAGTGTTAGATGGGGAGTTTCTGATGATTGCATATAGTGCTGAAGTTACTGCTCTTTACTATGCTTTCCTCTGCATGTCCTGGAGTACAAAAGAAACAGCATACAGCAACATGTGGGGACTGGCAATACTGGGGGAAAAAAAAACATGCGGTCGTATGTATCGTGATACACTGAAGAGCTATAGCGCGTCTTTATGTGAAAACAGCAGTGTCAGGTGGGGGAGGGGGGGTGGTAGGGAAGGATCCTGAATGCGACTGAGACAATGAAAAGTGAATTAAAAAAAAAAATAAACAAAGCTAACCTTTACAAATATCATAAATTACACCGGCTGTTACAGACTGAAATCAAATGTATCTTTTTATTCTAAAATAGTGAAAATAAGAACACTTCTCAAAAGGGAGTTGTGCAGGATCAAACTCATGACCTTCTGATTCCCAGTCAGCGACTGATACTGTTGCGCCACGGAAACAGTGATAGCTAATGAGTGTCAATGTCGCTCACTAAGACGGCTTTTTTTGTCGGTGGTTTTTTTTTGTACCTTTTGTGAAAGTGTTTCTTTGATATTTGGACTTCAGGCTTCATACATTATATAGTTTGTGCCTACATTTTGTCATTTGCTACTAGAATATAAAAACGTTTCTGTTTTAACAATATGTTTACACAGATTACTGTAGAAATGCAACACATATGAAATGCGTGTGTTCCAAATAACAATCTATTATTTCCACTCTAAAACTCCACTTCACTCCCAGATAATCAATCAAGGCATGAGCTGGGAAAAGTTCATTTACGTTCTAAGTCGTTGGGGGGATGGAATAGCCGGCTGCTTGCAGCTTGTCTTTATCAGTACATTTAGATGACAAAAGACGCTGGTGGAGAGGTGAGAACGGTTTTAAGAAGCAATTTAAGGTGGGCCGGATCTACGAGTTTTTTCGTAGGCTCTGGTAATTCTAGTGTTAATAAGAAGCACTTATTGCTCTAGAAACACTTCTGCTTCGTTTTAGTTATCTCCCTCGTTAAGATTTTGAACCCTTATTGTTTATTTAAGTCTTAAACAGCTGTATTATCGGTTTTTAATTGCTCCTTATTAGCAATAAGATGCAAATGACAAAAGAAACCAGCAGTTATCCATTTTGCTTGTTACCCTTTACACCTGTGTGCATTTATCGTGCACTATTTGGTTTAATTAAATACTTGGAAGGAAAGAGAAGCGAAAAAAGTGAAGGACTGAGAATTACCCATCTGTTTTACACTTCAAAGTATTTGGATGATATCCTTAGAATGGAAAAAAAATCCAGGATATGAGAATGACTTGACATAGCAGAGTTAAAGCACTAACAAGCCATGAAATGTAATTATTGGCAAGGATTGTTTTCTAATAAAGCAACTGGGTTGGAACAAAAACCTGCGGCCACTGCGGCCCTCCAGGAATGACTTTGCCCACCCCTGGGTTAAACAATTAAAAATCCTAGAAAACAATAATAATCAAAACTAGGAGAAGCAACAGATCAAAAAAGAGTACAACCACCTAGACTGATGACTAGACTAATTCCAGAACTCTGGGTTCTGAGTCATAAGGAAGAGAAGTTTGAGTTCGAGTTTCAAGTTGAAGGAAGTAGACATTAAAAGGAAGTGTTCAAAATTATGAAGGGAATGAGTACAATGGCTTCCAGCTGTTACTTTAAAGTAAGTTCTTCAACAAGAATATGTGCACACAGATGAAAGCTGGTTAGTAATAAATTTGTCACAGATGTTAGAGAGTTTTTTTAATGTAAATATGTGAAATATGTTGCCAAGTAGCGTGGTGGATAGTAGAATTTTGGTAACCTTAGTAATATGTTTGCCACCTCCACATGACAACCACTTTTCTCCACCCTCTCAAACATACACAACACAGATTTAATGCTTGGAAAACATTTGGAGACGTGTACATTGATAATGCTTTTGTATCCCACAAGCAATTAAGCTTCAAAATAAACTTCTCATCATGACAATTTTTCTACTACTTAGAAGCTAGAAGCTTTGCTAAACTAGACCAGCTCAATTTTTGTCACCTTCCATCTATTTCTATTGCAGAAGAAATGTTGATTAGTCTTGAATACTCAGATAGTTTCTACACAACTTATAAAAATGTTTTCAAGTCCCTTTCAAAGATCCCAGGGCACAGTGGGAAAAGGATCTTTCACTTAATAGAAAGAAAGAAATTGGAAGGCAGCCATGCACAGAATTCACTCTAGCTCCACATGCATAAAGCACCTAGTTATTCAACTTAAAAATTTCAGTTGAGTGCATTTATGTCAAATAAAACTATCTAAAATGTTTCCAGGGCAAGATTCAACCCACAAATGTTGCAATCAAGCTCCAGCCTCACTGGGTCACATGTTTTAGGCATGCACCAAATTAACATCAGTAAGGACAAAAATCTTCAAATGCCTATCAGACAGCCTTGGTGTCACAATCCCTCCTAACCCACTAACAGCTGTGTTTGGTGGACTCCCAGACAGGCTTAAAGTGTAGAAGGACAAACAAACTGTGATTGCCTTTACTTCACGTCTAGCATGTGGACTTATCTTGCTCAACTGGAAGAATCTCAACTTACCACCTTTAAGTTAGTGGGTAACTGATGTCCTGTACTATTTGATATTGAAATAAACAATTCTCACCTTGAGGAACTGTTCAAAACTTTTTTTTAAATATGGCAGGGTTAATTAATTTTAGAATTAATTGCTTCTGTAGCTTAGTCAATGAAAATGTTATGTCAACACATACCCCTAAATCCTTTTTCAGAGACTGCATATAATGGACATATTGAGTGAGCTTTAGGGTATATGGTGCCCCTGGGCAGATTTTGTTTGTCCAAAAGAAGAAATCTAAAAGACAGTCCC
Source organism: Erpetoichthys calabaricus (assembly GCF_900747795.2). NCBI lineage: Eukaryota > Metazoa > Chordata > Cladistia > Polypteriformes > Polypteridae > Erpetoichthys > Erpetoichthys calabaricus. Next base: position 36,538,751 of record NC_041401.2, read on the forward strand.
TTTTTAGATTGGCAAAGCTGAAGTCGAAGGTGGAGCAGGTGAGGGTTCCCCCTTGGAGATCTGTACCCTTACGATCACATATGAAATCGATGAACAGGATGTCCCTTCATTGGAGACTGGCATGCCTGTGATCAGGTACTGAATTAAATTTGTGAGGGTTTGACATTTTGATGCGCCAAGGTCGGTGCCTACTCGGCCTATGCCCTGAGACAGGCCTGTCCACACATTAACATGCACTCATATCAGTCCAGTTTAAAATTGCTAGTTAAACTTAAACACATACCTTTAGAATATGGAAAGAAAACCATGCAGAAACCAAGAGAAGGTGCTAAGCGTGCACAGAAAGAAACCATGCATGGAACTGCACCGCTAACAGGCAGCAGTGCTAACCACTGTACAACCATGCACCCCACAGTTTTAAAGGTTTACCCAAATTCTGTCAAAATGAATATCTTACCAAAGCACTGCAAGACTAATGTGTTTTCCATATTACCTTTTTCTATCCCTTTACTTAGTCATTTTTGTACTTTAAAAACTGCCATTCCATGCTCATGATAAATATTGCCATTACTGGCTTACCCAGAAATTAACCATCCCTGAGAAAGATAATGGCCAATATTCCTCAGTGAAGATCTATAGTGATAAATGCAGTTGATGGTGATCATTATCATTTATCAAAGGCTGTTATCCTGCTGCACTATCAGGCAATCCAATAATGGAGCACTATCACTTAGACATGTCCCTGCTTCCCAGTAACATCTGCTTACTGCTGGATTAGCTGCAAGAGTGCTGGCGTTCTGTTTGGAATATCTATTGTCTATTGTTCATACATTTTTTTTTTTTGTTAGCCACGATATATTTTGTAAACTAGAAAAACATAAATAAAGAGCGTTAGTTAACACTTCAGGTCCTAAATGAACTGTGAGACTGAATACACACTGAGAAGATGATTAGGTGGCTTTCAACAAAAAAAGATGGCTTCTCAACAGACACTGTCCTTCTTCCTAAACTTTGTGATCTTATTCAGATATAGAAAGGTAAGCCAGGAGCCAGATTGCCCTATTAGATTTAGTAGAGTTGCAAAGTTGTATAATAATCAACAACATGCATTTTTTTCCTGTTCTGGCTTGCTGATTTCCAAGCTCTTGTTCACCTTCTTCAATCCTATTAGTTACATTTTCTCTCTTGCTATATATTCTTAGATCTTTCAGATTTTGTTAGTGCACCCTGTGTAAATTCTTATGTCTGGGCATTGTAGCTCCTAAACCTCTTCTTGCCTCTAGGTGGAAGGCCCCTGATCTAATTATGCTAAAGAATTGGCTGTCTACCTCTTACAACCCAATCCTTCTCAAGTTGTCTGAATCACAAATTATTAGAGGATCCACAGTTAAGTCTTTTATATGCAGATACTTGTGGTGAGTTGAGTCTGGTAGTGTTGGTCAGTTGGCACTGCTGCAGTTCTTTGTGGTATGGGACAGAACATGGGATGGGGTGTTGTGTGGGTTTATTTCATATGTAGATAGTTTCACATTTTGACATATTGATATTTTTTTACTAAAATATTTAACACAAAAAAAACAAGACGCACATTTTTATTCATTAGTCCCCTCATTTCCTATCCTGCTTATTTAGCTTAGATTCTTGGGGGAGAATGCAAATAATATATATGATTAGTAATTCTCTTTTATAATCATGAACTTGGCCTAAATTGAACATAGGTACATTTGGTATACTTTATTAATTCCCGTGGGGAAACTTTAGAGTTCAGAGTGAAGGCCAGCCATTGTGCAGTGCCCCTGGAGCAATTTTAAGGTTAAGTGACTAGCTCAAGGGCCCAACTGAGTAGGATCCCTTCTGGCTGTGACGGGATATGAACCAGCAACCTTTCCAGATACCAGCGCAGATCCTTAGCCTCGGGAGCCAAATTAGGTGACTGCTTATGGGGACTGAGCCTGAAATATGGTGACGAATAACAAAACTATTTCTACCCCAACTTACATTTAGTTCCCATTCATGCAGAAATAGAAGAAAAACCATATGTTTGCTATTCTTGAACATTCTTAGCACAATTGTGCACTTTGATCCAACAAGTATATATTTTATCATTCATATACAAAATAAATATATGAAGATCATCCAATTAGTAATCATTTGACTGAACCTAGATTATGATTATACATTTATGATCGACCAGAGCCTGTTCTGGCAGTAATAGAACCAAGGCACTGACCAAACCTTAATGGAATGCCAGTTAATCATGAACTGCTGTGACCTCACACCATAAAGCATCTCAGTTTGAAGATTTGTGCTGTGGTAACTGACAGAGGCCACCTGTGAACCCGCAACATCTACCTCAGAAATGATCTCCTGAGCTCCCTCAGTCAGCCTTGCACAGCCTGTCTCTGAACACCGTGAGCTGAGCACTTCCATGTGATGTTAGCTGATCTTACTCTGTGTCGGCCCCTACCTTTTCTGCACAGTGATGTCACTAAGTTCCATCTGTCCATAGTCCAAATCCCACCCTTTTCGCCAAGTGACTTACTGTGGACTCACACCATGAAGCATGTCAGTGGACATTTGCGCTGTTGTAATTGCTGGTGGCTAGCTGTGAACATGCAAGATTTGGCTCAGAAGTTCCCTCCTTTGCAGTGTGAGCTACCAACCAAGTTTATTAGCTCCTGGCAATGAACCTAATGGCTTATCTATGAAATTATACTGATAACTTGTAATACCCATCCCCATCCCTTTTTAAATCTATTCACTCCAAGTATAGGGTTTCAGGATATAAAGTCTAAGCTAGTAACATCTGGGACAATGATAGGTGGAGCCATTGTATACCAGGCAGATTTAGAGTTGTCAGTATCCAACTAATTAAAACTAACTAACAAATTCCTAATGCAAGAAATTGTATAAGGTGAAAAAAAGATCAAAGAAATCCTACATTTCCTTGGGGTGAAAACCAAAGTACTCAATGCAAAAGCCTCCATTGATATGACAAGAATATCTAGACACCATCAAAACTGTGAACAGGCCTGAAATTATACAATGCTAAAATTGTACCTCAATGCTGTTTAATAATGCAATATGTGCTGACTTTCTGTGAGAACTCCCTGAGAGGGTAGTATGGTTAGTGAAGTGTCTATCAGCACATTACTATCCCTTCATTTAAACACATAACAAATTAGAGGCCAGTTTTTCCACAGTCCTTTTACTGCCCACAAGTGCTTTCCTGTCTTAATAGACGTAAATCTATTAAATATAAAATAATAAAGACTTCAGACACAACAAAATTAAAGTTATTAAATCCATTAGGTAGATCCACATTCTTTAGGGATGTTAACAAAAAGTTCCATTGCTATTCTTTGTCCCAGCGTTAATTTGGGAACAATTAGTGAATCAGAGTTTGATCAGCACAAGTTAACAGGACTCCAGAGCAAAATGAAGTCAAATAAACAAACTGTATAAGCTGGCGAATAATCATTTAGAACTTAAAATAAAAGTAAATCTTATTTTACAGTCCATTCTGAATGTAAATATCAAGAAACAAATATCCAATAGGACAGGAGAAACATGGCTGTCAATTTTAAATCTTCTACAGATTTATTCAATGTACAGTAACTATGACACAACTTGAACTTAAGCAAACCTTTTTGATATGTAGGCTTATCAAAGAGGAAAGACCCAATATATTTTAGGGATAATGCTAGATCTCATACTCCGCTAAAATAATTAATATATGCCTTCACTGCACTACACTGCATTATGCCCAAGGAAGTCGTAATAAGCAGGTTAAGGGCAATGAGACTTTGACACTTTTTCTCCACATAATGCAGTATGTTTCATAAAATTTTTGTTTTTTGCCATTAGTTTGTGGATAGAGAGACATCACATCACTCACAAATGATATTTCAGAATATAAAATGAAAATATATCACTTTGTAGACCAGGGGTCGGCAACCTAACACACAATATCTTTATTAGTGGCACTGGATAAATAGACAGCCACATGTTTACACAAACTTTTTTGATATTTCTCATTAAAATATAACTGTAAATAAGATTGGCCACCCAGTCATGAAGTTTCACTGCATCATTCAACAGGAAAATCTATATACCAAAATACTGAAGTCTGATTTGACTGCTGTTATCACAACAGTCGTTCGAATTGTTACCTTTCTTATCGCTTTGCTCATCTTTGATACTAGAGAAGATGGACAATATTTTTAAGGATTTGTTTCCCCAATGACTGGTGAAATGGCTCAATGATGGAAAGGAACTGTTTGTCAAGTATTTTGATGTGATCCACATATTTTTGGAAGAGTAGGGTTTCTACTACCCAGAGTTAGAGGATGAGTGATAGCTAGTAAAACTGATCATGATGGACATTACAGGACATCTCGACACACTCACTCTACAGCTACAAGGAGCAGACCAATCTGTGTTAGTACTATTTGAAAATGAAAGGATTCTCTTGTGATATTCAAACTGGGAAACTTTTGTTGTTTCATTTACTTGAGGGTGTTGTCATCACATCAGCTTCTCAACCCCAATCACATTATTGAATACGTTCAATAACTTGAAAAGGAATTCTCCACCAGATTTCAAAATCGCCCAATGTTCTATTTTCTGAGTGAGGAAAATCTGGCTATAATCCTGTTTGAGTGGATGGGGATTGGAGAGTTTCAAAATGTAGCAGTTTAGCTGAAAACATCTTCATTGTGGACACGTAAAGTCACAGAGCTCCCCAAAACACTTGAAAACAATGACATGGATGCAAGAAGCATCCATTGCAGCCTACTGGGTGAGTTTGTCAGACAATTTCTCATGTTTGAAAAAGGTGTCCTTTGTCTTAATCTCTAAATTTGGATCCACTTATATAATATTTGCAAACACATTTTTTCACACCTGGACCATTAGTATTAAGTCAATCACACAGCCAATGTATAACAGATCATTCAGAAGCACGTGTGCAACTGAAATTAACATCCTACAGGCCAGACAAAGCACAAATGAGCCATGAAGGACAAGGACAGGGACCATACTGTAAGTCTAATGTACTATTCAAACCTGTTTGGTGTGTGCACCAGTTAATATAATAACAATTAAAACAAGTTTGACTCACCAGTAACAGTATAACCATGAGTGTAAAAACTGAAAATAAACTATATACTATTGTCTACTGGCACCAGTTGTCTAATGCTTATACATTGTCACTTAACATGGAAAAGGTTTCTGATGCCTGTTACCGTACCCCCAACCTTAACTACTTTGAAAATGTCTCATGATTAAAGAAGATTGTTTGAGGCATCAAAAAGGTGTAATATTATTCATATATTCCCGATGTACTAAAATGTCTGTCTGCATTCACACTCAATCGTACACATTCTATCATTTCCCTACATGAACCCTACTGCCCTTAATGCTGCATTAGCACAGACTGTGACATCACCCTCGGCTCCTTCTAATGAACGATTAGACTGCAGTCTATGCTGCTGTTTCAGACGGAGTGATTCATTTAAAGCAATTGAAAAGTCATAAGCAACAACTTATTATTTTATTGAAGGGAATTATTCAGAAGTGCACACTCAATGAAGAGCAGGCATAGCTACTTAAAGCATTTCGTGGTAGCGCTTACTGAAAGGCTGTATATAAAATAAAAATTGATCAACTCCTGCAGCATTAGTATCTTTGCCAATAATCGTACTGGCTTGTCATCATATAAATAATTTATGATGGTTTGTCTTACAATCTTTCTTGTATTTGACAATTGTTTCCAAATGCACTACTTTCATTAGCCATTACCTTGGCTTTTTTTCAGTGTTAAAATGTTCTAAAAGTGTAAAGTAAAAGATGCAATTGATGTTAAATATATTTCCCCTTTGGAAAAAATGACAAGTTTGTGTAATAACTGACAAAGCCATAAGTTGCTTATATTAGGTTTTTGTTCTCTTCATTAACATCTCTGAGGCAGCATTTGTGGAGACGGAGGGTGTTATTTTATTAAAAATAAAAAGCAATTAAGGCACCATCACCTGCAAACAGATCAGCACTGGGATTAGTACAAGTTTTTCAAGCGAGCATACAGAATAAAGCTCTATAAAATATTAAAATATTTTTTTGGCTGAGATTATAGAATGTGACACATAACTAGTACAGCCTAAGCTTCCTAGATTCATGTGATGATGAATTAAAATGATAAAAAGACACATATTTAACTTCCATCCATCCATTTTCCAACCCGCTGAATCCGAACACAGGGTCACGGGGATTATTTAACTTATATTTGCTAAAATATTGTTAAATAAATTCTTCTGAAATTATCAGCACATGTCATAAACAGGAAACCAAAAGTCTCATATGAATGACTTTTTTGAATTGAAGGCAGGACTCTTGACCAATGAATGAGGGGGAGAGGTTATTCTTTTGGTTTGTGTTATTTGTTTACTCAGCATTCAGTATAACATCACATGACTGCCTCTGTTGTGTTACTGATGTCACTGGTTGTAACACTATAAATATCGAGGTGGTCAAAACAACTGTTATCTCTCAAAGCATATATCTATGTCTTGTAATTTTCTGCATACTTGGCCGTAGCATTAGGTGATTTCTTGGCTTCTTGAACTTTGTTTTATCTGCAGCTATTGATTGTCATACTGTCCCTTTAATTTTGTTTTCCACTTTTTTTGATGTCTCGGGTTTTGACCCTGCCGGTTTTTGACCATGTCTTTTTCTTTTGTTCATCGTCTCTTGGTCTTTTAGACAATTCAGAGTCTCATAAGAATCACAAAGGTGTAATCAAATGTGGGCAATGAAATGTAACATGTTCCGATTACCACTCTCCTTTGGGTTGCATGGCCATGTAGCCATATCAAAAAGTACAATAGGCATTGTAAATAACCAGAATGGAGGGATTTATAATTACAGTTATGCACATAATTTTTGCTATGCCATTACATATTGTGTTTACTTACAATTGCTGGCATTTTTGTATTTTTCTCATGGCTGTGATCTTCTTGTTGTCACCAATGACACAGTGTTGTTAGCATACGGAGATCAGAAGTTACAATGCATGCTATCAACATTATCCAAATTTCTCCATAATTGAAAGCAATCTTTTGTGTGGTAGTTGTAGCAAATCTGATTAGGGAGTTAAAACTTTTCATAAGTGTAATCTTGACATAGATTTTTGGTGAAAGGAATGAGCATGTGACCGTGTTCCCCGAGGGATTATGTTGGGGGTGCTGGGATAGTGGGAAATTTCGGGGTCCCTAATAAAGGCTACCCTGTCACAGTATAATCACAGTGAGAATTGTGTCTGCATACTCAAAAAAACATCAGCATTGGTCCCAGTGGGTGTGGGACTCTGCCAGGGCTGCCCTTTGTCTCCTATGCAGTTTGTGATTTTCATGGACAGGATATCAAGGCACAGTCAGGGAGGGGAGGATGTCCAGCTTGGTGATCTTAGAACTGCATCTCTGCTTTTTGCAGACAACATGGTCCTGCTAGCTTCATTAGGGTGTGAACTCCAGCACACATTGTGACAGTTTGCGACCAAGTGTGAAGTGGCAGGGATGAGAATCAACACCTCCAAATCTGAGGCTACGGTCCTCAGCAGGAAAAATGTTGACTGTCCTCTCCTAGTGGGAGTTGAGTAACTGTCTCAAATGGAGGGTTTAAGCATCTCGAGGTCTTTTTTATGAGTGAGAGGAAAGGGATGGTGAGATCGACAGATGATTTTGGCAGCAAGTGCAGTTATGTGGTCACTATACCAATTCACAGTGGTGAAAAAAGAGCTTAGCCAGCAGACAGAGCTCTCAATTTACATGCCAATCTATGTCACTACTCTCACCTATGGTCATGAGCTTTGGGTAATGACTGAAAGGATGAGATGCAACTACAAGTAGGTACAAGTGGCCAAAACGAGCTCTCTTCGGAGGATTTCTGGGCTCTCCCTTATACCTGGCATACACTGTGTGATTTTTAGAAATCAAGTGACTACTCACACTGTACAACAGAATTGCCAAACTATATGTGCACATTCAGTCCAACTGACATTCAACAAAGTAGGCGCTCAGACTATATGTGTAAATAGCCACAACAGCCAGTTTTATCCATTGACATTTTGCAAAAATCTTTACCTATTAAAAATAAATAATATATGCCAATAGGCTTCTTAAAATTTGCTGAGCTATGCTCTGAAACTTCAAAGAAAAGAAAAAATGTGTAACTGGACACGCAGATGGTTGAGAAGGCACAGACAGTATGGTTTTTCTGTTTTACAGATGGATTTGGAGGTACATGATCTATGTAATTTACCATTGTGTGTGTTTATTTTGGGTCCTCACAAGCTAAAAATGAGCATGACAAGGGCAATATCCGATGTATAAAGCTCAGCAACTATATTCCAACATTCTGAAATACAATACAAATCATTTCAAACTGCTGCTATATTTGTTCTCTTTAAAGTCACATTCAGAATGTCAACCAGCTGACTTATTGAAGTGATTGTCATATAGATAGATGATATGAAAGTGTTTCTTAAACCTCTGCAATATTTGTTGCCTTGGGGACTCTTGGCTAAACAAAGAATTTTAGTAAATTTAATGGTGACATCAGAAAATCGGTTTGTGAAACTTTCACACTGTAAGACAGCCGACTGAAATTTCTGACATCACAGAAGTTCTTCAGATCACACGTCAGCCCTAAATTTCTTTTCTTTTGTACTTTCTTAATTAATTTATTCTTGTTACTCACCTTTTGACTCGTTCATTTTAGTTTAGCTAATTGCCCTTTTTGCTTTGTTAATTATGCAATTATGTTGTTTGTTAGTGGAGTGGTGAGACTGCCGATTAGGTGAGGTCCCTCAGGTGTTTCAATTAGTTTAGCTGCAGTACCTAAGGGTTATATACTTTTCTGGTACAATATATTTCACTTACAGTACCATTAGTTTCCAAAACTGTGCTCTCTACTTTTATTGGGCTTTTTCCTTTTTAAAGGTTAGCAGGTTGCAAGGTTGTTTAGGTTTTGACTTTGGCTTTGCAATTCAGGATGTTGTTCTGAGGATTAACCTCATTATAATTAAAGTTTTCATTTTGGTAATTCTCAGTTCATTAATTATTTCCATGGCCTTAGATTTAGCATTTTGTGTTTTTAATTTTTGTATTTTAGGTTTATGAATTTTCTTTGATATGTTGGAATTATTTACATTTTTCTTAATTATATTTTTCAATAAATTGTATTTAATAAACAAGGTTTGTTGTGCCCATTTTTTGGACAGTTTGTCCACCTCCAATTTCAGCAAAATTCCCAACACCTTCCTGCTTTTATTGCACTTAGCAAACATTCTTTCAGCTTTAGGTTGGCTACTCTTTTAACCTCTGTTCATGTGACTACCCAAAATATTCCTATAGGCTCAACAATCAAATTCTTTAAGAACACTAACCTTGTTTTTGCTGCTCATGGAACAAAAACAAAGGGAAAGTGTGACATATGTCTGTTTCCTCCATAACCTTGCAGTTGTTGACGAAGAAGAACTTTGACTCCCAGATGTAACTCTGTACCTTTAAAAGGGTTTCGTTACCAGAGTGAATTAGAGATTATTTAACTGATTGCAGTAGAATGGGCGGAGAGGTGGCTCTGAGGGATCTGTGCTGGCTATTGGAAGGTTGCCAGTTCGAACCCATAAATGCCAGAAGCAATTCCACTCTGTTGGGCCCCTGCACGAGGCCCTTAACCTGCAATTGGTCCATCAAGGGTATGACGTTAACCTGCATCCAACCCTGCATGCAAGTCCTCTAAATTACTGGAAGAACTTGATGTTTGGTGTCAGGACTGGCACTCCAGCCACCGTAAAAGATCTCACACTGCTCCATTTCATTCGAACTAGAGTAGTACTGAGATGTCACCCATTGAACGTTTGCACTTGGGTCCTAATTTGGGATCCTGAAGTGGTTCATTGTGTGGGGGGGTGCGGCAATGTGCTGTCAAAGTGCATACTCCTAACCTCTCTCTCTCTCTGTAGTAGAATGCACAGATTTCTTTATTCTCCCAGGTATAGAAATTAAACCCTATTTGGATATAGTTAGTGTACACAAGAAGGGGAAAAGTAATTATTACCAAAGTACCTCTGTAATTTTAGTCCTGTCAGAATCGTTCAATAGAATCTACTGTAAAGAAAAACAGAATTATAGAAATTATAAAGCAGATTAGAAATGTGTCATTACAAGTATTGCCAAATTTGTTAAGGCACCTTGTTAAAGCAGCAATCAAATTTGGATGTCAGGAGAGAATATTAAAAATAAACAAAATAAATATGTTGGTCATTAATGAATTTATTATTAATTGCTTAAAACAAGGTAACAATGGGTCTTGTTATTAAACATTATCTATATAGTGAAGGCTCGAGCAGGATATTTACCTAACAAAACCACAAGCATGAGTTCATGGTATGAATTGGACCGAAGTTGTTTGATGTGGGTTGCACAGTGAATAGGCAAGTTCTTCCACTGCTTCCATTTTTTTATGTGGAAAACCTCTAAAATCCTGGGGGAGATTTTGTTTTTACAGGTAATGACAGAATTTTACTACCACATCTATTCACAAAAGATTAGTTTAACCTGAGACAGGAATGTGCTGTTCAAAAAGTTACTGGCATGAGCAATTTGGACAGGACTAAAATTACAGAGGTCCTCAGGTAATAAATGCATTACTCCACCTCCTGGTGTGAAACAAAAATTCTTCCGAATAAGGAATTCAACCGGGATTTTTCAGTTTCGACCGCAACATTTTATTTTGTTTTATCTGATTATGTTAAACAGTGAAAAATCTGAAAAAGTACAGGCTACCAGCTCTTTTCTTTCTTTCCATTATCATATTCTCTCAAATATCACATGTTTTTACATTATATTTTTAATATGATAATGATTATTTTGTAAGACTCTTCAAAGATATTGTTTATATTTCAAAATTCAACAAAGGTAGATTAACTGAGTCCTGGGGAGGCAGAAAGGATCTTTGTGTCTCAATAAAATTCTTGGCCATGGTGCCCTGAGTGTGGAGTAGGCAGCCATCTCCTCTCACAGCCCCACGACCTGATGTTTAGTTGAATGGTGACAATTGTCACAGGTGGCTGGGGGTGGTACGCAGCCGGGACGCCTTAGAGGACCGGAGGAGGGCTTACGCCTCCCCCAGACCTCGTGGGGGCGACCGCCCTGGTGGCTTTGGGGACCATGGGAACCGAGCTTGGAAGCTCAACCCTATAGGGGCCCGTGGTCACCGCCAGGGGGCGCCCCAATGTCTTTGGATCCCTGGCCCTCAGTGCTTCCGCCACACCCAGAAGTGCTGGGGAGAAGAGGATCAGGGACACCCAGAGTGTTTCCAGGTGCATGGCCGGCACTTCCGCCACACTTGGGACTGTCGGCGGAAGATTGTCGGAAGGCACCTGGAGCACATCCGGGTGACTATAAAAGGGACCACCTCACTCCATGCGATGGCTGGAATCGGGTGGAAGAGGATGGAGCTCGGAGGAGAGGAGTGGAGGTGGTCAGGAGAAGAGAAAGGCATTGTGAAAGGGCCTGGACTTTGGGGTGATTGGTGTTGCGGTACTGGGTTGTGTGTGTCATACTTGTACATATTGTTGTAAATAAACGTGTGTTGGGTGACATAACGATGTCTGCCTGTCTGTGTTCGGCCTGTTCCCTACACAATACATTAGCCCAATGTTGATGTGTGCAGCCACACCCTTTGACTAACTGCTGCCCTGTATATTTTTGCTTCCTGGCTTGTGTATTTTCCTCCTAGCATAGGTTTGATCATCACGCCACCCTAATCAGGAGAAAGTGTTTTTAAAAGCTGATGGATAATCTACTCCTGCAAGCACAGGTTAGGACAACTTCTAAGAAATATTGACTTTTTCTGTTAAATCCATGGTCCCATTATAAATGTTAACAATAAACTACTTAGTGTGTGAATATGTTTATATCTTCTAATACTCAAGGGTCATCTGCTATGGGCCATTGCCACACATTCTGAGTAAAATCAAATGGAACAAAGGTGGGACTGAAAGTGAATTGATTATCAATGCGTTTCTAGTTGTAAATGGAAATCTTTTTCAACCTATTGATCCAGATAGTGCTACCCTGTTGAATTCTTTTCTAATTGACACATTGGCGAAGGTGCAGTTTCGATTGATGGTGCAGCTCATGAGTCACCAAATGTCAAGCTTTTCTTAAACATAAGTATCACTAATGTGTGGTTTGCAGGCTCCCCTGGTGCCATAAATGTAAATGCTGCCTGACCCTGTGACCTGTGGATTTTCCCTCTTATTGTATTTTGCTGCTTACTCTCTTATTAGCAGGTGTGCAGCATTCATTGACTGCCTGATTCTACATATACAATGTCAGCTATAAATGTAAGAGTTTATACAGAATAAGCACCTAGTCCACTTTTATAAGAAGAGCATTATGTACCCTGTGGCACATGTGCCAACGCATTTCTATTCTCTTGCTTTCTGTGACCTTCAGTGATACTGATGGCTCCATCCTCATAGTCATTTGTTTGTTTCCAATTTACTTCTGATTTGTATTGTGTTTTATTGTATTTTATTCTGCTTATTTCAGTTATGTTTATTGTATATTTTATTGTAAGCACTTTGTCTACAGCGTTACTGATGTTGTTTTAAATGTGCAATAAATTGAACATTGACATTGAAATTGACATCTCAGTTTCAGAAAGCGCTACGGAGGATGGTTAAGTCAGCTCAGATCATTACTGTCTCACAGCTGCCTTCTGTTCTGGATGTATAAAACATAGACTGTATAAAAAAGGAATCTGAATTTTTAAAGACTTTGGTCATCCTGCACAGGCACTTTGTTCTCCTCCTCCATTTCAGCAAACAGTAGAAGGACATTTGCACTCATACAATAGGATTCAGGGACAGTTTTTATCCACAGACCAAAAGGTTACTCCAAAGCCATTCATACTGACAAATGTGTTTCTAGTATCTATCATTTGATATTGTTTTAAATGTGTGCTGTATCCATTGTGTATTCATTGTTTGAATGGATGCATAGCAATTTTCTCAAACCAAATAAGAAAAAAACCCAGAAATTTTAGTTGTTGGGAAATATAGAAATAGTGAAGATCTGAAAAATAAAATTCACCTCAAGGCAGAAGTTAAGAACGTAGGTGTGATCATGGTCACTGATCTAAACTTTAAATCACAGATTAACTACAGTATATTACCAAGACTGCATTTTTTCACTTGAGAAATATTGCAAAAATTAGACCTCTTATAACATTGTGAGCTGCTGTAAAATGAATTCACACCTTTGTTTTTAGATTACTGCAATGCTCTCCTAACTGGACTACCTAAGAAAGGTGTCAATCGCTTACAGTTAGTTCAAAATGCAGCAGCTAGAATCTTAACTAGAAAAAGAAAATCTGAGTACATCTCACTGGTTTTGGCATCATTACAATGGTTACCTATGTCATTTAGAATGGATTTTAAAATACTGTTAAAGGTATATAAAGCTGTGAATAGTTTTGTTTCCTTGTATATTTTGGAGTGCTTGCCCTTTACAGTCTCACTCGTAACTTCAGACCATCTAGTACTGGTTTGCGTATGGTATGGAGAGCTAAGCACATAATTATTATGCTGTTATGCAGGAAAAATTTGGAATACTTTACTGATAGAGATACGCCAGGCTTATACCACTGATCAATTTACAAAAAATATTAAAAATCCACTTTTTAATTTGGCCTTTTCTTAATTCACTTCTGTCCTATGCATTGCTATACCATATATTTCATGCCTGTTCTATCATTATTAATTTTCTTTTCTGGTTTCTCTGTGGTGGTGTTTTGCAACAACCACCTGATCACAATACTATGCAGCCAGTTGTGATGATGGAATGAAAGAAGATACACTTACTGTCTATAAGACCTAATGCATATAATTGATTAATATGAAGAACAAAAAATAATAAGGCTGACTTTAGCACCTTCCTGTTAGGTATACAACCCAGCAGGGTCTGGGTATTCTTTTGGCCCTGGTTCTCACCCCTGGTGTTTTTTGTTTTTTTTTATTACTGTTATACATGTTCTTCCTGGCCATCTGAGCACAGACTGGACTTATCTTAAAGGATTTAATAAACTAGAATCCTACTGCTAGTACACCTGTGTTATGTAAGTGCATATTGATTCTTTTTAAATTAATTTTTATACAATATTTATCTTTTTGGTATTTGGTACACTGTTAGTTATAGGTAATTATCTTTCTCTTGTAACTCTTCTTATATATCATGTAAAGCACTTTGAGCTACAATCCTTGTATGAAAATGTGCTATAGAATTAAATGTTGTTGGTGTTGTCTGTTGTTGGTATCAAACTGCTGTCATTAGTTTGTGATTAAGGATTTTATTAATGTTGCTTTTTAATTGCACTGTTGTACCATTTCATCATTATCAATCATTAAACAATGCATTCAAAGCATATTATAAACCAGTAACAGCACACTACATGAAATCATGCAGTGAATACACTTGACTTGAGCATTCATAGTTTTCATACTCTTTCTCTGTACGTTTAGCATTCTTTTGCTCAAAGGTTCCAGAGCAGCTCTTCTTTTCTCCACACTAGCGGCCCACTTCTTCTCTTCTTTTTGCTGCTTCTTTTCGCGTTAAAACTGATTAAGTCAGTGTTTGTGTTGCAATTAATACTTAGTATGTTTTCTTTAATTTTTCACTTAAGCTGGCACTAAAGTCTTCAATCTGCATCAAGAATGATTTAAGATATGAAGAGGTAGGGGAAGTGATGGCGAAGGTGATAGGGATGAGAATGGTGCCCGTACGGCCGTCCTTAAAATCCTGGACAGACAACGGACAGCCATAGGAGCGTATTAAATATAAAGATATGTAGTACTTTTTATCATTTTTGTTGTAATACACAAATATTTAAAAGTTTAATTTACATTAAAGGAGACATTGCGTTGTAGTGGTTATTGCTGCTGCTGCTCCATCACAACTTCAAGGATCTTGGTTGAGTTCCTACTGAGCACAAAATGTGAAGCTTACCCATGCTCCCCATGTCCGTGTCCAAGTAATTCAATCTCCTCTTACATCTCTGCTTGGTTGAGTACACTCACTTAGAGCCACTATATGCAAACTCAGAAGGCTAGATTCGGAAAGCAGAGAGATACGGAAAAGACCAGGGGCCTCATGTATAAATGGGGCATACACATAAAAATGTTGCGTACTCCCGTATCCACGCTCAAATTGTGATGTATAAAACCTAAACTTGGCGTAAAGCCACGCACATTTTCATGCTAGCTAAAACCCTGGCGTTCGCAAGTTCTCCGCTTGGTCTTGCAAACTGGCGGCACCCAGCGTCAAAGCAGTGCTTTTGTTCAAATGTGGTTCCCCACTTCTTTTTTAGATCCACATCCCTGACATGGCTTTATCATATACACTGAAATTAACCGCATATTGTTTATTAGTTTAAGGCATCTGATTGTAATTAACCTGTAACAATATAACGGTCCACAGAATGGCCAAACTATTCCAAATACCATAGTTGCTTTAGCATTACTCTCACTGCACCTTCTTCTTCTTCTTTCAGCTGCTCCCGTTAGGGGTTGCCACAGCGGATCATCTCTTTCCATATTGCTCTCACTGCACCACTCAGAGTATTTATATCACTGTATCTGAGTGTGGAATCACAGATCTACAGCATCCGATCAGAAAGTAAATTATCGGTATACAGCATCAAGCACACAACAAACGCTTCAGAGCCTTTCCTGTACTGACCTTGTGGTTCAGAAACAGTTTCATCCCTAGAACTTTAAACGCAATCAATCAGTCCATCAAGTGCTCCTTGTAGAACTGTTTTTACTTATAAGTACAATTACCTCACTGTAAACTTTCGATACAGTTATAATATTGCACAACCTGAACCACTTTAGCCTGTATTTACATATGATGACGATATCATTTTTAAGATGAAATGCAGCAAAATATGTTTATTATGTTATACAGATAAAACTTTAACTTCATTTAAATAATCTATATTGTTAATAATTAAACATGTGAGGACACGGTGTCGCAGTGCTAGCAAGGATCTGGCACCCATTCAAGGATTGTTCCTGCCTTGCGCTGTATTCTTGCTGGGGCTGGTGCGACACTGGAAGGATAGATGGACAGAATAATTAAACATGCACTATGAAGATATTCAATGTTCCTTAAAAGTTTTGAAGAATCGGCATTCTCAGCTTACAGATGGCTTAACGTCTATAACAGAGCTGATTGTGTGGCGATTGGGTATTTGGAGAAAGAAAAGAAAGGACAGGAATTGGGGGTTAGTATGTTTGAAAGAGACAGTACTGCTGCAATAAATTATTTCATCGAAGGTTGTGCACGGCGCAGCAAGCATCTTGCGTGAGGCATGAACATTCACTGCGCCACCGTGCTCACATGTTTAATAACATGCTTTGATTCCTATCATCATGAAAATGATATCAAGTATACATCTCAGTATTTTAATTATTCAGAGAGCTGTAGTATCATGAATGTAATGGATTCTGTGTGCTGTCGGAGGAAGAGAAAGCCCGTTTAAGAAGCACATAGTGATTCACATACATAGAGCACATAGAAGAACACATACAAAACAATGCATTTAATGCGCTACTTTAGTTACGATGGGATTTGAGAAACTAGTAAATGAAACGATTTTAAGATGAAGTTTATGATATTCTACTTTAATGACAAAATAAACTATGTGATTAAAGTGGAAATTTTGAGATTAAAGTTGACATTTTGAGCTTTTTCCCCCACTGTGTCCCTATTTTTTTTCTTTTCTCTGTACCCTAATAAGCTTTCATGTGACACACAGACGGTGGGCTACGATATCTGACAACTTCTTTTTTATTTCGGGCACTGTGCGACTTTGTGAACTTGAGCTTTCGAGTTTCTCCGACACTCTGTCACTCTACTTCCTTTCATCAACTTCCTTTTGTTGTTTATACCACTGTTTAAACCAACAAATAGTAACTTTTTCCTTACCTCCACTTGGTATTCGCTGAAATTCTTCTATTTTCCCCTGTGCTTTTGCCATTGTCTTTTCACAGAAGGCTGAGCTTAAGGGCTATTTATATTGATTTGCATATTCAAAGAGGCATAATTCTGGGAGGAGACAGGGTGGGACAGCAGGCGTGTGCCTGTGCATTACTTTTCACTCTGCCCGGGATTTATGGAGCAGAAGAACGTGGAAGTTGGCGAACGCACAGATTTATGCATCTGGATTTTTTGTGCGTATGCACATTTCCGCTTTGTTCTTACGCCATGTTTTTGTATGAATTCTATGCACGGCGTTATGCATGAGGCCCCAGGACACAGATGAAACCAAAAATCAGGCGAGAGTTGGTTAACCAGGAGGACTAACAAACTGGCATCAATAAACAGAATCATTAAACACACCCATAGTTTGTTAAATATTGCTAAGTTGAAAACCCAAAATATTATTATAATATGGCATAAAAACCCAATAAGCAAAAAAGAATTTGCAGTTAAATAAACATTGTACAAACTCAAGTCCTGAAAACCAAAACTAAAGGAAACACAGGCAAATTGTTTAAAGTTATCCGTAATGTTGGTGCTGGGAACTGGTACTATTTTGCCTGTTTAGAAAAATTTTTGTGCCTTGAATAATTTTTTTTAGTTTATGAGAATTTGACAGTTTAATTCTTTAGCTTCACTTTCATTCTTGAATTTTATTTCTTTGTTCGAGAGACTTAATTTTTTTCATTTAAAGTTTATCTTCTTCTTCTATTGGTTGATCCCATTAGGATTTGCCACAGCAGATCTTCTTCCATATCTTTCTGTCCTCTGCATCTTGTCCTGTTACACTCATCACCTGCATGTCCTCTCTCACCACATCCATAAACCTTCTCGTAGGCCTTCCTCTTTTCTTCTTACCTGGCAGCTACACTCTTAACATCCTTCTCCCAATATACCCAGCATCTCTCATCTGCACATGCAATCTCGCCTCTCTAGCACATTTAAAGTTTATCTATGTCTAATAATAATAATAATAATAATAATAATTCTTTACATTTATATTGTACTTTTCCTACTACTCAAACCACTTTTCACAGTGCAGGGAGCCGCTTCAACCACCACTAATGTGCAGCATCCACCTAGATGATGCAATGGCAGCCATTTTCGCACTAGTATGCTCACCACACATTGGCTATTAGGTGGTGAAGTGGTGAGAGAGATAGATAGCCAGTTTGAGACAGGGGCTGATTAGGGGGCCAGAATGACTAAGCCATGCTGGGCAATTTAGCCTGGACATCGGAATTCACCCTGCTCTTTATGAAGGATGCCCAGCGATCTTTTATGACCATAGAGAGTCAGAACCTCAGTTTTAAGTGTCATTTGAAGGATGGGGCTATTTTTACAACACAGCGTCACCATCACTTCACTGGGGCATTGGGGTCCACATACAGAACACAGAGTAAGTTCCCCTTGCCTCACTAACACCTCATATCACCATTTTGAAAGCTAATACCAGCAGATAATTATTGCTGCGGGATCCTGTCTGGTTGTTAGAATCCACCTTCCTGACCCAAGATGATGAATTACAGTTTTCAGCACAAACCTCTTTGTCCAGGATGCAGACAAGATACAGAAAGTGTCATTTTTTTGCTTCTGGTGATGATTCTTGATATGTTGTTTTGACGTGGTCTTTCTCTTGACGTTTTGGCTTTGGTGGCATTGTAGAATTCTGGTGAAGAACTCCTTTGCAGTACTTTGGTTTTCTATTTCATACTTAGTTAACAAAAAAGAAAGCTTTTGTGCTATTTCTGAAAGAAACACACATATTCTGGTTAACTGCTTTTAAAATTGAGCAGTGCTTTTTCACACATTGTGTCAGTAGCCAACATGGGGTGCTTGGTTTGGGAAAAGGTGGGCAGTGGGGGTGCAAGTTGCAGATCTTTTGGACCATTTTACATTTTTATGACTGGCACAACACTTGGACAACCTGGAAGTTCGCAACACCGACCTTTATACTGGTGCTCTGTTGACATCACGTCACAGCTTCTGGTTGTCATGCCATAGCAAGCGAAGTCTTTGGTACAGAATACAGAATAGTATTCTGAGTCCAAAAATGGTGGCACCCATGAAAAACAAAATGGCAGAGCAGGAGCAACAAAAAATAACTGAAACATTTCAACACCTCAGAAACAAATGTGAAACTATATCTTGATAAATTTCAGTCAGGTTTTAGAACAAATCACAGCACAGAAACTGCACTCGTTAAAGTAGTAAATGACTTGCGGGTAAATGCAGACAGAGGCCATTTATCTGTTCTCATCCTCTTAGATCTGAGTGCCGCATTTGACACCATTGATCATAATATTCTTAAGAATCGCCTTAGTGAATGGGTGGGCCTCTCTGGCAGTGTCTTAAATTGGTTTGAATCCTACCTGGCAGGGAGAAAATTCTTTGTTAGTTGTGGTAATTACAACTCAAAGACACATGATATTCTATATGGTGTTCCACAAGGCTCTATCCTGGGTCCGCTGCTCTTCTCAATCTACATGCTTCCATTAGGTCAGATTATCTCCGGACATAACGTGAGCTACCACAGCTATGCTGATGACACACAGCTGTATTTATCAATAGCACCTGATAACCCCGAATCTCTTGATTTGCTAACACAATGTCTAACCTGTATCTCAGAATGGATGAATAGTAACTTTCTCAAATTAAATAAAGAATAAACCGAAATCTTAGTGATTGGCAATACAATGAGGCTATTAGAAATAAACTGGATGCATTAGGATTAAAAGTCAAAACGGAGGTAAAAAGCTTAGGAGTAACCGTTGATTGTAATCTGAATTTTAAATTGCATATTAATCAGATCACTAGGACAGCATTTTTTCACCTAAGAAACATAGCAAAAGTTAGACCTCTTATATCATCGAAAGATGCAGAGAAATTAGTTCATGCGTTTGTTTTCAGTTGGCTAGATTACTGTAACGCACTCCTTTCAGGACTACCCAAAAAAGACATCAATCGTTTGCAACTAGTGCAGAATGCAGCTGCTAGAATCCTTACCAGGAAAAGAAAATTCGAACACATTTCTCCAGTTTTGATGTCACTACACTGGTTACCTGTGTCATTCAGAATTGACTTTAAAATTCTGCTTATGGTTTATAAAGCCTTAAATAATCTCGCCCCGTCTTATATATCGGAATGTCTGACACCTTATATTCCAAATCGTAACCTCAGATCCTCAACTGAATGTCTCCTTAGAATTCCAAGAGCAAAACTTAAAAGAAGTGGTGAGGCGGCCTTCTGCTGTTATGCACCTAAAATCTGGAATAGCCTGCCAGTAGGAATTCGCCAGGCTAATACAGTGGAGTACTTTAAAAAAACTACTGAAAAACTACTGAAAACACATTATTTTAACATGGCCTTCTCATAACTTCACTGTAATTTAATCCTGATACTCTGTATATCCAATTCATTATAATAACTATTCATTCAAAATCTGTACTAACCCCTACTCTCTCTTCTGTTTCCTTTTCCGGTGTCCTGTTGGTCACCATCTACCCAAAGCACCATGATGTTCCAACAATGATGGATGGATTAAAAGCCAGAAATCTGTATGACCATCAGCATCAAGTGACTCCGTGAGAACCCTAACTACAAAGAGGACTATTTCATTTATGTTAGGTAGAATGCCCAGAGGGGACTGGGCGGTCTCGTGGCCTGGAACCCCTACAGATTTTATTTTTTTTCTCTGGAGTTTTTTTGTCCACCCTGGCCATTGGACCTTACTCCTTTTCTATGTTAACTAATGTTGTCTTATTTTAATTTTGTATTGTGTCTGTTATTTTTCTTTTCTTCATTTTGTAAAGCACTTTGAGCTACTTTTTGTATGAAAATGTGCTATATAAATAAATGTTGTTGTTGTTGTTTTTATATTTGGCAAGTTTCAAACCCTGAGACAGTCACAAAAAGACTTGAAAGATGAAAAATTAACATATAATTAATATCTCGCAAAATTGTAAAATGCTGTAATTGGTGTCCCTACAATTTCCGTGTTATTTGCAAATTTCAGAATTTTAAAATATCTATAAGAATTAATTTCAGAAACAAGATTCCAAGGACAAAACGCCCATGTTTAGATTTCATTTTATAATAAACTACAGCTTTGTTTTTTTCTTGGACATTCCAGTTAAAATAAGGGTTTTGAAGGCTGCTAAATTATTTTGATAATATTATTTAATGCCATTAAAATATCTTTCCGCAATGCCATTTTGACTTACTGTGTGATGCTATGCTGGATGACCAGAGGTCACGAGTTAGAGTTAGAGTTAGCTACAAATTACTTTAGCGTGTTTTGGCATTTGGGAGGCAAACCACAGCACCCTAAGAGAAACCCACCTAGTCATGAAACGGAACTGGGCCAGGATTGAAAAACTTGTCTGCTAGAGCTGTAAGACAGCAGCAGTAACCACAGGGCCTCCAACCAACAAATCTGACTCAGGAAAAATAAACACACATCAGATACATTGGTCTGCTTTGAAATATGGACACCACATTTAGATCACGAGTCCACTGTGTCATTTCTGGTGTGGCTGCACATATTCTGTCCTTTATTCAACTACTGCTTCGATTAAAGTATTGTTTTAGTAATAAATGTACACCTCAAGTGGGTTTAAACTGTACATGCAGCATGTTTAACTTACCTGCAAATATTTGAAGAACATTAGTCAGGCTCCGTGAATTTTGTTTATACAATTTTTTTGTGATGCCTCAGTGTGCTCACTACCTCATTCTCTCTTTCTATGTATTACAATCTTTTTAGAAATGGTTTTTTATATAAAAAAAACACATATAAAATGGCAAATGTACCTCTCTGTTCTTACATACAAGTTCACATCTATCGCCCACATACTTAGTTGTGAAAGAAGAAAACAACTGGTCTAAATCAGCAAAGAGTAAATTTCAATTTAGGAATGAGCCTCTCATTAAATCAGTAGCTGCAGAGAGTACAGACACAACAGGACTGAGACTTAAGACCTCTGATGATGACAGATAATCCGTCTGTAACCATTAATGAAGTGCTTACAGAAAATATGTTCTTTTAGAATGTTATACATATTTCATTTTACACCCTAATCTGGGAAAGATTTTAAAAACTAAAGTCCTATTTTCAGTGGATGCAGACTTCCACTTTCTGCCTACATTGTTTTTCTTTTTTTTCAACACTACATATCTCAAGTGCAACGTTAGTTAAATCAAAAAATGGAAAAAATCATTGAGAACAAATCACCTGTCTGATAAAAGCTATATGTACAATAACTCAACTTTTCAGTGGGACTGAAAACACAAATTAGTAGTAGCATTACTATTATAAATCTGAAAAAACAATTGTCTGAAATAGAGAAACAGTTTTGATCATATGTAAACTTTTACTTTAAACATAAACAGTACAATTTGGTGGTTGCTTAAACCCCACTCAAACATTTAGGACCATAAGAACATTAAAAAATTGAACAAACAAGAGGAGATCATTCAGCCCATCAGGCTCATTTGGTTACCTAATAGCTAAGCTGCCCCGTTATCTCATTCAGACACCTCTTAAGGGAGGCAGTGTGGTGCAGTGGTTAAGGCTTTGGACTACCAACCCTGAGGTTGTGGGCTCAATTCTTGCCACTGACATTGTGTGATGATGAGCAAATCACTTGACCTGCCTGTGCTCCAACTGGAAATAGAAAAGAAATAATAACCAATTGTTTCATAAATGTTTTAAGTTGCATTGTATAAAGGCATCAGTTGAATAAGTAAATGTAAATCTTAAAAGCTTTAAATGATTCTGCTTCAACTACATGTCTCTGTAGTTTGTTTCAGATTCCCACAACTCTTTGATTAAAGAAGTGTTTTTTGACTTCACTCTTAAATGCACTTCCCCTCAATCTCTAGTGATGTGTTCAAGTATGTGATTCATTGTAAAGCTGAAAGAATTCTGCTGGATCAATTTTATCAGTGCCTTTGAGGATTTTGAACACCTGGAGTTTGTCTCCAAGGAGTCTCCTCTGCTCGAGACTAAACAGGTTTAATTCTCTGTTTCTGTCAGAGTCCGACATGTCCTTCAGTCCTGGGATGCATCTGGTTGCTCTTCTCTGCACAGCTTCAAGTGCTGCTACATCTTTCTTGTACTGGAACTGCACACAATACTACAGATGCAGTTGGTTGCACTAGTTCATCCCTTGATTTATATTTAACAGTTTTTATGATATAAACTGACATTTTACTTTCCTTTTTAATACCTTCGGCACAGTGCTTAGTTAATGAAAATGTGTCAACATAAACCCCTAAATCCTTTGCACAGGTTGTTTCCTGTAGGTCAGTGCCTCCCATCTTGGATTTAGAATTGATGCTTCCTTTGCCCTTGTGTAGCACTTTGCACTTTTCTACATTAAGCTGCAATTTCTAAGTGTATACCCAGTTCTGAACTGTCTGCCATTTCCCCAGTTTTAGTATTATCTGTAATTTTCACACGTTTACTAACTACACTGGAATAAATGTCATTAAGGTCCCAGGACAGACCCCTGAGAGGACCTAATGACAACTCAAATTGATTTGGCAAAGTCTACCTACTAAATACTCAGTGAAGAGCAGTGGAATTTAAAGATTGGAGAATGTGAGTGAGGATAGATAGATAGATAGATAGATAGATAGATAGATAGATAGATAGATAGATAGATAGATAGATAGATAGATAGATAGATAGATAGATAGATAGATAGATAGATAGATAGATAGATAGATAGATAGATAGATAGATAGATAGATATGAAGGGAAATAAGTAAGAATATATAGTTATGAATACTACTATAAAAGTAAACATGGAAAACATTATACTGCATAGATAGATAGATAGATAGAATTGCTACTCTAGTGTAATTAAATGACCTTTGGCTCTTTGCAGAACTGAAGTGTCTAATTAAGCATGGACTAGAAATGCACTGTTAAATAAAAAGGTCTTCAGCAATCATTAAAAGGAAGACAAAGTCTTCATTTTCCTAATTTCTCCAGGGAGGATGTTCCCACAAACAAGCACATTGCTAAGCTTTCTGGGCCCCAGAAATACAAAAGCTCCTAAATATTAAATGGGCAGCTTCCAGAGATCAAAGATTTGACAACGAAGAAACAGCTTTTGCTGTACAAAGCCTGAAATCCTTAATTGTCGAGGATATATATAGATAAGCTGGAAAATAACAAGATGTTTTTATTTTATGCCGTTCCAAAGGAGCTCAGTCAAAGGCAGCAAAATCTGTTCTACACATGCAAGACACGTTGGAATATTTTTAGGAATGCTGAAATGGTCCTGTAAATTATCTCATAGGTAGAAATAAAGCTAACAAATAACATAAGTTAATGAGGCATTTTCAGTTCCACTTATCTACTTTAGGGCTGTAGTGGGTCAGAATCTAGCTTGTCAACTTTAGGCACAAGGCAGCAACCAACTGTGGGCAGGGTACAAGTCCATGGCAGGGCTCAGTGACGCACAGGCCCACACTCATTCCAGCCAATTAGGTGGATAGGACTGACAAGCTTTGTTGGGCTGAACGGCCTGTTCTCATCCAGATTGTTCTAATGTTCTAATAATTCTTCTTTACATAATTTAACATGCATGTCTTTGAGATGTGAGAGAAGTCAATCAAAATGACACCTTTAATTGGCTAACTAAAATCATTACAATATGCAAGTTTTCGAAGCAACTCAGGCCCTTCTTCAGGCAAAAAGCCTGAAGCTTGAAAGCTTGCATATTGTAATCTTTTTATTTACCCAATAAAAGGTGTAATTTTGCTTGACTTTTCACTACATTCATAATGGCTAACACGGTACAACACCCTAGTACTACAGATGTGGGAGGAAAACCACAGTATATTAAGATAAGCCCAAGCACACATAGAAAGAATGTAAAAACTTTATAGAAGTAGCAGTTCGGCATGGCATTCAAATCTAACGTGCTGGATCACTGGAGTAGCAGCACAAACATCTGTATCATTCATTTAAACATAATAAAACTAAGCATGAAATAAACAGGAACAATAAAAATGTTTGAAAATATATGCATGGCGTAACATTCAGGTATGTTGAAGCATTTTACTTTTTTAGTCATTTCATCAAAAAGACAGTTATGATATGTTTGTTTATCAAATATTTTTGTAGCAATAAGGCATATTCAAGAACATTCTGGAATATTCTGTGATAACAGAATGCAATTACACGTGTTAGTGGACTGCACTCAGTTTTTGCTTTTTAACAGTTGTTGCATGCTCCTGAATGTTATGCCATGGGTTTCTAACTTGCCTTAAATTGCTTATTCCCATACCAGGGTACATACAGTGAGACCACTGAGACTAGACCGGCAGCCTTAGGCACAACGTCTGAAGCAGCCTAATTGAGATGTCAGCCCATTGCATTGTACTCTTATTCCATTTACACTGAGTCACAGATCAACATAACATGTATAGCCCTTCTTTGAGGTGGGAGAGAAAATCAAGTATATGGGCTCTGGAAGTGTTAGGATGAAGAACTGCCTCCTGTATCACCGTACCACCCTACCACAGACACATTAAATTTTGTGAGTTGAAGTACTAAAATCATTACAATAAGGCAAGAGGAGCCACAGAGGTATCAGTCAGCCAATCAATAAATCAAACAAACAATCCTTCATTTTTCATAGTGTGGGCCTTTACACAGTTATTTTCAAACCACACAAGTCTACAACTCAAAGCAATTTGATAGTAAAAAACAATGTAAGATAATTCCAAGGTATGATACATCACAGCAAACTATCAAACTCTGGGGGCAGCAATATGAAAGGGAGACTGTGATTTGCAATATTTAGCAATATGAAAAGTATGAAAAGGGGTCAATGAATTATGATAGTTTATTCATTTTTTTTAATGAAACTGGCTGTAAAAGTGTTCATTCTGATCAGTTTCTTAGTGAGAGGCCAATCCCTTCCATGAATCAGATACAGTAACTTGCCAATCCTCTTAACCTGTAAAAGACTTTTCTATAAAGAGCTGTTTTAACTTGAGTAAAAAAACAGCGGCCATGAGATTTACTGAACATTTGTCTATATTTTTTATTTATTTAAGGACAACACTGTGGCACAGTGGTTAGGGTACTATTGAAAGCTCAAGGGACTTGCGTTAAAACCGTGACCTGTCATTATCTGAGAGGTGTAGGCATGTTCTTCTGGTATCAAAAGGTATTTGCTCCCATATTCAAAATGTTGTCTGACTCTAATGAGGGACTCAGCTTAATGTCAGTAAGTGTGCAGTGTAATGGTTTCTGCTGTGTCCCTGTATTAAAATAAGTGGTCTCTGAAAATGAATCAGTTTAGTTTACTTTAGCTCTCACAAGAAGAAGGTGACCAGCATTACTCATGATGACCTGTAATTTTGTCACCATCCTCCTATATGCCACTCTCTCCTGGGTCAGTACTACAATATAAATGATCTTCTTGATCCATTTAGTTCGTTATGCTTGTGGATTTAATGCTTTTCATGATGCCAAGCTCTTTTTTCCAGACATTCAGTTATTTACCACACGATGCAGCTAATGAAAATAATAGGTCACTACTTACTTTTTTATATCTTCTTTCTCTTCTCTGTCATCTTTGCTTACATGGTGTTCTGACACCACAAAGATGACAGTGAAATTTTTAAATAAAGAACTAGAAGAAGAAATGAGTGGCAGAAAAAACAAGTGTGGCACGCGGCTGGGGGTGGCACCCGGGAAGACAGGAGGAGGGCTCATGCTTCCTCCAGACCACGAGGGGGCGACCGCCCTGGTTCCTTTGGAGAACCCTGGACCCCAGCACTTCCGCCACACCAGGAAGTGCTGGGGGGAAGATGAGTGGGGACACCCGGAGTGCTACCAGGTACGCAGCCGGCACTTCCGCCACACTGGGGCGTGTTCATGGGAGATTGCTGGAACACACCTGGAGCACAGCCGGGTGCTAATAAAAGGGGCCGCCTCCCTTCACAATTAGGCTGGAGTCGGGAGAGCAGTTGGACAAGGTCTCAGGAGGAGACACGGAGGCGGCCTGAAGAGTGAGGCATAGTGGTTGGCCTGGACTTTGGGGAGTCTGTGGGTTGTGGTGCACTTGAACTTTGTAAATAGAACTTACAAATAAACGTGTGTTGGGTACAAAATAATGTCTACCTGTCAGTGTCCGGGTTGTTCCCCACACAAGCAAAGATTCGAAACCAGGAATATAAATTAAACACCACTGTCAAACCATAATCAAAACCCCAAAGTCAAAGTCAAAATATATGCAGATGAGAAGTCTTTTACCAGGAGCTCTGACTAAAGAAACACACACTATTGTTTTCTTATTTTTCTGCAAACTCAATAGAAAGGAAGAGTTTGGGAAGAAGTTCATACCTTTGACACCAAAATTGAAATCCAAACACGTCTAGGTCATTTACCAGATCAAAACAAAAATCCATACATAAAAAGGAAAGCGGAAATTAGTTTCAAACGTGCAAAATAAAATACGAAATAATACCAATCATAAGACATGCGGCACCTGATCTGCCTTGGAGTGGATGTGTCGCTAGATATGGTGGACCTGTCTTCTCATGTCTGACTGAGACTGTCAACACTAGCCAATGGAATGGTCCTTTTGAGAATACTGCTGACCTGGCAGAATACTTTGCCCATATGAATTGCACAGTATTCTTGAGTTTATGATTTTCTTTATGTTTTGTGTTTAATGCTGCACTTCTTTTAATACTATATTTGTAATTATTGTACAAGCACAATGGTGTCATAATTGGAAGTGTATGTAAGACATTAAATTAAATATAGATGTGACATCACTTTATTGATATTTTCACCTATGTGTGATACGTTAATAACATATTGTGCATTTCCCATTGGGATTAATAAAGTATCTATCTATCTATCTATCTATCTATCTATCTATCTATCTATCTATCTATCTATCTATCTATCTATCTATCTATCTATCTATCTATCTATCTATCTATTCTGAAATAAATTAGATAAATATACAGTGCAATGGAATAACCCAGTTCTTTGCAAAACAGAGATACGTTTATGAAAACACGGCAGAATGAGAACAGAACCAATTCCCCTGATTACATTTGACAGTTGCAGCTTTGTATTTCAGCCAGGGCTACTTTTTTGTCTGGATCTCAAATCTCAAGTCCTTTTTGTTCATTTTAAAGATAATTTATTTATTCTAATGTTTCTTTTGTTTATCATCTACTTTGTTTTCTATTCCTGTGTTATGTGTCTTATGGGTAGTTCCCCAAAAAGCAAGACCACCTGCCCATCACCACCAAGGACTGCCCTCAGCCCTATAAAGGTAATGGATTCCCACATTTCCTTGGAAGTTCCTATTGAATGCACTAGGGAGTTGGTGAGTAGCTGTGATTTTTTTGATATGCATATGCATTTGATATGCATTTTCTGTATTTTTTTAAGTGTTTGTGGGATTTGCTTTGGGACTCCTAGGCTATGTTCACAGTAAAAGCCTCATTGCTTAATTCCAATTGCTCAGATCAGATTTGCCTTTCTTGATGGTTCACATTCATAAGTACAAGTGATCTGTATCTAACTGTAATGTGAATGCATCTCTCCACCAAAATGGCATGCATGCACACTTTGATAAATTTGTGCGCAAGTCATCTGGTTCACCAACAATAAAAAATGCCATATTTGAGAGACATGGTATTAAAACTGACAAAATTAACATGCTAGTAGCTAGTGTATGTATTGCATTTTGCTCTGGAGAAAGGTAAACAGTTTGTCAGCTGTACATGATTAGGTGAAGAAGGTGAAAAAAAGCCAAACGGCAAGCTTTGCTGTTTTCGCAGCTATTGCTGGCACTTCTGCACCAAGAGATGTGTGTGTATGAGAAAGTAGCCAGTAATGCTGAAACTGTGACTGTTTTCAAAGCTCTCCTCCATTGTTGTTTTACCACACTGTCAGTGCTAGCTGATCATGGCAGCGCTCCATCTGTGCATATAGGCAAAAAAAACCACTGATCTAACTACAATGGAACCTCGGTTCACGACCACAATTCGTTCCAAAACTCTGGTCGTAAACCGATTTGGTTGTGAACCGAAGCAATTTCCCCCATAGGATTGTATGTAAATACAATTAATCCATTCCAGACCATACGAACTGTATGTAAATATATATATATCTTTTAAGTTTTTAAGCACAAATATAGTTAATTAAACCATAGAATGCACAGCGTAATAGTAAACTAAATGTAAAAACATTGAATAACACTGAGAAAACCTTGAACAACAGAGAAAACTAACATTGCAAGAGTTTGCGCTATACTGTAGCCTTATGACCTGATCGCTGTAAACACTTTGTTTTTTTTTTTTGAGTTTTAAGCACAGGGGAAAAAAAGAACATTTGAACAAATCCGAACTTTATTTAAAAACCAACCATAAGCAACCAAGAAAGTAACATTGCAGGAGTTCACGCTAATAGCCTTACAACCCGATCGCTGTGTAATGAGTTTTATGCACGGGGAAAAAAATTAACATTTGAAAAATCAGAAATTTAATAAACAACCAAGAAAAGTAACATTGCAACAATTCACGCTACAAACTGAAAAATGAACATTTGAAAAATCCGTAATACAAAAACTAACCATAAACCACCAAGAAAACTAACCTTGCATGAGTCGAGTTCTGGCATGAAGTGAGGAGGAACTGGGTGGAGAACAATCCAGTCTCGTCGCAGTTGAAGACTTGTTGCGGGATGTAGCCTTCGTCCTCCACTAATTTTGTGAAATTCTTCACGAATTCTTTCGCAGCTTCGGCATTGGAACTAGCAGCCTCTCCATGCCTTACCACACTATGAATGCCACTTCTCTTGCGAAACTTTTCAAACCATCCTCTACTGGCTTTAAATTCCTCACTTTCGCCACTCGTAGAAGGATAGTTTTGCAGCAAATCACCATGAATCTTCCTGGCTTTCTCACATAACATCGCATCGCTTACGCTATCCCCTGCAAGTTGCTTCCTGTTCAGCCACACTAGCAATAGTTTTTCCACCTCTTCCAGCACTTGAGGTCTCTGCCTGGTTAACGCTGTAACTCCTTTTGCAACATCAGCTGCTTTAATAGATTCTTTCTGCTTTAGAATAGTTGAAATCGTAGATTTTGAGTTCTTGTACTCGGCGGCAAGATCAGTAACACGAACGCCACGCTCATACTTTTCAATAATTTCTTTCTTTACTTCGATTTCAATTTTCTGTAAAACTTTCTTCTCACCACTCTTCACTTGCTTAGAAGCCGTGGTTAACTGCAAAAGCACACGAAATACTGTAGAGCATGAAGAGTTCACAGGTAAAGCACGCACGTCTGACTGAGAACAATGAACAGGGAGAGGCTGAACACGTGCTTAAATTCAGTAATTGGCGCGTACAAACTGGATGGGAAATGAAATAGAGCACAAAGAGTTCACAGCGAAAGCACGCACGTGCAAGCACGCACTTCTGACCGAGAACAATGCAACATGTGCGGAAATCATCGGCGCACACAAACCGAAAGGGAAACTGGCTTGTTCTTATACCGAGTGTGTGGTCGTGAACCAAGGCAAAAGTTTGGCGAACTTTTTGGTCGTAAACCATTTTGTACGTGTACCGAGACGTTCGTGAACCGAGGTTCCACTGTATTCTCATTTATGTTGTATGGCCACAAATCAGATAAGTAACCATTCTAGAATGACATATGAAAGTAACACATATCGGACTTGAACATATTGGATTCCTGTGTCCACATAGACCTGAAAACATTAGATTTGTGCCATATTGTGGCAAAAAATTGGATTTGAGTCACTTCAGCCTGGTAATGTGAACATAGTCCTATTCATAACATGCACCTAATACATGCCATGTTCATCAATGCTTCTGTTGACCTGTTACACAGTAAGAAACACAAGGAAGAATTTTACTGTACTCTGTAAATAAGACAATCCTACTGCTGTCATTACTATCATTACCACTATTAAATGATACACACTGCCACACACGCACAATTAGGGGGCAGCCAAAAGGACCAATGGAGCGCAAAAACTCACCGGACGGGGATATAAGATGGCATACTAACGATTCTCTCCTATTTTCATCAGAAAGACCGAAGAACAGACGAATCCCGATACGTGAAGTCTCTACTAAAAAATGAGCACGAACAAGGAAGACCTTCAGCATTCCAGGTATCCTCACATGACAACTTCAACCCAGTTGCCCTCTGGTGACATAATCTCCGCCATATCCCGTCCATGTCATCTCACCTCTACACCAATATCCGGTCTATCCACCATAAAAACCAGCCGCCTTTCCAGTATGATTGACGAATGTATATGCTAATTCTTACACTCTGTACAAGAAAAGGCACATATTCTGATTCACCTACAGTATATGGGGACGGTTCCCTAACCCTTAATCTGTCTCTTTGGTCTCTTTATCATAACACTCTGTCAGTAATGTATAAGGATCTTTGTGGAATATAAACCAACAGTCATATGATTGGTCAAATGTGTGATGTCTGTGGACTTCTTTCAGGATCCATATTTTATACCCATGTTTTACAGGGATGGGGTAAACAGGTGCCATCTTGGCTATCTAAGGCTGAGATTCAGATTTTGTTCCCATGCTGAAAGTGAATTTTGTTTGGTTGAACGTGAGGCTACTAAGCTCTAAACGTTCAGCCTACTATAGTCCACAATTAATGGCACAGTCAGGTTGTTGTCACTGGTAATTTGTGTTACTTGCTGCTTATATTTCAGCCCAGTGCAGTGACCTCTGGGCAAACTAAGAAAATGAGTGTGTTCACAAACTGGCAGCATCTCTTAAAATAAGGCCTAAAGGCTGTTTTGTAGGATTTCTCTCTCTTGTTCATCTATTCCAAGTTTTTTTTTTCTCACTGTGGATAGTTTTCTACTTTACAATATTGGCATGTTCAGCTGCCACCAATCCTCTGCACAGCTGTGCTAAAAAAGCATCCAGGATTTCTAAAAATGCAATGATGTTCATGCTTGTTTATTTAAAAAGAAATCTGCAGACAGAGAGAAAACTGTACTCTTTGTTGGCAATGCTTCCTAGGGACTGCTGATGGTGAGATAAATTTCTCCCACCGAGAATGTCCTCCAGGGTTCAATAAATGCTACTGATGCTCATTTAAATCTCTAGGAAATTCTACTCTCAGATACATTTTTAAATTCAAATAGGTATTCACCCTTTTTGTTCAGATTTCTCTGAATTATTCTTAACAGTTTCTTATCAGATTTTGTAGAATTATTGCATATTTTGATACTAAACTTCAACAAAGTTATTGAAATTGATAAATAAAAATACTATATTTTGATCGCTTTTTTTCATTATTGCCTTGCGATGAGCTTTTCTTGCAACTATGAGGATAGTGAGAGCTGGTCAGTACTGAGTGTCATGACGTGAATAGATCTAGTCATGGCAATGGTTTTACATAGAGGAGAAACATATTGGCAATGCCAAGAAAATCTTTGTAATACTGAGAAAAGCAGTGCCATAATTAATAGTTCCATCCACTGTTTCAAATTTGTTTCAGTTTTATGTTCATAATCCAGCACAACAAAATAGCTGGCAAGGCCATATTATTTCCTGCAACTAGAGTTCTTGCACAGTTTCAATATGTACATGATGACGGATGCTTGGAGGGTTAAATGATGGATGAATGTGGGAACACTGCCTACAAACTTTCTCCGACCAGAGTAACATAGAAAAATTAACAACTGACAATCGCAGGAACGAGTCCAGCAATCAAGCACTTTGTCACAGATTATGCACAACTGGAGCTCTTAAGGGATCTTCAAACTTCTAGCATGCTAAGAAGATTTTGTAGATAAGTAAGCAATGGCACATACTGTAGATTTGATTGATATATTAATTTTCAATTCATACTTTCTTTGAATTGTAAAATTAACCCACTCAATACTTTTGATGCAAGTCTAGTATTTAACACTAGTACCATCACACATTTTTAGATATACCCTCCAATGCTAAGGAGAGTAGTGTCTGTATCCTTTAGTTCTCTCTAACTGCCCTGTGTATAAAACTGATAGCACTGCCATGTCAGAGTCAGAGTGTATATAAACATAAATTATTTCTTGGCGCATTGTTTCTTATTTGAATATATTTTCAATTAAAATGTACGAATTATGTTTTCATATAAAAAAAAGAACTCTCCACTGTCACTGTGCTGTTCACCATAAAGCCACTTCTGCTATTTAATTACAAAAATCATAACATTTTTTCTCCTCCTGGGGACATAACAAAATGATGTAGAAAGTAATATGTTTCTGTGCAAATTGTTTAAGTTGTGCTCACATATATGAAGGATATACATACATATAAATGGCAAGCGGCACGTTGGCTGATCACAAAATCAGCATGTATTTGTGAGGTGTGTTGTTATCAGCTCCTGCACATTTATACAGTGCGCCTTTGTTTTGTCATATCTGCTTTATCTTCACTTGCTTGATGTGCTGCCTTGACCACCTCTTGTGTTGCCTTTCGCAAGATGAACAGATGCTGCCGTCTCTTTTTGACCACAGTACCAAGCTGAATTGTTGTTTTGGCAAGCAGATTGTTTATTGGGCAGCACGGTGGCGCAGTGGGTAGCGCTGCTGCCTCGCAGTTAGGAGACCCGGGTTCGCTTCCCGGGTCCTCCCTGCATGGAGTTTGCATGTTCTCCCCGTGTCT
Organism: Erpetoichthys calabaricus; assembly: GCF_900747795.2. Taxonomy (NCBI): domain Eukaryota; kingdom Metazoa; phylum Chordata; class Cladistia; order Polypteriformes; family Polypteridae; genus Erpetoichthys; species Erpetoichthys calabaricus. The sequence goes on from NC_041401.2 coordinate 36,572,576, forward strand.
GCGTGGGTTTCCTCCGAGTACTCCGGTTTCCTCCCACAGTTCAAAGACATGCAGGTTAGGTGCATTGGTGATCCTAAATTGTCCCTAGTGTGTGGGTGTGTGTGCGTGTGCCCTGTGGTGGGCTGGCGCCCTGTCCAGGGATTAGTTCTTGCCTTGCGCCCTGCGTTGGCTGGGATTGGCTCCTGTGACCCTGTGTTAGGATATAGCAGGTTGGATAATGGATGGAAGGAAGGATAGATAGATAGATACTTTATTAATCTCAAGGGGAAATACAAATACTCCAGCAGCAGCATACTGATAAAGAACAATATTAAATTAAAGAGTGATACCAATGCAGGTATAACAGACAGACAATATCTTTGTATAATGTTAATGTTTACCCCCCCGGGTGGAATTGAAGAGTCGCATAGGTTGGGGGAGGAATGATCTCCTCAGTCTGTCAGTGGAGCAGGACAGCGACAGCAGTCTGTCGCTGAAGCTGCTCCTCTGTCTGGAGATGATACTGTTCAGTGGATGCAGTGGATTCTCCATGATTGACAGGAGCCTGCTCAGTGCCCGTCGCTCTGCCATGGATGTCAAACTGTCCAGCTCCGTGCCTACAATAGAGCCTGCCTTCCTCACCAGTTTGTCCAGGCGTGAGGCGTCCCTTTTCTTTATGCTGCCTCCCCAGCACACCACCACGTAGAAGAGGGCGCTCGCCACAACCCTCTGATAGAACATCTGCAGCATCTTATTGCAGATGTTGAAGGATACTAGCCTTCTAAGGAAGTATAGTCGGCTTTGACACCATCAAGTCATTGTGTCTGTACTATATGTAATTCAATACATGGAAAAGCATTTCACTAGAGCTGTACTCAAATAATATTGTTTCCCCTAAACAGTGAATCATGTACAGTTAAGCCCCACACTGCTTTGAACCGTAGTACAATCTCAGATTTGTGTCAGCATCTGCATGTCACATAAACTAAGTAAACTGACTGTTTATTTTCATATTTTCATTGGGTTTGTCTACAGAAACAATGTGAGCTAGCTGACTTCCAGCAGTATGCTTTTCATCTGCAGCTTGCTCCGTCCATTCTGTGCAAACTTGTACACTACTGTGTGTGTCCTACTTAAGTTATATATGAAAAACATTATTATGCCATTTCAGGACAGTTTATATACTATTTGCCTAACTGAAACAGCTGGGGTGCCAACAGTTTTTCAGATTTGTCTGTGATCTTCTTCATAGAATAGTGAACAGTGAAATAAATTCAGTGAAACAATGTGCGTAAATGTAAGTGTGACGTTTCTGAAGTGATAACTGTTTAGCTGTCTGCAGAAGAGAGACAGCAATTCATACTTGTGCAGCAAGAATCACTAATTTCAATAACAGGGACAGGAGAGGATTATTTAAGGTGAAAAGGATACTCAAGTGTGATGAAGTGCAAACCATAGAAGAGGAACAGTGATTAACTCGTGGGCACCAGCATTCTGTAGCATTACTTGTGGTGGTAATGTGGGGTTTTCTGTGTGCAAAAACTAAAAAAAATAATATCAAAATTTCTTTTTCTGAATGGATGTTTGGAGGTATTACAACATGGGCATCTGCATGCACCTAGTTAGAAAAAGTAATTGAAAGACAGGAGCACCACATGCACTTTAATGAAATAATTAAAAATTTAAAAATACAACACCTATTGATGTGGTAAACAACATTTCTGGTATCAATTGTGAGAGGCAGATATATAGCTTGAGCTGCAAGGCAACCTAATTTAAAAAATTCACATTAAGGTTAGGAAATAAAGTAACAATTTACATTCATTAAGCCTTTGAGGCAAAACAAACGTTAAGGTCATAAGACAATCCAAAGTCAATATCTGAAATTAAATTTTATTTTTCTCAAGAAATAGTTTCTCGAGCTTTTAATGCAGCACTCATTCTTAAATATGATGGCTTGCATGACATTATACATTAACTTATATGCGCATGTTTTTAATGAAGATGGCCAAATCCATACTAATGGCCACAAAGAATAATTCAATGTATGGAATTTGTACTAAATATAATAATCTTTTACAATTTATTACAAGTATATATATATATATATATATATATATAGTGGTGGACGGCTGGGGGTCCTGCCCAGCCGTGATGCCTGGAAGCACTGGGAGAGGAACAATACCTCCCCTAGGCCATGAGAGGGCGGCCGTCCTGGTCGGCATGGGGGCCGCGGGAACAAAGCTTGAAAACTCATCACTGTTGGGGCCCATGGCCACCGCCAGGGGGCGCCCAGACAATCATGGAACCCTGGATGGCAGCACTTCTGCCACACCAGGAAGTGCTGCCGGAAGAAGATCAGGAAGCACCTGGAGCACATCTGGGACGGGATAAAAGGGAGAGAGAAGATGGACCTTGCGAGAGAAGGAGTGGAGGTGGCTGAAGAGAAGTACAAAGGACTGAGCCTTGTGGTTTGTGCATGGCATTGTGTGTTTGCAGTAGTTCTAATAAATAGAGCATGTTTTTGGGACATCTGGATTCCATGTTTGTCTGTTGCCGGGCTGAACTTTCACAATATATATATTTATATATATATATTATCACAGGTGGCTGGGGGGGGTGACCCGGCTGGGACGCCCTGGAGGATCGGAGGAGGGCTTACGCCTCCTCCAGACCACGTGGGGGCAACCACCCTGGTGGCTATGAGGACCGCGGGTACAGAGCTTTGAAGCTCAACCCTGTAGGGGCCCGTGGTCACCGCCAGGGGGCGCCCCAATGCCTTTAGGAGCCCTGGACCTCAGCACTTCCGCCACACCCGGAAGTGCTGGGGGGAAGAGGATCGGGGATACCCGGAGTGCTTCCGGGTGCACAGCAGGCACTTCCGCCACACTCGGGAGTGCTGGCGGAAGGTTGTCGGGAGGCACCTGGAGCACATCCGGGTGATTATAAAAGGGGATCGCCTCCCTCCGTTCGAGGGCTAGAGTCAGGTTAGGAGAAAGACAAGGTCTTGGGGAGGCAAGGAGGTGGCCTGAAGAAAGTGAGGCATTTCGAGAAAGAGGCCTGGACATTGGGTTGTGTGTCACTTTGTATATAATGGACTTTGTAAATAAACGTGAGTTGGGTGAACCATCGCTGTCTGCCTGTCTGTGTCCAGGTCATCTTCCACTATATATATATACATATATATAGATACTGTATATATACTGTATATACAGTACATATACTGTGTGTATATATATATATATATATATATATATATATATATATATATATATATAGTCATACCAGAATGAATTATTAAACACAAGGAAAAGGAATGAATGTAACTCAAGTGTTAACTAAATGTAACTTAAAACTCAAGAGGTCTCTTCCAAGATTAGAATGAGGTAAATGAGTAATGAACACCCCTCTAGAAACTGGGGATAAACTGATGGGAAAGCCCATACACCCCTCCTATGAAGTAGTGCTAAGATCAACAGAACAATCTGCAAAATACTCCTCTCAATGAAGGAGTGTTCAGATTAATGGGAGAGTCAGAAATTACTGGTGGAGTTAGTTGATTGCAGGAGGTAATAAAGTTCTGCATATTAAGAATCAGATGACGTATGTATTAGAATAAGCTGACATAATCATAAAAAGGTATAAAAGCAAATGAATTATTTAATTGACTGCTCACTCCATGGACTGTGACATTTGTGCATAATTCTGTGCAAGTATAGAAATGTTCTGTATTTTCATATGGGCTCCGTGGCTGTCTTCTTTGAAGTTTTTCCCACGACATGCATCACACATGTGTGACTAGGAGGCATTCAAGGGCTTGTGTGTTGTCAATAATACCACCCTGAGTCGAGAGGGGGCACTGTTATTTACATCCTGCTCTCTTCCTTTCACTTGTCCAGGAGCTGTAAATATTGAGGATTCATGAGGACACTTTCAGTTCAGCTTCTTAGCCTGTCTCATAAGGTCATCCAAAGTTCATATAAACACCACCCTTTTCATCATGAAGGCATTTAACTTATGGATTTGTGTCTGTGAAGACGTCTTCTCACTTTATCTCATTTAAATAATTGCTTTTTTTGCCTCCATTTATACTAGGATCACTGGCTGGCACCCAAATCTTTTTCCGATTCTTGTCTACTCTTTTACAATGTCATCAAATAGTGAAACTTAACAACGCAGGGTAGAATGGGTGGAAAAGGGTGTCAGGAGTATTTTGTGACAGACGGGTATCAGCAAGAGTGAAGGGGAAGGTTTACAGGATGGTAGTGAGACCAGCTTTGTTATATGGGTTGGAGACGGTGGCACTGACCAGAAAGCAGGAGACAGAGCTGGAGGTAGCAGAGTTAAAGATGCTAAGATTTGCATTGAGTGTAATGAGGATGCACAGGATTAGAAACGAGTACATTAGAGGGTCAGCTCAAGTTGGACGGTTGGGAGACAAAGTCAGAGAGGCAAGATTGTGTTGGTTTGGACATGTGCAGAGGAGAGATGCTGGGTATATTGGGAGAAGGATGTTAAGGACAGAGCTGCCAGGGAAGAGGAAAAGAAGAAGGCCTAAGTGCAGGTTTATGGATGTGGTGAGAGAGGACATGCAGGTGATGGGTGTAACAGAACAAGATGTAGAGGACAGAAAGATATGGAAGAAGATGACCTGCTGTGGCAACCCCTAACCGAAGCAGCTGAAAGAAGAAGAAGAAGATTCAAGATTTAGTTATTATTATTATTATGAAAGTAACTAGTTACTTTTTTTAGTGTCTCCAGTGGCACAGACATCAGCGATATAAACTGTGGCAGGGAAAAAAAAGGATTCATATGATAAAAGAGTCTTCTAAAATCCTTGGCTTATTTAAAAAATGATAGCTCTTTCTCTCATTTAGGCATGCAATGCTTCTCTTTCTGTTTAACAACAGATCTACAGTAAGTGTGACCTCTTCTCACCTGTCAAACTCACAGAGGTTAGTGGTGCTCTCTCACCAGGCACTATATGCGTATGGTTTGCATATTTTCATCATACCTGCATCCCAAAGATGCATATGTAACGTTAATTGAGTGATCTAAAATGGTGCCTTTTAAAGGTCTGTTCCTTACCTCTTCCCCAAGCTGCTGCCCACCCACCACAACCCTTACACCATTAAAACTTTTTTGAAAAGCAATAGATAGCTGGGAATAGGAACACGTTGCCTTCCCCCTTTTTTAATTGTCTTTATTAGATGTTTATTGCAATCTCCCTGTAAAGGCGCTACCCGACTGCTCTTGCATCCTCTTGCAGCTTCTTGCATCCATAAGTATATCAAGAATTTGTTCCTGTTACTGCTAATATAATAAAGGCATCTGGGGGCTGGTGAGGGAATATTTTTGCCTGAATGCATTAGGAACTTGTGACTTGTGTTGTTTAAAGGGAAAAACACTGGCTATAAAACAGATCCACACAGCATGTTAAAAGCAACACTGTGATCTGAGGTTCAGTACCCTATATGTGACGACTTTTTGTTTCTGTTTAGGATGAAAGAATTCACATAACTTAAAAGTGCATATTAAAATACTGCACTGCATTATGCAGCTAACAAATGATCAAAAACCACAGGCCAACGTACAGCCTTGCCAGCAAAGTAAGATCTCGTATTTTTTATAAATGCTTGCGATTGAATCTTTCCCAGATTTAGTTCTCTTAAGCATAGATTTGTTTGTTAAAAGTGGGGAAACAAAAGATGTAATAAAGCATCACCTTCTTTGCTGGTTTACAGAGACTGCTCTTTTTTCCATCTATCTATCTATCTATCTATCTATCTATCTATCTATCTATCTATCTATCTATCTATCTATCTATCTATCTATCTATCTATCTATTACTGTATATATTCCCTTTCATTTTTATCTGTCTATATATCTGATAATAAGTTTAGGTTTTTGAAGATGTATTTTGTCCACTTTTTAGAATTTTACACCAGGCTGAATTGTGTCCTTATCATTCCTTTATTTTTGTAACAATAAAATACCAGGTTTTTGGTGGGTACAAGAAGTAAATCAAGGACATGGATGACTAATGAAAGGGTGGTGCTTGTTGCTTATATGACAAAGGTGTATATGGTTAAGAAACTTTGGAGGTTTATTTTTATTGCTCCTTTTTTAAGTTGCATTTATTGCCACCTACTGTAAGCAAGATGAAGAAAAGTTTGACCCGCTACACAATATTTAATGCACCTTCTGTTTTTTCCAAATATGTCTACTGTGTTACTGCTTCTACAGTTGTGATATGTCTTAGAGGAGATGAATGTGATTTTTTTTATTTGTATAATGCAGTATGTAGAAGTAACAATGGAGGCTTCAAACATCATAGTCATTTTGGAGACTTCAGATATCATTTTGTAATACTTTTCATAATCACAAGTGTTCACATTTGACAGTGACATGTTCACACCTCAGTGGTCATTGACATGTTACCGTGACATGACAGTCAAGAATGACAGCCGGCGATGAGCAAAGCACCGGCCAGTGCTGGAGAAGAACATTTCAGCATTGCATCAGCATTAAAAATTCTGCTGAGTAAATAATACAGTAAGTTTTGCAAAAATGAATGGAAGAAATCCTCATAATATTTCCACTTTTTGTAATATATGATCCTATTTTAGTTGAGACGTTTTAAGATAGTTATTAATATGAAAAGTTCTACAAACATCTTACACATCAGTTAGTAAAAAGTTAGCTGTTTCCCTATAATTCTACTAATCTCTTTATAATGGTAATACACAATGGCAGTACGTGGAAATCATTTATAATTCATTCAGACTTGCTTTTGAAAAAACAAATTCTTTCTTTCTTTCTTTCTTTCTTTCTTTCTTTCTTTCTTTCTTTCTTTCTTTCTTTCTTTCTTGATAATGAGGGCTAAGAATATTAAGTAGTGTTTTGACTTTTTGATGTGCTCTTTTTAACCACAAATCCTCTTTTGAGCATTGGGTTTTCTTAATGTTCACAATATGAAACATTTACCCAGAAAATGTCCAGGTTTTTCTTTTTGTTCTTTTCAATTAACATCACTTATTTCCTACAGTGGAGGAAACAGAGGTCACATTTTTGCTATTGCTTGTAAATTAATGTCAAAGAGCTCTCACCCGTTTTCTGTTACAATTTTTGTTATTCTACATGCATGTCAGGCATGTCATCTTAAATATTCATAAGGCTCGTTTGAAGGTCACGGAGTCCAAAAAATTCTTTTTGGGAGCCTAAGGTAGAAAACAATGTGCGTATGAGGTTTCCATGTATTTGTTGTAAAGTGGGGTTGCACTGTGAAAAAGTCTGAGAACCACTGGATTAGCCTGGCTTGAGAATGTTAAGTAATATTATGTAAATAAGTAACTTAGTAAATGGAAAGAAGCAACTTGGCTAATTCTGCCTGCCAACAGCATTTCTGTATATTGAAATACTGAATGTTTGGAAGGTGCTGATTGTCTGAAAGTATATAGCACTTTGAACTACGTGAGTAGTGATTTTGTTTGCATTCTGAAATGAAATATGTATCTTAACATTCTAGACTTGCTAGAAGATATGATTTCAAAATAGCATAAGACTCCATTGACGATATATGTACATTTGTAATTCTAAAATTTGTATATGTGATTTATTCTACCTATCCATTTATCTGTCCATCCACCCACCCATCCATCCTTTTCTAGGGAAGGCAGTGGGGCAGCTGGAGCATATCCCAGCAATCAGAGTGTGTGGCAGGAACAACACTTCTACATGACACCAGCCCACCACAGGGTGAACACACACACACTAGGGCCAACTTAAAATCGCCAATTCATCTGTATCTAATTTTGTGATTAAATCCTTCAAATGTTTTTATGATATACAAAGGCTAAGCAAGAACCCCTGGAAAGAGGAATGGTGTCACTACAAAGCCAAAAATAGACAAACTTGTTGCACAGAGGACTAGCTTCACATTTTTTTTCCTTCAGTATTCACAGTGAATCATCCATCAATGTTCCTTCAACATTTTTTCTGTACCTCAGATAGGCAAGTCTGAAGAGCAAAGTGGAAGTTTGGGTGAAAGTAACCAAAACAGATCTTGTAGAGGAGACTAAAATAACAAGATGATCTCTGCCTTTGCCACACATAACCTTTTATTATTATCCCAGAAGGAAATTTGTTTGCAGTAGGAAAGTATAAAAACATAAGAAATTGTTATACAGATACAAGAAAATAAGTCAAGACACAACAACTGACAATTACTGTTATCGTATATACATACATACAAACAGTTAGTAAAAAAGAGGAATAGCTGCCTTTAACAGGTCAGGTCAGGTCAGGTTGGGGAGCATGCACTGGCACTTGTCACACCCACCACATGATAAAACAGCTTGGGATCCTGGTTGGCAACCTTCCAGTCCCACCCTCCGGAAATGACCATTTATCTGCCACAGCCAAGTGTTACATGGGGGTCCCCTTGATCTGGTCCAGCTGCTTGTGTTCTCAACAATGAGGATCCTGTGAGCCGGATCAAGATCAGTGAAACTTTCTTCTTCACCAACAGACACCCCACAGCTGCTGGACCCCACATGCCTGTCCAACACCCAGTCCGTGCAAGCATTGAAGAGAGTAGGAGTAAGAACACACCCCTGACGAACCCCACAATCAACTGGGAAAAATGCAAAGGTTCTGCCTCCACTCTGCACGGAACTCAAAGTACCAATGTACAAGGCCGGCCATGATAGCATGCCCTTAAAAGTACACAAAATAATAATTCAGAATTTAGCATTTAGCAGAATTGCTACAAGTAATAGAATTTAAAATGCTTATAGCTCTGGGAAAAGTAAAAGAGTTCTTAAATTTGTTGGGATTTACACTCGGAATCCATATCCTTTGTCTTGTAAAGACTAAAGTTTTGACATGCATGACTGTCTACTAAAATCGACACACGTATAGAAATTAAATTTCACATCCCCTGGATAGCAGACCCTTGTCACCATGCAAAAAAGCTACCAGAATAGTTTTGGAATTTGAAATATATATGCACCCCAAGTAATATTTGGATAAAAAGATGAGTACACCTACTAATATCTCACAAATTGTAAATGGCTATTCAAAACTGAAAAGCGTAGTTTAGAAGGAAAGATCGTCAAATCAGGACACTGCAGCCTGACAGCTCCTAAAGAATAGCTAAGGCACTGGGAGGGTCCTAGCACCTCCGACACTTTACAGAATGGTATTTTTAGCATAAAGAATGTTTAAAAAGTATCTGTTACATTAGTTGTTTAGTGTAATTCTTTTAAACACAGTCCTGCATCTCAGAAGATTTCGAAGGTGAAGGAAATGATCTCTGTCACTAACCAAAAATCAGCCTGATGATCCGGCCAATTGTTTTGTTTAAAGTGTAATGTGTCTGTTGTCCTCTGGATGAATAAATAGTTCTTGTGTTCTAAATGATTCTTCATTGTAGTTTTCTTAAAGGAAAACTTTACCAATTATTGGCTTAGGATGTTTTAGTTCTCAATATTTTGTACTTGTTTTATGAATATTCATTTTACATTACAGGATTAAGAAGTGACATAGTAGGGCAAAACAGAAGATAGGAGCCAAACTTAGGTGGGACTCCTTCACATCCATACACTTTCGCTGGGACAGTTTAGTCACTAATGGACCCAATACCAAATATCTTCAGAATGTGAGAAACTGAAGAATCCATAACAAAAAGTAGACAGATACTATATGTGAAAAACAAATTCCAAACAGAAAATGACCTGGCAGATAAATGAATCCTGGTCCTTGAAGCAATACTAATCACTGTGCCACCCTACTGAACTTTTAATTAAACAAATAAAGCCATGCAGCCAGTCCCAATATTAATGCCTGCTGTGTTATGTTAGCAGAATGGGCTAACATACTTTTTAAAAGAAGCCAGAATCCTTCTTCAGAATTCATACAAGGCACTAATGGTGTAACAAACATTCCACACTATAATGTCTAATGGAAGAGAGGCACATAATCACAATTACAGGACATGTACTCAGTGTTCTTTTCCCATATCATTTTTCTATTGGTATGTCAAACAACTTTGCTCTGAGTACTGACCCTTGCATTTAAGATCTTCTACTTGCTGTCAACTTGAGGCTTACTGTAAGTCAGTGCGTTTTGAATATTGTTAGAGAAGCTATTATATTTCTTGCCATACTTAATTCTGTATCTATTAAATACATGAACCATTGCTATGGTACAGTATATTACTTTTAACAGTCACAAACATGCTATTGTGGAGAATTTTAGATTTTTTTCTAATTTTCTTATAAGGATTTATTTGTCGAGAAACCAAGATCCAGTCCTTTAATGACCTCTTTGGTAGTTTGATCAAAGCAAATATTTTTTGACATAAACATGTTGTATACACCCCTGGAAGTGCTGTTAAATTACAGGTGAGGAAAGTAGTATGGACTGAAGATTTAGATTAAGTGTGAGTCTCCATCAGCAAATATTACCAGATTTGTTGGTGGAGCCCTTTGCTGAGTGTGTAGAAGTGCTAATAAACAGCACAGTACTGTTAAGTAAAAGCAAAGGGGTGTGTCCACACAAAAATGGGGCTGAAATTCGGCACTTGAACTACTGTACCCACATCATCTTTTGGGCAAAGGAGCAGAAATTGCCACGCTTTTAGTAACACTTTACGCAGGAGTGTATAATTTGAAACCAAAAATACTTATTTTCTTTGTCATCTATGAGTCCACTGGTGCACACCATTAGCATATCTGCTCTATGGCCAATGGTGAGGAAGTTGTTTCCAAGTGGCTTTCTTTTGCAGTTTCCTTAAGAAGACTTACAGTGGCAAGAAAAAATATATGAGCTCTTTACAAATTATTATTATCATTCAAGCATTCACAATGTAAGTTCGAAAAACATGTGAACCCTTAGGCTGATGACTTTAACGAAGGCTAACTGGAGTCAGGAATGAGTAAACCTGGAGTCCAACCAATGAAAGAAGATCGGAGGCATGGTTATAAATACTCAAAAGTTTTTAATTTGCTAATCGCAGGAAGCTCCTCTTGATGTGAGGCATAACTCACTAAGAAAGAGATGTCAAAAGATCTACAATCAAGAATTGTTAATTTGCATAAAGCTTGAAAGGATTACAAAACAATTTCAAAGAGTTTAGATATTAGTCAGTCCACAGTTAGACAAACTGAGTATAAATGGACATGATTTAGTGCTGTGGTTGCTCTTCTTAGAAGTGTGTTTACAGCCAAGGTGACTCAAAAGGCACAACGCAGTAGACTCAATGAGGCAAACCCAAAACCTAGAATAACAGCTAAAGGTTTTAAGGAATCACCGGAACAGATTAACATCTCCGTTTATGAGTATACCATATGCAAAACATTGAACAGGCATGGCGTCCATAGCAGGATACCAAGGAGGACACAACTGTTCTCCAAAAAAACATTGCTACATGCCTGAAGATTACCAAAAGACCATCTTGACACTCCACAATATCAACGGAAAAATGTTTTGTGGGTTAATTAAAGTAAGGCTGAATTTTTCAGGAAGAATATACAATAGTATATATGGTGTAAAATGGGTACTGCATACCAACTTTATAACACGATTCCCAATGGTGAAATATGGTGGAGGAAGCAACTTGCCATCATCGAGGAGAAAATAAATTCCCTACAGGATAATGTCAGGGTGTTGTCTGCCAGATGAAGCTTAGTAGAAGTTGGGTGATGCAGCAGGACAGTGTTTGCTAAATCTAACACAGAACATATTCAAAAAAAGAAAAACCCAGTCAGACCTCAGACTTTCCCCATTAGAGATGCTGTGGAATGATTGCCGTTCACACCAGTCATCCTAACAATATGGCAGAGCTGAAGCGGCTCTGTAACAAACAATGGTTCCAAATTTTGTCTAAACTTTGTGCAGGTCTAATCTTTAGCTAGTTTTTGATACAGGTCATTGCTACCAAAAGAGGTTCAACCAGTTATTAAATCCAAAGATTCACTTACTTTTTTCATAGTTCATTGTGAATGTTTGATGTGTGTGTTCAATACAGACATTTGCTTGTGTGTTATTATAGCTTAAGCATATTATATCTGTCTATACTTGTGAATCTGATGAAGGTCAGTGCCCGTATTCATCAAGTGTCTCAAAGTAGGAAGATGGTCCGAAATGGCTCAAAAATCACAGAGTGATACAAATGTAGTCCTACTCTTAGGGGTAGGAGTAAAAGCATTTCAGTAAATTTCTTAAGTCAGGAAATTACCCCTAATTTTACCAGGATTTAGGAGAACTCATGAGATGATGCTAACTCACTATGAGCTGCAAGAACATAGCATTCAGGCAGAGACTGGTATAAATATCCTGAGAAAGGATTAATGTTTTGAAAATTCTGGAAAACAATAAGCTCATAAAAATATAATGACTTGACAGGGAATGAATGATATTTGGAAAAGTGTCAGTAACGTTATGCTTTTTGAACACACAAATAAGGCAGGTTCGCAATAGTAATAATTTGGGTGTTTCACAACCATTCATTCCTTGAATTCTGCACCAATTCAGATTCATATATTTCCTCACCACTCCACATCAGGCATTGTTAAAGTAAGCTGCATTCATGCACATCAGCATCAAGATAAAGATCTTTGCCCAGCATGTGGATGAGCATGCATACAGTATGTCAATCACAAACTACTGTATATCACAGTATCAAGGCACAAGTGGTTGTAGATGCAGACTTTATTCTAGTAGCAATGATGGCAAGTGAGGCTGGATGGGTTACAATAGTAAATGTCACACTGGTGCGCTGAGCTTTGTATTCCACAGACTCCTAGAACATTTGCTTTACAACTTAAAAGCTGGTGTGTGACTTTGGAAGACAATTGGGAACCGTGCAAGAGTGAATGCAACTGCAGTAACTGTGAGGAAATAGCCGTGTTTTAATATATATATATATATATATTTTAGTATGACTCTTACTTTACAGGGCATTTCCTGTGGCTGTAAGAGTATGTAAGTAATTGTTCAGAAAGTACAGCTATGGATTGTTCATTGTTAAAAATAGTGCAAAGTATCAGGGTTAACTTTCATTTGGTGTATGTGTCTCAGTCTTTCCATCTCTGTGTTTGTTACAGTATTATTCATGATATTGCAAAGTGGCAACAAATATGTAGGTTAGCACAATGTCATACCTATGATTTTTTGATTGATTATGATTTTTGAATATGATTTTGAATATGATTGTTTCCTTTTCTACTTTATATTATTATTATTATTATTATTATTATTATTATTATTATTATTATTATTATGTTTGTGATGAAGCCTCAGAGTTAATATCAAAAAAACTACAATACATCATCTTGAGTGTTCATTTACAGCACAGGGCGCCATAAAAGCATGACTTCATTCATTCTCAGACATGGCCTCCTACTCCATGAAGGGACTGGGACTAAGGCAATTTGTAACTTCTTCTAATGTCCTACAATGAAATAGGACAAATTCAGTATCAGAATCACAATCACAATCACTTTACTGCTACTATGTGAAACAGAATTGACTTTGTTTAGGTGCAAAACATAGGATACAAGACATTACCATCTCAAGACAACACAACCCACCATTAACACTAGAATCCCTGAAGCCTACAAAAAAAGTTGCAATGCTGGGCCACCTTAAATTCCTTTATAACTCTTCATCAGTGTCTTTGTTTTGCAAATGTGTCGATCAGCACAAGCTGCCTGCTATCCCATCACCTACTTAAGTTCTCCCAGCTCAAGTCTCTTTATCTGGGTGTGAGGTGCCTTGAGTTGTACAGGGTAAATAATATATCATTATTTGGAATACATACATTTCATGTGTGCTCCGTGCCTATATAATATAGATATCAAATTGTACAAGTTCAGCAAGTATGAAGTATTTACAAATAGACAGATTGCACAGTTACCAGTTATATGTTGCAGAAACAGTTAGAAATCATACTATGTAAATTTATTTGGGACCTGAATAATTTGAGGAAAGAAGCTGTGGAGATGGCATGTAGTTTCGGGTCGCAATAGACCTGTACCTCCTCTGTGATGGCAATTTAATGAACAGACGGCTGCTGGAATGGATGGAGTCAGCTGCATTCTTTCCTTCTCTCTTTTTCCGCTCTGGTGAAGAAGAGATCTTTTAATGTTGGGAGACAAAAGCCAATGATTTTTTCAGCTGAACAATTCACCCACTGCAACCGAGTCTTAGATAGAGAGGAGGCAAAAGGAAACCAAACAGTGATGGAGGAAGTCACAATACTCTCAATGATGGCTGAGTAAAAATTTAACAATATACACCTTGATATGCCAAGCTTCTTAAGCTGGAAAAGGAAGAACAATCTCTGCCTGGCTTTCTTGATGATGGAGGTGATGTGCTTGTCCCATTTTAATGTGTTAGTGAAGGCAGTCCCTAGTAATTTAAACAACTGAACCACAGCCACTTGTCGGCAGAAATCAATCCTCATTTCCACTGTCTTAATAGCATTGAGCTCCAAGTTGTTAAAAGAACACCATTCTATAAGATGTCCCACCTCACTTTGATAGGAAGACATATCATTATTGGCAATAAGACCCACTATGGAAGTGTCATCTATAAAATTTAGGATTTTTACATATTAGTCCATGGATCTACATTCATTTGTATAGTGACAAAAAAGGGGCGTGAAATAATACAGCCTTGGGGGGAGCTTATGCTAATTAACATTGGATCTGACATATATGGGCCCAATCTCACATACTGCTTCCTACCTGTCAAGAAACTCATAATCCACTGGCAGACAGCATAGGATACACGTAACTGGATTAGTTTAGTATGAAGCCACTTCTGAACAATGGTACTGAAGGCTGAGCAGAAATCCACAAACAAGACCCTCACATACGTGTTAGGCAAGTCCAGGTGCTGAAGAATTTAGTGGTTGCATAAATTAACTGCATCATCCACCGAACAATTTGCCCTATATGTGAACTAAAGTGGATCATGGAGAGTGTCAGTGATGGACTTTAGGAAGGAAAGCATAAGATGTCCAAATACATTATTTTCATAACCACCAAAGTCAAAGCAACTGGCCTATTGTCATTAAGTTCAGAGATTTTATCCTTCTTGGAAACTGGAGTGGTGGTGGCTACCTTAAAGCAGTCCGGAACTTTGCCCAGTTGAAGGGAGATGTTGAATATGTCAGTGAATATAAAGTAGGTGCTAAATACTCTGCACAAAGTCTGAGAATACCAGGTGAAATTCCATCAGGGCCAACTGCTTTCCTAATATTATTTTTCCTGAAAAGTTTTTGAATCTCCTCTTGCTTCACACAAAATATAGGGTGGAGCAGAGAGGAATAACTGGGGGAAGGGGAAGTTGAAGAAAGTGAATCAAACTCCAATGAAGGGTGATGGTGACACTGAAATGATTGTGAGAGGAAGAAAGGGACTGTTGATGTAGAAGGCAGTGGGTCAGAGTCCAAGCAGGGGCTCATGTCCTGGTTACACCGGCAATAAAACTCATTTTGCTGATGAGCCCAAATGGGGGCGTATAAGGCTTGGGTGCACTTCTGCTTGTAATTTATACGTTTTTTCAGAGAATTCCACACTGCCTGACTGTTACTGCTAAAGCCTTCCTCCAGATGATCTTTATAAGTGGCTTTTGCAGCTCTCAGAGTTTATTAAACTGCCACCTTATAGATCGATATTCATCCCTGTTCCTAGACCTGTACGCCTGGTCCTTGGCAGCTCTGAGAACCCTCTGCATCTTGGTGAACCATGGCTTGTCATTGTTGTATCTCACAATGGTCTTTTTAGGGAGACACACATCTTGACAGAAGGAAATGTAAGATGTTACAATACCTTACCTTAGTTAGACTTTTAATGCAATTCCTAACAGCAGTCCCGAGGCGCTTGATAAAGAATGACCAGTTAATGTAGAAAACCAGGTAATTCCAAAAGTATTCACATACATTTCTTTCCAATGTATGTTGAGTCTAGAGAATGAGATGAAAGCAGAATGTGGGGGATTAAACCACCACCCCTTTGTGTTTCTTATCTACTCCAAAGTAATTTTACCAGCCAACATAGGTCAAGCTGTGACAATATTTATTTAGACATTTATTTAGTGATGACTCCCAACTGACAACAGATCTTCAAGATCTGTGAGGCAGCAGCACTAAACTCAGAGTCACTAAACAGGAAAATGAAATGTCCATCCATCCTGTTTGGCATGCTGGGGGTTGGGAGGATCAGAAAACATTCTAGAATAAACTCTTTCAAGGCCATATCTCAGCCATGATGATTTGACAGGGCAATGTGGACCTTTAGTGTCATCCGTCATTCTGACAGCACTGGATTAAGAAAGAAAAAATAAAAAACCCCAAAGGAAACCCTTGTAGGCATTCAGACAATAAGCAACCTAGCTAGGTTTGGGCTGCAATTTAAAATTTTCTTTACTAACCACATCACCATCACTTTAAATATCAAAATAAAGTAAACTGATTGTTTATTTATTTTAATTTAGCTTCTGAGAAACAATTCTGCCACAGCCTTTTGTTTTCCTTTTTTAGCTCAGTGTATACCCTTCAAAGAAGATTATGTGAAAATGCATACGCCTTGGCCTATGTCGACGGAGGATGATCTAAAAACTAAACTGAAATTACAAAAATAAAGAACTATGTTTAACAGCAATCTACCAGTGTTGGTGAATTAAAATAATATTTCTTTTCACAACCAAAACTAAAAAGAGGGAAAGAAGCAAAGCAGATGACATTTGAATCAATAAGCACCCTGGTTAAAAGCATGGAGAGTAATGTTCTAAAAAATAAAACAGGCACACAATTACAGTAGACACTACTGTTTGCACCTGCATTGTTAGCATTTTTCTGAATAATACACATTCAAAATTGAATCAATTTCCATACCCAACAATACAGGTGGCACTGTGGCAAAGCAAGTAGGGAGGCTGCCTAACAATGCTAGGCCCCTGTTTGATTTTCTGGGATTGTTGTTTGTTGTTCTAAAAGTCATTCTGTTCAGCTGTCCAGGGTGAGGGGGCACACCATTACATAGAAGGCGATTTCAGTCCTTCTATGTACCCTGAAGTACTATGGAAACACTGAGATTCATTCTCTTCTTTAACTATTGCTATCACTACTGTCCATTATTCCCCTTTAGTGTGTAGGGCAGCAACAATTGCTTTCCACTGCTGTCTGTTTTGGGCACAATTTCTCGATGGTGGCCCAGCAGTGGTTCACGGTTTTCATCTCCGCCTCCACAATACGCTGCCATGTATTGCTGAGCCACCCTCTCTTGTGTGTTCCTTCAGGAGTCCAATGCAAGGTAGTTTTGGTGATGGAGATGCATTCACTTCTGATGTCATGGCCAATCTGTCTCTATTGTCTCATCATAATGATGGTGGCCATATTTTCTTGATGGCATTAAGCAAGAAGTTCTACATTGGAGATGATTGTTTGACAGAAAATACATGGTATTTGGCCAGCTTAATTATGTTCATTAAATTAGTGAAGCTAAATTGTGTTAAAGCAGGTGAAAATGGGTGTTTGTGAGTGTG
This sequence comes from Erpetoichthys calabaricus, assembly GCF_900747795.2. Taxonomy (NCBI): domain Eukaryota; kingdom Metazoa; phylum Chordata; class Cladistia; order Polypteriformes; family Polypteridae; genus Erpetoichthys; species Erpetoichthys calabaricus. The sequence goes on from NC_041401.2 coordinate 36,590,111, forward strand.
TTCTATAATGAATTGGCATCTCCTTCAAAACAAGCACTCTGTTTTGCATGCAGAAAGAAGGCAACTCTGCAGCCTAATTCATAAGAAGTGTTTCACATTAAGATAGAGCTCCCTCAGCAGGAGGTCATCTGTCTCATGGTGGTCTTCTCTAGGAAAGTGAAAAAGGATGATCTAAAACATAAAGAAGTATCTTTTAAAGGTTTTGTTTTTCATGAGAGGTTGGAGGTCCAGAAATTTGTTGTATTCTGCCATTTTGTTTACCAGAGTTAAAGTTTTTTGTGAATTCTGTCAAAAGAGAAGAGAGGAATCAATAGGCTAATCTGATTTAGCAAAAATGGCGTTATCTCTGGTAGTGGGGCATTCGTGGCAGTCCTTAACTTCTCCAAGCAAACCAGTCATGATGATTGCTCCCAGCATTAGCTTTTGGCTTTGCAGTTTTGTTTGTAAGTGGTTACTTGAACGATTCTTGCCTTTTCTATGTTTTGAGCTCTGGCATATTCTTTTAAGTTCCATCCATCCATCCATTTTCCAACCCGCTGAATCCGAACACAGGGTCACGGGGGTCTGCTGGAGCCAATCCCAGCCAACACAGGGAGCAAGGCAGGGAAACAATCCCGGGCATTATGCCAACCCACCACAGTTCTTTTGAGTTACATCTCTCTATTATATAAAAAAATCTTGGGACTAGACAAGACTTTTTTAGAGAGATGAGATGAGCCATTTTCAGAGAGACAATTTCATGTCCCGCAAGACGACACTTTGTGCCAACAGATGAATTGAAAACCTAACAGGTCCAAGCAGGGGCAGAAATAACAGAGAAACAGTAGAAGAAGAAAAGACAAAGAGTAGAAGACAAAGTAGAATGTCGTAAAGAAGTTCAAAAATGTTGGCACGATACACATGCAGAGCAGGTTAGAGATTATGAAAGTACTAAAATTCGAAAGTCTCAAAAACATGATAGAAAAGATCGCATTAGCACTAACAAACGGAAATTATTACTTGGTGAAATAACGGAACTTCGAAAAGAGATAGAATATATGGACATATGTAATATGACAGAAGCAGATAGATATTGTTCAGCTTTAAAGTTTAAGTTAGAGACTTGTAGAACGTCTAATTCGTGTTGCCATCAGGGAAAAGTAGTGTTTCTTCCCATTGAAGAGGCGTATCCACGAGAAATAAAAGATTTGTTATTTGGTGAAAGTGAAATCCACAAACACTACAGGCAAAATATCTGAATCTACAATAATCTGTTCAAGTTCGCATCTTACAATGCTCAGAACGTAGATTTACATGATTCAGGACCATGCACTATGAGAATCTGTGGTCCCGCAACAATTAAAGCTACTACAAGTTTAATTTCAAAGAAACCACAATTCGGTCAGGTTTATATTTATGATCATGGAGAAGAGAAGCGATGCAACATAGAATCGAAAGAGTTAAACGATCAGACGTATTAGAAATTCTACAGCCAATAATGGATACAAATACATATGTCCAAAAGTATCTCACTTTACGCAAAATTTATCTGAAAAACAAAAAAGTTTTCTTGGATTTCTATATGAATCTGAAAGACCATGCTCACATATATAATAAACCAACATATGATGAATTGTCAGCGATAATAGTTTCGAAAGAATATGAAAGACAGACTTGATATTCATGTTTGTCCAAAAGCAAAGCAAGATTCGTCACAAGCGGCAGATCCCAGAAGTGACTAGTGTGTAGGGGGTTGGCGAGCAAAGTGAGCAGGGGGGCAGAGCCCCCTAGTATCAATTAAGGACACTTTTAATCTGTGCAGAAACAAGTCAGCTTTTCTTTAGCAAATCAAACTATTGATATAAATAATATATAATCATGTGATCTCTGATTCTTTTATTTGTAAAATGTACTTTCTTTGCTGCAACTTGAATAAGTACATACAAATGGTGCTTTTAGTGGAGCAGTTTCACAAATTTGTGATTGCAGTGTGGCGGGAACCTGTCATTATTTTAATGAACTAAATCTAATATTGGGTTTGGTCTTTGCACATAGTGCTTATCAATCCAGGGTAGAAGAAAGGCATTTCAAAAATTTTTTAAATCCTTTGGCTGCCTATTATAAACTACAGCATATAAAAAATAATTTGGCTGTCTATTATAAACTACAGTATATACTTAAATTGGAGCCAAACAAATTAATAAAGTTTCCAATGTGACAGTTGATAAAATTAGTTTTTACTGTATTTGCACCTCATAATGCTAAGTGAAAATATGACACCATCCATATTCAGCCGTTCAGTTTGTATATATAAAAAAAATGCCTTGCTGTTACATAAAATAAAATATCATGGGTACAATGCATATCTCCAAGAGAGATAATCTGTTTCTATGGTGACCATCATCAAGAGTTAAACATAGAAAACTAATGTAAGCGTTCCATGCCCTGATTTGCTGCAGCAGACTCTCCAGCTCCAGACTAAAACCATGCTGCCCAGGATATCACCTTCACAGTGAATGTTAGTCAGTTGTGAATCTAAAGGCTTTAACAACTTAGACCTTTAACTGTCTTCTATGTAATACGGTTATGAAACAATAAAATACACCAGAAATTCATTGTAAGTATCTGTTGCTGAAAGAAGTTTGTTTATGATGCCGAGACACAGTTCTTGATATATTTATTAATTTGAATCTATAATGTATACATAATATATATAATTAATAACTGATACACATTTTAATTATTACATTTAACAAGTGTATCTTAGAATTAATTATTTGATGTCCAAGGTTCGATCCCAGTAAGGGGATACAAAAGTGCATACACCTGACAAGCCACAATGAGAGTGAAAAGTGTGTTGTGTACTCTTTGTATTGTTTGGTAGATACTGTAACAAGATTTGTATATACAGCTTCAATGGAAGAATTTCCTAAATTAAGAAATAAAGAACCATATATATATTCATCCATTCATTAATGAAACAGAGTTTTAAGGAGCCAGAGTATATCCCAGGAACATTAGGAATCACAGATGTGGCTGAAAATATTGATACCTTTCCACTCAAAGAAAAACTTCTAGTTTTCTTTGAACTAAACTAAAAATGCCCCCAAAACAACTGACACTCAAATAAGTAGTGCTACTGCCATACCCAGAGACAACCTTCTGGAATATAAAAACAGACAACAAGAACCGTATTCCCCTTGTTGTCACCTATAACCCACATCTTGAAGCACTTCGAAAAATTATAAAAGAACATCGGCTCATGCCAAACAATGACGAAGCCCTGAAAAATGTATTTCCAGAACATCCCCTCCTGGCATACAGACAACCACCAAACCTGCAGCAACTAATTGTCCGAAGCTCCCTAAATGAACCAACAGAAAGTGGCACATCTCCATGCCAACAGAAAAAATGTAAAATGTATCCTTACATTTATGATACAGATTGTGTAGTTATTCCACACTGCTGACTAGACCATCGCATAAAGGGATAATTTTTCTGCAGATCATCTAATGTGGTCTTCCTAATTCTCTGTATGAAATGTCCCGGCAATGCACTCTATGTGGAAGAAACTGGACAAACACTCTGCTAAAAATGGCAACAGAGATGTTCCTGTAGTAGCTCAGTTCAACAGCCATGGACACTGTGAGAGGGACTTTAAAGTCACAATGCTTATGGGTAACTTCAGAACACAGCACGAGAAAAAAGAATGGGAAATTAAACTCAAGCTAAAATTTAACACATTACAACAGGTGTAAATAGAGACAAGAGTTTTATGGCCAGATATGAGGATTGTTTGCATCTCTCAGACTGTCCCAGACAACCTGACTACAGATCCACATTGTTTTGAAAAACTCATCAGAAACTTTAAAAGACTTTGTTGGACAGTTATCTTATCCAAAGATCTTGACTATACATTGTTCTCCTCTCTTGCTAAATGAATCTTAGCCTGGAGAGGTCTATTGATTTTCTACATTTAAGATGTCTCACCTAAAGGTTTTCCAATGTTGTATCTGTCCTAGTGTCTATAAAAGCACTGAGAACTCCAGTTTCTGTATTACATCTTGCCTGAAGATGGGGCCTATGTTGCTTCAAAAGCTTGCATATTGTAATCTTTCTAGTTAGCCAATAAAAGGTGTAATTTTGCTTAACATTAGAATTACCAGAGCCTACGAAAAAACTTGTAGATCCCACCTTAAATCCATTCGCACCTCTCCCTTAGCGTCTTTTGTCCTGTAAATGTGACGATTAAGACAAGCAGCAAGCAGCCTGCTATTCCATCCCCTACCGCTGCAGACCATGCACAAACTTCTCAAAGCTCATGCCTTGATTGATTATCTGGGAGTGAAAGTTTTAGAGTGGAAATAATAGATCGTTATTTGGAACACATGCATTTCATGTGTGTTCCATTTCTATAATAATCTGTGTAAACACATTGTTAAAACAGAAACATCAAATTTTAGTAGTAAATGACAAAATGTTGGCATAAACTATATAATGTGTGAAGCCTGAAGTCCAAAGATCAAATAAACCCTTTCACAAAAGGTTCAAGGACAATACAACAGCTTCTGTGGTGTAGCAGTAAGATCTGCTGACTTGTAATCAAGAGTCCCCGGTTTGATCCCGTCTGCCTCCTGTATTTGCCATTTTCAGTAGTGAGCTGCTCTTATCTATATGTATAAAATGCCTATGTGAGTCCAGGTGTCCGTGTGTGGGTGTCTTCTGATGAAGTGCGCATGCGCGGGGCACAGTGCGTTGCGCGATATTACTGTCAGAGAAAGTTAGAGGCGTTTTACGGAAAATACAAACCAGTATTACTGCGAGAGGAAATTAAAGGTACACAATACAGTGACGCATATTACAGCCACATACAAGCCAGTATTACTGTCAGAGGAGATTAAAGGCATATTACAGACGCGCACGCCTCTATTACCAGCAGAGAAAATTAAAGGTATATTAAGGACGTACAAGCCAGCGGACGTACAAGACGGTATCCTTCAATAAGGGCGCGCACAAAAAGGCAAGCCTCAAAAGGGCGACCTCAATTGGTCGTAGCGAATAAAGGCGCGTGTAAATAAAGGTCTGCACCTTTGTTGCTCTTCACATATTCCAGAGCCATTTGAACTAAATTATCTACGAACGCCTTTATTCGCCACGCTCAATTGAGGTCACCCTTTTGAAGCTCGCCTTTTTGTGCGCGCCCTTATTGAATAGAGCCGTACAAGACAGTATTACGGTCACAGAAAATTAAAGACACACAATACACGGCGGCAGCCCACGAAGAACGGCCAGCTCAGCAAGTAAACATCAACAAAAGAAAGGCTGAAAGAAAGAAAAAACGACCAACAAACAGAATGAGGTCAAAGTCCCTTGCCATTTAATATAGACTGTTCCTACTAATGTTTATGCACTACTGTTCTAGCGCCCGTTATTGTAACGGGCTAAATGACTAGTTGTTAATATTATACAGTACACACATACATTTGGTTTGCGTCTGTAACAGACGGTGTACATTTATAGGACTTATGAAAGTTACCGGTTTTTTTTTTCCTCTCAGTCACGATCGCGATACATACTTCCGCCCTAGGGATCTGATGTTGTTAGTTTTTATTTGAAACTGGGAGTAACTGTAGATGTGAGTGGTGTTTTGAGGCAATGGAACTGGACATTCTCTGATCTGGAGGGATAAAAGCTGAAACACAAATGCTGGTGAATCTACCTTCTTCGTATCTCACCGTCATTTGATTTTTTTTTTATTCAGTTTTATTGAGTGTTCCTGCTCACGCTGAATTAGTATGCACCTTATGGTCTATGATGTCAAAAAAAAAAAAACAGAGACATAGGTATATATGATATTTGGAATTATTCATTTTATGACCTATATAGTACATTTCGGAAAACATTGTGGCACGGATGCAACATTATTCATATTACTCATATTCATTTGCATAACACCGCATGTTTTTTTCCCCCGATCTTGCCAGTCCCCACATGTTGCTACTTCTTTTGTACTCCAGGACATGCAGAGGCAACAATAGTACAGAGAGGTAAGTTCAGCGCTATATGCAATCATCACATTCAAATGTTAACAGTTCAAACACCCACAAGGACTCGTCCTTCCTATACATTTACAACGTGTGTACCTGTTGCAATGCGCACACTTCTCTCTATGCTTTGGTTCCTATTACATTGAAAGGGCACCTGACACTGACTCAGTTTACTTTCCTGAGGAAAGCGTCTGTCTTGGAACAGAAGCTTGTCGATGTTGCATCCTCCTTTTCTTTTACCATTGCCTTTTCTAGTAAGATGTGACGACGAAGTTCCTCTGCAAAGTGAGCCATGAACACTCTTCTTTTCTCAGTGGCCTCCGTGCATGCTTTGCACAGTATGTGTGCGTTGATCGCTGCCAGGTCAAACATGTTATAACACAAGCAACTGGTCACCTGCGTGTTCCTGTGCGCACTTAATAAGTTCACGCTTTCTAGTGCACGATGTCAACGCAGCACGGAGAAAAAAAAAGAGACAAATACTGTATATGGGACATTGGGTATAAATTTATTTATAAGTACAAATATTAAAGTTAGATTTTTTTAGTTTTATTCTCTGAATCATGATCACGCTGTAACCCCCACCCCAACCCCACCTATCCTGATCTGACTCTAAATAACAGCGCCAGCATAAATTCACACCCGATCTGACGCTATTCGTTTTCAAATAATATTGCATTAGTGCGATGATGTTTTTTGGTTGGTACTATTCAGGTCATAAAATGATTTCTTCAAAATGTCACATATATTGTCTCTCTTTCAGGTGTGTGATAGAAACCACAGTATAGAGAGAAGTGTGTGCATTGCAACAGGTACACACGTCATAAATTTATAGGAAGGACGGGTCCTTGCGTGTGTTTGAACTGTTAACATTTGAATGTGATGATTGCATATAGCGCTGAACTGACCTCTCTGTACTATTGTTGCCTCTGCATGTCCTGGAGTACAAAAGAAACAGCAACATGTGGGGACTGGCAAGATCGGGGAAAAAAACACATGCGGTGTTATGCAAATGAATATGAATAATATGAATAATGTTGCATCCGTGCCACAATGTTTTCCGAAATGTACTATATAGGTCATAAAATGAATAATTCCAAATATCATATATACCTATGTTTCTGGTTTTTTTTTTTCTTTTTTGACATCATAGACCATAAGGTGTATACTAATTCAGCGTGAGCAGGAACACTCGATAAAACTGAATAAAAAAAAAAAAATCAAGTGACGGTGAGATACGAAGAAGGCAGATTCACCAGCGTTTGTGTGTCAGCTTTTATTCCTCCAGATCAGAGAATGTCTAGTTTCATTGCCTCAAAACACCACTCACATTTACAGTTACTCCCAGTTCCAAATAAAAACTGACAGCGTCAGATCCCTATTGCAATTGTGACTGAGAGAATAAAAGTGAAAAAAAAACGGTAACTTTCACAAGTCCTATAAATGTACACCGTCTGTTACAGACACAAACCAAATGTATGTGTGTACTGTATAATATTAACAATAAAAGCAGCTCACTACTGAAAATGGCAAATACAGGAGGCAGATGGGATCAAACCGGGGACTCTTGATTACAAGTCAGCAGATCTTACCGCTTCGCCACATAAGCTGTTGTATTGTCCTTGAACCTTTTGTGAAAGTGTTTATTTGATCTTTGGACTTCAGACTTCACACATTATATAGTTTATGCCAACATTTTGTCATTTACTACTAAAATATGACAAACATTTCTGTTTTAACAATGTGTTTACACAGATTATTATAGAAACGGAACACACATGAAATGCATGTGTTCCAAATAACGATCTATTATTTCCACTCTAAAACTTTCACTCCCAGATAATCAATCAAGGCATGAGCTGGGAGAAGTTTGTGCACGGTCTGCGGCGTTGGGGGATAGAATAGCAGGCTGCTTACTGCTTGTCTTAATCAGCACATTTACAGGACAAAAGACGCTAAGGGAGAGGTGCAAACGGATTTAAGGTGGGCCAGATCTATGAGTTTTTTCATAGGCTCTGGTAATTCTAGTGTTAACTTCTGACTACATTCATAATGGCTAACACGGTACAACACCAAAGTACTACTTTGAACTACACTGAAACTGACAGAAATTTTTGGTATCCACAAGTCTTTATATCAAATTTAAACAACAACAAAATGTATTTCTTGTAAATCATACAAGGAATGCTTCAATGAACATGCAATGGGTGTCAATAACTGGGGTAAAATGCAACAAACAAAACAAAATACAAATAATCCTCTACAGGGCTTGTTGTTCAATCTATTATTGCCACCTCTGAAATACAATGCAATAGTATTAACTACAAGGCAAAATGCAAGAATAGATTATAACATTCACTAAATACACAACTATCACAAAAACAACAATATCTGTCCGTCAGCTAATTGTAGAACCACTCTCAGATTACAGAAAAGGAGTAAGACAAGCAGAACAGAGTCAGAGTCCAGGAGACCTCAGTCAACAAGCCACTTCCCTGCTATTGGCCATTCTAGAGCTGAGTCAGTTCTGGGCCGACCAATCTGATGAAAAGGCCCTTCTACCCCACAATTCCAGTGCTCTTTTATTTATAAGAACAGAAGCTTTGCTTTTGACCTAGATAAATCATCACTGTCAAAATGCTAATCAAAGAATCGTTGTAAGGAAACAAAAGCAAAGATTCAGGAACCACAAACAGTAAAGCACCTGTAATACACATGCACTCATAAGAAAGGTTGTTTTATTAGGCATATCACAAAAGTGGGCTATAAAGTGTCTGATGTGGTGCTTTTTAATATTGCTGGTTCAGTGAAGTTAATTATGTCATTTATGGAGGTACCCTCCATAGCAACCAAACCTGTATCATAAAGACGGTGCCTATAAAAACTAAAATAGTAACGGAAATGGACAATTATATTTTTAAATAACTGACATTTATAATAACAATAAAAAATAAGTGGAATATATGATGTAATAATTAATTAATTGAGTTTAATTAATTGAGTTTGCTGGAATGACAACTTTAATAGGATATCATCTATCCATCCATCCATTTTCCAACCCGCTGAATCTGAACACAGGGGTCTGCTGGAGCCAATCCCAGCCAACACAGGGCACAAGGCAGGAACCAATCCCGGGCAGGGTGCCAACCCACCACAGGACACACACAAACACACACCAAGCATACACTAGGGCCAATTTAGAATCGCCAATCCACCTAACCTGCATGTGTTTAGACTGTGGGAGGAAACCGGAGCGCCCGGAGGAAACCCACGCAGACAACATGCAAACTCCACGGAGGACGCGGGAAGCGAACCCAGGTCCCCAGGTCTCCCAACTGCAAGGCAGCAGCACTACCCACTGCGCCACCGTGCCACCAATAGGATATCAGGAAACTTGAAAACCCAGTTTTAACAATCTGCAATCCTCTTAAATCCACTCCGGAGCCCATTCTGGAAGCAATGAGTACAAAGGAGAACCAGCTGTGGACAGGAAAACTGCCTTCTACTACAGAGATTTGGAATTTACATGGTCATTCATGAAGAAATTGTTCCCATGGTAATTCTTTCCCAATATTTCATTGTCTAACACTTCATTATATTGCTTTTCAGGATGTGCTACTCAAATAAAGCAGCAGAGGAAACCATACGAAATGAGAGTGTCCTCAGGCAAATCTGTTATGTGGTAAATATTTCAGTAATTCAGTGTTCATCATTAACCAGAGTTTTCTGATGGCAGCATTATGAAGAAAAGAGACTAGTACGGGCAAACAGGCTGCTTTGTAAACACTCTTTCACTGGTAGCAGAAATGAAATATGGTCAAATTGTTACTGTTTTGTATGTGATTCCCAACCCCAATGCCAGTACTTGATTAGGGGTCCTCAGTGTATGCAGCCTTTACTGGCTCAGAAATTGGACATCAGAAACATAAGAAATATTAAGAGACAGCCTGAAGAAAAAAGACAAGCATCAACCTGCCGGGGGGCTAGTGTGTAAAAAGACAATTCTGTTTCCCTGTAAAGAGATTGGCAATGGATGTGCACTAATGAAGAGATGTGCATTCATTTAGCTGGAGCCACACAGATGGGAGGGGAAACTCTCTTGAAATTTACCTCAATTGATTGTAGACCGTGGAAAGATGAGATCTGCTGTTGTCACAGGGAGGCACTTCAAAGGCCTAAACCCTTGATACAACTACAAGTAGACAAGTCCTGGGTTCAAATAAAAGTTTATTTACAATAAACACCTTCACAAAGTCTTCCTTCTTCAAATTTTTAATAACTCAATTCTTTCTGTTTCCTTCATTCTCCACCATTCCTACCAGGCAAGCTTTGTCCATCATCTCTTCCAAGTCTGACTCCCTGGGGAAGGCAGAGAGCAGTTTCTTTTCAACCTGGCCCCGAAAGTACTTATGGTGCAACAACACTGCCCCCAAGAAACACTTCTGGGTTAGGACAAAGTGGGCAGGGCCGTCTTAACGCATGGGTGCGCTGGGCAGTTGCCCAGGGGCCCCATGCTAATCTATGTATGTTGTGACTTGCTATCAATAAATAAATAATATACTATAATAAACTAAACTATAAATATTTGCTATTGTGTTACAAGTGGACATTGGCTTTTGCCTCAGGTTAAGTATCATGATCACCTCTGCAACCTCATGTGAATTTATGTGTTTGGATCTCACGTACTACATAACATAAAAGCGTATATGTTAAGGTCACTTCAACTCAATTCTCTGCAAAGAAGTTTTGCAAATGTTTTTGTTAAACACTTGATTAATAATAAATAATTCATAGTAATTTCATGCTGTGCCATCTCCGTCTGTATGGTTTACCAGTTGAGTGTCACTTATATGTTGAAATTTTTCTGTTTTATTGTTCAAACTTTTGTGTTGATTAATCTTTGCTGTACAGCATGTTTTTTAATGTTTAAACACTGATTTTGTTGGAAGCACCACTGCAATGTATATGTTTAATGTTATTGACCATTTGCATTTTTATTTCTGTGAGTGGTTGTGTAGGTAGGGGCCCCAATGCACTGTTTTGCCGGGGGCCTATAATGCTGTTAAGACAGCCATGAAGGTGGGCATTGCTGATTCTGCTAAGCTTTAGTGGCACATTAAGCCTGCTAAGGCAGAACATTTAGTAGATATCCAGCAGCACCTTTCCCCACTTGCATTTTAAACTAAGTGAGCGAAATCCAGCTTGTATAAGAATCTGCTTATACTTCATTTGATAACAAAGGTGCAAATCAGAAGTTGAACTGACATCTTTGAAGAGCACCCCCACAAATATTTTCAGACCAAAAGGCATAAAATAGACTCAAGCATGAACAAAGACCTGTAATTCAAGGAAATACAGCTGGGATGGACAGAATAACGAGAAAACTGTGCCCTAACTCTGCAAAATTACCTTCTAAAATGTCTCTCTGAAACTAAAAAGCTGATGAGCCGATCTCTCTCTTTGGGGAGTTGGAACAGACAACATCTACTCTGTGTGGACCAGAAAGCTGTGATACCATCTGCCAAATTAAAGCTACTGTATGTGCCAGTAGTCTGAGAAGGCTGAGAAATAGTCATTACTTCAAGAAGGGAATTTCAGCATTTAAATCCTTGTTCCATAATGCTTTTCCCTATGATGTTGCCGATGATACAGCACTGCACACCACTATAAAGGATCATGCAGCAAAGAGAAAGAGTGCGCTCCAATGCAAGAAGAATCCTCCACCTGAACCCGGAGCAGCAACAAAAAACAACTCCACACAACATCAGATATCACCATTAAAGACTTGGTATCGTAAAGCTAATTATGCGTGTCAAGATAAATTAGAACTTTAAATAGCCAGCCTCTCCATGTTTTATGCTTGTCTGTCTAGTCTAAGTGCATCCTGTCCCATATATTAATATACTGTCACACACATGCCTACAAGTGACAGCTTAAGGGCTCTGGTGATTGTAATTCCCAATTGCCCCAGAGGTTGGCACTGCATCCTAATACCTTTTCTTATCCTCCCTCTGTAGACCGGAAGATTGATGGCTGTAACACCACTGATATCACTTCCGGTGTCTGTCCACCTGGACCCGACTCTTCCTGCCAGAAGGATTTACGACCGTAACATCGGCCTTCTTGAGGCAGTGTAGTTCTGAACTCAAGTCTGTGAACATGTCTCCGCAAAACTGTTGCATGTTTTCTTTTGTTTACATCCCATTTAATTATACAGGATTACCAGGGTGGTACACCAACTCTTTATCATGGTCTGGTCTTTCTCTTACAATATATACATAGTTATTATATTTCTATAACTTTGTGTTTATCAATAAATTGTATTGTTCTGTTTCTTAAAACATGTGTGTTAGAGTTACCTCGATTTAAGTCTAAAGGCCAGCGCTCCACCTCCTACAACAGAGAAGGGTAACGTAAATAAAGTAGGAGCCTGGCCGAATTATATAATTAATTATCTGTATTTCCGAAGGAAAAACATATAATTAATTAATTGAGTTAAATTTCTCCTTCCTTCCTATATTATTATAACTGTCCCTGGATGGGCAAGTTAAATTCATTTTCATCTTCCTACATGGGTCATACGGAACTTCCCTAGGACAGGGGAGTGTCCTCCTGGCAACTCTTCCTGGCAGCCCCCAAGTACCCAAAAAGGGCTGTCACACAAGTGGGAGCTTCACCAGAGGAATGCTGTCACCCTTCATAGAGGGGGGACGCATTTCTCTGGGTGGAAATCTCCCACTGCCCATTCACTATGATGGCTATCTGTCCATTTAAGTAACTACCATCCATCCCAGCCAGGATGTCAGTCTGATTAGCCTTTTTTGACAGTATGAATATCTGCTTAGAGGCATTTACCAGGATGCTGGATGAAAGAAAATATGCTGGCGTAACCCTGAAAGACATGAGGCATTTATAATTTCCTAGTCATTAAAGGAAACAGATGATTACAGGAGAACAATATGCACAAACTGTCCACTGAGAAATGTAGCAAGCTGGTCTTCTGACTTTTTGGAGTTAATACTAACGTCAGAGTTGTTAGTCCAGAGATGACTCAGTTCGACTTTTTTGGAGGGGAGTGAGGAAAGCGGTCAACAGCAAGGAGATATTTGGAGGTGTATTTTGGTCATTTATACTCACGGAGGTAAAAGGACACACTGGTATATGCCCCACTTGACACTTGGGTGTTATTTATATAGCTAAGGCCACATAAGGGACATATGTTTTGGTTGATTTTGTATTGCTGTTGAATGCTCTTACCATTCCTAGGTTTTTACCTTTCACCCATTTCCAAAATCCTTTTTTTGTTCCTTTTTAGGATAAACAAGAGCTGGAGTCTATCCTGAATATATTGGAAGTCAGCCCATCTTGTTGAGCATTTAATACATAACCACACTCAAATAAATCAGTCCAATTTAGAGTCATCAGTTTATGTAAGGTAGATATGCTAGGGCAAAATTAAACTACCTGGAGAAATTCAATACGGACACATTAGGAATGAACAGATACTAACATCGGAACAGATAGTGATCAATTTAGCAATGCTGACCACAACACCTCTGGGGTTATATATAATATTGATAATACTAAAAGAAACCTTTCTGAAATTACAATTTTTAATGAATATACTCAGAATCCTTAGGGCATGTTGGTGCAGCCTTACAGATCCAGCATCCTGGGATTGAACCCCACTTCAAAATGTTAAGATAGGCCTCAGCCCCTTGCGCTAAATCAAACAAGTCTGAAAACGGATGGATGTTTTTTGTATTAAGTTTAAAGTATACATTCTTCCAATGATTAAACAATAGAATAACGATGTATTGCAAATCATAGAGTAGTCGTGTGTGGTGGCAACGCCCGTTTAATGTGCAAGTGTTCAAAACAGCACAAAAGGTGTGCTCCTTTGATGCATTTCTTACCTTTCTTTTCACAGACACCTTGTAATTTGTTCTTGAAACCTACAATTCATTTGCATATGCAAAGATAAATTAACCAAACTAAAGTAGCCTTTTAATTTATGTCTCAGTTGTTTTGTAGATAGCAGCTAATGTTTTCATAGCACCATCCTACACTAATGATTAAGGGTCTATAGCAAAGGTAGAAATATTTTCATTAAATTAAGACTTCTCTTTCTTGAGTTGCATCGTATTAAATCGTTTAAAAAGTGATTTTGGTGTCTTAAATAGAGTAAGGAGGTTGATAGACAAATGTTATTAACTGAACTCTGTAAAAAGAAATAAGGAGTCATTTGGGACAAAGAGTCATCCTGCTCATCAATACAGTCATATCAACAGGTCTGTAAATGGTCCACACACTGCAAGCATTTCTGACATCAAACATTGTCGATAACAGTACAAGGAAAGAAATGAACTAAACACAGCATGACATACTGCTCCTTGTCCTGTTATCTTCATAGATTCTTCTTTTTTGTTTTACGCTTTAATCTCTGGTACTGTTTTTCACTGCAGGCTAAGTATTGCTCCTGGCTGGTTGGGTTGCTATTAATACCACCATCGAGGGATCACTTGTGTGTTCAGTGTCACCAAAAATGCCACAGTCATCATGAAGAGGAACCAATAAAGATTACTTCCTTGACTTAATTTAAATAGGGTTCATCCGAAAAAAGTGGGAGAAGCATAGGTCGTTCACTTTGGACAGATACAAAAACCTAAAGTCTTTAACAACATAAGCTGTTACACCCCAATGTATGAGAGCCTACCTAGGCAACAGTGTGTACGCAGCAACAATCCCAATTGAGACGCACAAGTGCACACCAGACACTTTAACGTTCACTCAGTCAGCTGCCCAATCAACCAAACAGCATATCTCAGGACTTAAGAGTACAGTATGAATAAAGCTTCACATATTAAACAAGCACAAAAATAGGGTGGAGTTGCAGATCCTAAGAAGAAAGCACCTAAGATGGGAAATGAACTATGTGAAACAGTAAATAGGAAGATAGATAGATATGAAAGTGACTACATAATACAAATTACCTAAGAAAGGCACTGAATAAAAGATAGCGAAGAACCAATGGGCATTACATTCTCTTTGTCATGGCAAAACAAGTCATACTGAAGCCACCCCTCTGTCTCTCAGTCAGAAGGAGAGAGAAAGTGAATATATACAGTATATGCAATCAATTCTTAGTATCCACTGGGGTTACATTCCTAGAAAACCATATGAATACGTAAAACGTAGATCCTGAAGCATTGAACCTATGGAAAAAATAGTGCAAGTCTCCAGCAGGACACCAGCTCAGTGGGAGGACCACTGGGGAGTTACAGGATCAGAAGGACAGGCCTACCCTACACTCTCTATCCTATAGAAATCTTGTTACGATTTTTACTTCCTCTATAGTGAAGTTTGATCATTTTCTAGGACCTCACTTGACCATCCAGTCGGTAATAGCAACGGACAGTGTTTACAAAGGGCAGGAACTTAATCAGTGTGAGCTTATGGCTTACACTTACTGGGAGTTCCTCTGTCATGTGGTACAATTGCAAGCCCTGGTCCCCATCATAAATGGGGGTCAACAGCTTACCCATGCCTGTTGGTGGCGGAAGACCCATGTTGATTCATTCAGTGTAGTGCGTTTGCTGCCCTGAATGTTTAGGACAGACCTGTTATTTTTCAATGTCTCATGTCAGTCATGTGTGATAGACCTCTACTAATTTTTTTGTACTGTGCACGGCTGCGAATACAATCTGACAATGTCTATCTCCACTCTATGGGCACTCCCTCAATGTGTTTAAGAAGCCTTTGAAGACTCTCTTGCTCTGTATCAATTAGGCAATGGATCTGGTTTTAACTAGGGAATGAGTAACTAGTGGTCTATTTGGTTTAGAGATCTTCACTTGTGATGGTCAGTTTTACCACCTTGTCCAGTACCACTTGTTTCAAAACAGTCCTCAGATTTACATTTACTTGATTATGCTGACATCCTTTGCAAGTCATTTTGGAAAAAATCATCTGTTAAGTGAGTAAATGTAAATGTCAATAAAACCAAATTTTCTCTCCTTTTTGAAAAGTACATAATTTCAAAATAATGTCTTGTAGCTGTCCCTAAAATTAAATTGACACATGGTTTATTTGTCTGAGGCTAAGAAAATAAAAGTGGGTGCTCAAATGCTGTTTTGACACAGATATGCTTGTTTCTTAGTCTTGTGTTTCAAAATATGTATTTATATATTCATTAAACTTGAGATAAAACAGGTACACATTCTATGGTTTTTCTCCGACTTAAGCCTGATGCTGTAATCCTGAATTGGATTAAGCAGGTTTGAAAATGAATGGAAGGATATGTATTATACAGTAGGTCTGTGTTGCTTGTAAATAATCCTTGCACTTGTTTTGCATTAGCCTTGTTTCTTGAAAACAGCACATTGTGTTTTTGACAGAAATATAATATATGCTGTGATATATGGCCGGCAGTTTGTCCCGGCCAATACCCCCAGGCCGCCAGATGGAGCCCTCCCAAAAACATGGAGGTGCCCCGAATTCCAGCGGTGCCTCATGGACCTTGGAGTTTTAATGCACAGCCCTGCTGGATACCATGGGGGCCACCAGGGGGCGCTGTAGGGAGGCCCAGGGACTTCTATTTGCCTTATAGCCCAGAAGTACTTCCCAGTCAAGGGGACAGAGGAAATGACGTACTTCCAGGCTGAAGAAAAGGAGTTTTTACCCGACCCGGAAGTGTTATAAAGTCACATGGACTGAGGGACAGAAACACTTCCGGGTCAAGAAGTATAAAAGGACTGTGGGAGATCCCAGCAGGGAGCCGAGTTTGGAGGAAGGTGACTGAGCTGCTGGGAGGTGTGGAGGATTATTGAGAATTGTATTGATTATTGTGATTATTGTTATTTGTATAGATTTATTATTAAGTATAGTGGAGGTGGAGGTGCTTGTGCACATTTATTATTATAATAAAGTCAACATTTGGACTTTTATCTGGCGTCTGATCTGAGGGTTCAAGGGGACGACAGCGCCACCTATCTGTCACAATGTGTATTTGCCTAGAAATCCACAAAGACAAAAAGTTAAGGCTTTTGTCTAAAACTACAAATATAATTAATGTACTATTCTAAGCTAAAATCTAAATAATTTCAGAAGACTCTACTTCAAGCTGGACCTGCCCACTGTACGGCCAATTCCAAATTTCCTCCAATAAGTGAAAGAGAACATCTACTCTTGCACATTTCAGGGCCCATAATTTAATTGTTAATGGATAAAGAGCTACAGCATCATTGAAGATCTTTCCACACGACTATCATATCAGCATCTACCTAGAGCAAGCCCTAGGGCAACTGTGTCTCTTAAAAAGCTCTGGGCATCCAGTGTTACATTTGTTTTCAAAACTAATTTGATTCTTCACCTTACTAATACATACAGTGGACCAAGAAATTCAGTTAAACAGCTGTTATAATGCTTTGGTAAAAGGAACTATATCCACACAGTAACAATATTAGAGAGTGTGAGGGGGCATCTGACTGACAAGAGAGATCATGTTCTAACCAACATCATTGATAGTTATGACTGGGATGAGCTTAGCAGATGAGGACAAACACATACAAAGAGAGGGGTAGGTGAAACAGTGCTATAGTGCTTTTATTAAAACAATATCCAAATAAATAAGGGTTCAAAAGTGCAGTGCAACTCTTCAATAAATAAATATTCCATAAAAAGTCTGTGAGAGTGGAGGTTAAAAGTCCATCAAAGAAATAATCCATTAAAAATGAGGTTAAAACAATGCAGGAGTCTCCTTTAAAATTTTCAGTCCCTAGTGCTTCCCTTTAAAACTGACACCTCGCTGGCATGTCCTACTTGGACCTTGCAGCTCAGAGAGACGTCAACCATTCCATGGCGTTCCACAAGGAGCCACTGGACCCTTCTCTGTTCTACACTTACCCCTGCCATAGTGCTCTGCCTGGCGAGAGTGTGCCGTCCTCCCACTGCTGCCTATCAATGGCTCCACCTAGAGAGAGGACACTTCTGAGCATGATGATCACTCCTGCTCCCAAGATGCTCAACAGGAGTGATCCCTGAGCCCCCTCCTGAACACTGGCCACATGCTACTTCCTAGGGCTCCATTCCTGACCGTCTGCTTCTCTCTCTAAACACTGTCTCACTCTAACTGCTGCCTTTCTTCTTCCTTTCATTAATCCCATTCTTTCCCTCCATTCCCCTGCTGGCTCATTCTTATTGGTCTCTGTGGATGCAGCAGCTCAATCTTGTACTGCAGGAAGCCAATAAATCAACTTAGACAGACCGCACCCTTACGTGCAGGTGGGCCTTGTCCCAATTACTCCACTAACTCCCCGCAGCTACGTATGCACGCACACCCATGGAGAATGAGCCAGCCAATTAATTATTTACTCACTACAAATGACCACCTTTTTCTGAGCCGCAGACATGCTATACCACATGGACTATTGAAATAACACTTGCTGGCTTGGCTTCTGTTTCTACATGTGTATGTTTATTTGGTTGTTCCAGCATTGCTCACAAACAGCTTTAATATTTTCGTGAAAAGTGTAGGCTAGCTCAAAGGAAGTCTAACTTATAATATAGGCTATAGGGTGTAAAGATGCAGTGCCATGTAGGGCTTGGGTAAATCTGTTGTTGAGCAGTCCCTCTTTTAGAATGTCAGAGGCTATGTTTAAAGCTGATTGATGAAGGTGAATGACAGTCTGACTGGGGTGTCAAGGGGATAGAACGAGTGGCCACAATCGTAACAGGATGTGATAAAGAAGAATCCAAATTTACACCGCAGATTCCTTTATGTTCCATCAAACGACTCCTTCTATTTCGAAACAGCTACAGTTCCCTGTGAGTCTATGTTTTGTAGCAAGATTTTACCAGTCAAACTGCTTCTCTAATGGGAAATTATATGTCGATTGATAAAATAAATGGATAGTGAAATATAAACTAACGTTTTAAAATAAAACCCAAACAATACTGACAAAAACAGCTTTTAGACAAAATTTTTCAAAGCATTGGGCCTATTGCTCACTCCAGATACAAAACCTGTCCAAAATGTCATACTGCCCATCACACGGTTCTGCTACCTATTTACATATCAACACAACTCTACCCAGAAAACTTCTAACCCCGAAACTCCCTAATGTTATTATTACTCATATAGTGAGGTAACTGGAGTTTTGTGACTCCTTCCAAAGTAAAATGAGGTTGCTGACATGGCAATGAAAGACAATTCATTTGCTCATGCCTATTGTGTACAGTGGACTTGGAAAGTATTCAGAGCCCATCACTTTCTGCACATTTTATTGTGTTGTAGATTTGTGTAATTTTAAATGAATAAATGTACCATTGTTGCCCATCAATCTACACTCAATAACCCATAATGACAAAGTGAAAACATGTTTGCAGAAAGGTTTACAAATTTAAGTGAACTGACTGGACATCATTTAGAAAGGCATATAACGATGAAAATAAGGTCTCACAATTCACACTGCATGTCAGAATGAAAACGAAGCCATGAAGTCTGAGAAACTCTCTGTAGACTTTCACAATCAAATAATTGTGAGGCTTAGTTCAGGGCAAGGATACAAAACATCTCAAAAGCTTTGAGTGTTACCTGGAGCACAGTGGCTTTTAATAATTAGAGATGGAAGAAGTTTGGTACGACCATCTGGCCAAACTGAGTAAGGAGGGTCTTAGTCATGGAGGTGACCGAGAATCCAGCAGTCACATTAACAGAGCTTCTGTCTGTCTGTCTGTCTGTAGGACTTCAAGAGCATGAGGAGTAAGATCCTCTAGTATGATAAGACAAAAATTGAACTCTTAAGCACTATATCTGGTGAAGACCAGGCACTCATCACCTGCCTCATACCATCCCTAGAATGAAGCCAAATACAAAGAGGTCCTGCTCCAGAGCACACACGAACTTTCAGCACGATAATAACCTGATGCATACAAACTAAGACAATGCTGGAGTGGCTTTGGGAACAGTCTCTGAAGTTCCTTGAGTGGGCCAACACAGGCAAAGACTTAAACCCCATAGAACGTCTGTGGAGAGACCTGAAGATGGCAGGCTACAGATACGTCCCATGCTATCTAATTAAGCTTAAGAGAATCTGCCAGGAAAAATGGGATGAACTGGGGTCAAAAGCTAACAGAGACTTACCTAAGAAGACTCAAACCTGTAAATATAGGCAAAGAAGCTACTACAAAGTACTGAATTAAGAGTCTGAATACTTTTATGAATGACAAATTTCAGTCTGATTTTTAGTACTAGGGTGTTGTACCGTGTTAGCCATTATGAATGTAGAGAAAAGCCAAGCAAAATGACACCTTTTATTGGCTAACTAAAAAGATTACAATATGCAAGCTTTCGAGGCAACTCAGGCCCCTTCTTCAGGCAAGATGTAATACAGAGACTGGAGTTCCCTATGTTTATATACACACTCTAGGACAAGAAACAACATTGGTAAATCTTTAAATGAGAAATTTTAAATGTAAAAAATTAATAGATTCATTCAGGCTAGGGTTAATTTAACAAGAGAGAGAAGAACAATGTATGGTCAAGATCCCTGGATAAGATAAATGTCCAACAAAGTCTTTTGAAGTTTGTAATGAGCTTTTCAAAACAATGTGGATCTGTAGACAGGTTGTCTGTCATTCTGAGAGATGTAAACAATCCTCATATCTGGCCATAAAACTCTTGTCTCTATTCAATCCATGTTGTAATGTATTAAATTTTAGCATGAGTTTAACTTCCCATTCTTTTCTCTCTTGCTGTGTTTTGAAGTTGCCCATAAGCACTGTGACTTTAAAGTCCCTCTCACAGTGTCCATGGCTGTTGAAGTGGGCCGCTACAGGAACATCTGTGTTGCCATGTTTAATGTGGCCCATAAGCACTGTGACTTTAATGTCCCTCTCACAGTGCCCATGGCTGTTGAAGTGGGCTGCTACAGGAACATCTGTGTTGCCATATTTAATGTGGCCCATAAGCACTGTGACTTTAAAGTCCCTCTCACAGTGTCCATGGCTGTTGAAGTGGACCGCTACAGGAACATCTGTGTTGCCATGTTTAATGTGGCCCATAAGCACTGTGACTTTAAAGTCAGATTTTTAATACACTTACAAACCTTTCTGTAGGTATGTTTTCGATTTGTTATTATGGGTTATTGCGTGTAGACTGCGGAACATAAGTGGCAGTTTTATTCATTCAAAATTAAATCTACAATGCAGTAAAGTGTGCAGAAAGTGAAGGGGTCTGAATACTTTCTGAATCCACACATAATTGTTTGTCTACTAACACTTGCTTGTCTAAGGCTGATGGATGTGGGATTCCTCCTTGGGCTGTATGAAGCATAAAAGTTTGTGGCTTTGATATCTTCAGGCTTTGTTTTTAATATCAGTTGCTCCAATAGAAAGACTGACGGAAATTCATTATATCTCTAGGGCTTTGCCTTTCTGCTACAATGACACTTGGAAAAAAAGTGATATCAAAGAATGTAGTATTCAAGTGTATTTTATTTTTTGCAAATTGGCATTTGCTTATCTCCTTACTGCTCTGGATTTTCTTCAGATAAATTGTTGATAGATGATGACATGATCACAAACAGCTTGTCGTGAGAGTTCAGTAAGAGCTACTTACTTGTGT
The DNA here is from genome assembly GCF_900747795.2 of Erpetoichthys calabaricus. Classification (NCBI taxonomy): domain Eukaryota; kingdom Metazoa; phylum Chordata; class Cladistia; order Polypteriformes; family Polypteridae; genus Erpetoichthys; species Erpetoichthys calabaricus. The sequence continues at coordinate 36,611,762 of NC_041401.2, forward strand.
TCATAATATGAAGTGATGCTGTGCATTATTTTAAAAATCAGATAAATAAATTAATAAATAATTAATAAAATATTGTGATGGATGGCCTGGGTCCTTTCTCGGCCAGGATGCCTCTTTAATGGATAGACCGGGGGAGTGGATGGGCAGTGGTGCCTCGAATTCTCACAGGGCTTTATGGGAGATTGGAATTCAGCCCAGCCCTTTTGGGCTCCATGGGTGCCACCAGGGGATCTTATAGGAGCAGCAGAGCCTGACTACGTCGGGTTTCCACCACGTAGAATCCAATCCACCTGGGAGTACTTCCTGATCATGCTGATGGGCCACTTGGAGTGCTCCTAGGTGCAGTATAAAAAGGACCACCTCACTTCCTTTACGGAGCCAGAATCAGGAGGGAGAAGATGAAGCTTGCTGGAGGAGTGGTGGAGGTAGAAGGAGACAGAGACAGAGAGAAGAGAAAGAAGTGCTATGTACTTTTTATTTTTGTGCTTGGTGCGTACTGTGACTGTGCTGTACAGGTAGGAAAATTGGGAAACGTTTCCTACATCAAAATAAAGCCGGTGTTGAATTTGTGCCTGGTGTTTTCATCTGACTGCGTTGGGTTTGGATTGCTGATGTGCCCCTTCCTGGTCACAGTAAATAAACTCAGATTTCCAATTACATTACATTTCATTGCATATTGTAATTTCCTAAACTTTCAGCTTTAATTTATGAAAATCTGAAAAAATGTTTCTTTAATTTTATGTCCAGAATTCAAAGATATCTTTCTGATTAAATCTTTTATAATGGAATGAATAAGACAGGTGGAAATGGTAAGAAGTCTAGGAAGGAAGCAGCTACTATTTTACCTTGAATTCCCCTTTTTGCGTATGCTAAACATCAAACACTACAAAAGCAAATGTGAAAAGTAAATGTGACCAGAAATATTTGAGAGTGAATACATCCCTCTGCACTAGACTGTACCAAGACAGTACACATTGCTGATAATTTTCCTTCTGTGGCGACTCTCAAATCTCTATCTAATCACTGAAAAGTAGAGAAGAGCTTCTTACTACGAGACGGTATGAAACTGAAATACTGTAGACACAGCAGGCCGTGAAAACCATATTTAGGGCATCAATTGCCACAAGATATGTTAACTGTTAAATTTTAAAGGTGGCAGGTTTCAGTTATCCACTTTACATGCCAACCTGCATGTCTGAAAGTCTTCTGACCAAAGGCTCTGTATAACTGCAGTTTACTGAGTGTGCAGCAGAAACTCCGAGTCCATCTCAGAGCGGCGAAGGAGCAGTACAGGAGAAAGCTGGAGCAGAAGTTGCAGAATAACAGCATGAAGGAAGTGTGGGATTGGATGAAGGTCATGAAGGTCTGACACTGTGGTCAGCAACACAGGAGCGCCACAGGGTACTGTACTTTCTCCGGTCCTGTTCAGCCTATATACATCGGACTTCCAATACAACTCAGAGTCCTGCCACGTGCAAAAGTTCGCTGACGACACTGCTATCGGGGGCTGCATCAGGAGTGGGCAGGAGGAGGAGTATAGGATCCTCATCAAGGACTTTGTTAAATGGTGCGACTCAAACCACTTACACCTGAACACCAGCAAAACCAAAGAACTGGTGGTGGATTTTAGGAGGCTCAGGCCCCTCCTGGACCCCGTGATTATCAGAGGAGACTGTGTACAGAGGGTGCAGACCTATAAATACCTGGGAGTGCAGCTGGATGAGAAATTGGACTGGACTGCCAATACTGATTCTCTGTGCAAGAGAGGACAGAGCCGGTTATACTTCCTTAGAAGGCTGGCATCCTTCAACATCTGCAATAAGATGCTACAGATGTTCTATCAGACGGTTGTGGCAAGCGCCCTCTTCTACGCGGTGGTGTGCTGGGGAGGCAGCATTAAGAGGAAAGACGCCTCACGCCTGGACAAACTGGTGAGGAAGGCAGGCTCTATTGTTGGCATGGAGCTGGACAGTTTAACATCTGTGGCAGAGAGAAGGGCGCTCAACAGGCTCCTATCAATTATGGAGAATCCACTGCATCCACTAAATAGTATCATCTCCAGACAGAGGAGCAGCTTCAGCGACAGACTGCTGTCACTGTCCTGCTCCACTGACAGACTGAGGAGATCGTTCCTCCCCCAAACTATGCGACTCTTCAATTCCACCCGGGGGGGTAAACGTTAACATTATTCAAAATTATTGTCTGTTATTACCTGCATTTTTATTACTCTTTAATTTAATATTGTTTTTTGGATCAGTATGCTGCTGCTGGAGTATGTGAATTTCCCCTTGGGATTAATAAAGCATCTATCTATCTATCTCTCTATCTACTGCAGTCCATTAGAACAGAATAGGAAAATAAATGCTAAATGATGACAAACTGATGGCTCCATTTGTAATGTATTATATTGTAGTCCTCTGTATTTATATTACTAGGGTACCCTAGATGTGTGAAAGGCATTTGTCTCACAAATACACTGTATGGTGCCTTCCAATGATGACTTCATTATTAGACACATTAACTTCATCCACTATTTCCCTTCAGAACAGTGGGCATGGTCCTGGTGAGATGCCAACAGCGTTCCATAGTTGCATCAAACAGTAGATTTGTAATCTGAAGAGCTCAGTCCTTCTAATCCCAAACATGCTAAATTGGATTGGGATCTGTTAACCTAAATTCATTGTGTTACACATTTTAAATCATTTTAGGACTTAGCCTGGAGGCATTAAGCATTACACTGCTGAAAAATACCCATTCACAGATGGTAACACTATTATCATGAAGAAAGACACCTGACTAGCAAATAGCCTACAACTTGCAAACATTTACTGTACTCAGGTTAAGAGACCCAATACCATTACCATCATAATAGTGTGTTGTTGACCCTTGATATAATGAATGCATGGATTCGTTGAGTTTTGGACATATTCTGTTTCCATCATCAGAAATAAACAGAAGGAATCAGAATTCATAACACCAAACAGTGGAAATCCAGGCATGTGGTGTACAGTGTTTGTGTTCCATTACAAGGATACCTTTTTTGTTTTATAAATAGGAGTAAAAGCTTATTTAATTCCTGGATACCATACAGCAGTTATACCAGGATGCTGTCACGATTCCTTCCCTGACTTGTGTTTCTTTCTCCTTGGCATGACAACTCTTTAAAACGTTTTCAGTGAATAGCGGCGAAATCCAGTGCTGAAAATGGTACGCCCATATGGCTGCTCCATAAAACACTTGCCCCAAATTTTCTCCAGTTCATGCACTTTAAATGACCAGGGTTTCAAGGAGAGAGCAAAAGAAACTGAACAGAAGACGCAGAAAGAAAATAAAAAGCTAAAATTGCAAATATCAATTTAGGGGTTCAGTAACACAAGGTAACAGAAGCTTAATGATTGTAATTTGTAGATTGTAATGGCAGGCACATAGAAACACACATGCACACTACTGCAGCTACTAGGCCCCATGCATTTGTGAAGTGCTTCTATCTGCTACAATATCTTTCTGTCATTTTGACTACTGTATCTGTATATGACATAACAGCAGCAAATGGAGTTTAGAGAAGCACTGTAGTCTATGTATGTATTACATGTTAAAAAGGTGTGGCTATATTCTGGCATGACATGTTGGCTCTTCAATTTACAGTGTAATGTTAACTTACTTTACTTATTTGTTTAGACATGCAGTGAGACATTGGGTGCTCAGTTAGTCCTTAGTTTTGCTGGAGTGGTGTCAGTATCGTGAGGCAAATTTATTGATTTGAGTGTTTTGAGTATTAAAATCTACATCTCCTGTAACTCCTCGTTACCAACTTTCTTAAAGTCTGACTTTTTTAGCCCCTTTTGACAGGGTGTGACACACCATTTACTTTGAATGCATATTTTGCAGTTCATATTATTACATATACTAGGGGGCTTACTAGGGGGCTCTCTTCACTCGCCAACCCCCCTTGCCTGCGCTACGTGCTAGCCACTTCGCATCTCTGCCACTCGTGTTATGAAGAGGGGGGCTGAACGTACCTCAAGTAGACGCGGTCGCTCCTCCGAAACCCCCTCTTAAGCGGTGATAAAATGGGAAACAAATAGGTTTTTTTTTTACCTCCTCTTTGCTCGATCAGCTGCTGGAATGCTGCTGCTGCCATGCCGCGTGATCTGCATCTCACGCGGCGCTTCGAACATTTAAAAACCTGTACAGCAGCTGTCTTTGTCATCTACTCTTTGACTTTTATTTCCAGCCCCAGGTGTGGTTAAATTTGTTGTCACAAAGTCTCGTCTCATGGGACGTGAGTTCTTGATATTTTAGTTTATAATTTAAAAATGGAATAAGAATCTGAAAATCTAACAACATCACATTAAAGTTTGATAAATTCTGAAAAGAATGATACCAAACATATATATGTAGGTTTTAAAATAAGCCCGATTTAAAGCGTGACAAAAAAAATGGCATAAAATCATTGCACAAAATCGTTGCACTTTTAGGCTTAGGATTTTATATATAGAGAGTAGACAGATGACGATTCTTTCATCCTTACATCAACTTCAACACTGTCATCGTAACTGACCAACAGAGAGCACACAAACAACTGCAACAATGTATCGTTAACTTTTATCACAAGACCAGATTATTTTTACTTTTAACAAATGCAATATGCTCTCTGCACATGCAATACACATTTATATATTTAATAAGGTTATGTTAAGAAGACTTTTTGGCTCTAGACAGTTAATCAAACTCAGACGTTTGCACTCTGTGTGATCAGATTAACAATCGCAGAGTTAACTTTATTGTTTAAATCACTATTCATACTTTGAGTGCCACCTTCACGAGGCATTGAATTAGTTAGAAATGTGACACTCAGTGAGCCATCTAATTGCTTTCACCCACTTTTAATAAAAATCGGCTCATGATTATCTCCAGACATATACATTTTCCATCTGGCACTATGAGACTAGCTTACATTATGTATACTATTTATGTTTAAACAGTTAATCTTTGCGTATGTTCACTTCTGGTCATTGCCATTTAGTGTTGCAGTAGCCTTTTCACATCTATGGTTGCCACAGACAGCAGTCCCGGGGGTTGTGCAAATTACATCATCAATGTGAAGGTACAGAAATTGGCACTACTGAACCATAATTACCCGAGTTTGACAGATTCCAAATAAAAACTTTTTGTGTTTGGTTTAGTTACTTTTTTGACTTCATGGCTCCTTACTTATTGCTTCTGTTTTTGATTGTGATTCTTGGGTATGAATTGGATTTGATGCTTTCTGTTTTCTGGATTTACCTGTTTCAACAAATCCTCTCCTGGTCATTCCATACAACTTGGTTGTATCCACAGTGTTACTTGGTTCATTGTGACACTACCATACCAGACAGGAGGAGTTGTGCTTTCTCAAATTCCTATTTGACTGCTACTGTTCTACTTAAGCTTTGGTTTGTTAGTCTGATCAAATTATTGAAGCCTCACTCGATCATTTGATTAGTTGTTTGTTTATGACAGGCACTGACCAGATGTTGGTTGAGTGATGGCCGAGTCTTAAAACCCTTAGTTGATGTTCTCATGCTAATATATCTGGTGGCAGCTACCACAGTGTGAAGTCACAAAGATCTTTAGTCTAGCCATTCCGTCTCTGAACTCCACAAATACACGATTCCCTGGAATCCTATTATCGCCTATAAATACATCAATTAATGTAAGAGGAGAAAAGCTCAGCAATAAAGACCCACATGCAATTGTAGATTTAACGGCACTTCCTATTTATTTCATGACCTTACCTAGTTGAGTGTGCACACATACAGTATAATGTTTTAGGATCAGGTCTGCAATGGAAGAGAGAGTTCTCGTTTCAGGAAGTTCAAATACAAGGCTGATATTTGTAGACTGTGACAAAAGTAACTATAAATGAGCTATATCACTGCTACTAATTATGCAGGGGTTACAAGAGATCAAGGAGCTACAAGATAATGAAAAGGCCATCAAAGATAGCATGATATTAAAGAGAACAGCAAAGCTTCCCATCTAGATTTCTGCTAGAAATGGTATATTGAGAGAAATGATAAAAGTTAATTATTAATATCATTTTCAAATTTTTTAGCTTCATTGTTAATATTATTATTTTAAAATGTGCTGTTTCTTACATATGAACCCTACATGATAAAAAGCAGGACCTTAGTAAATTGCAGAAACAGCTTTTTCCTCCCTTCTGAAAATCACATTCAGCCGACTCTTATGGTGCAGGATATGTGTGAGTAACAGATTACTTTTCTTGTCTATCAAAAATAATCTTGTCCTCATTATTATTTTTGTCATGGTCATAACCCAGTACTATCTCTATCATTAGTTTTCCCCGTGACAGAATCAGTCGCTTTATGTTTCAATGAAAAGCTCAATGGCACATTTATTTCATGTATTTATTTTTGGCATGATGAGAGTCATCACTAATAAAATGAGCTCGCATGGCAAGGAAAATGAAATTTTAAGACTTGATGGCATTTATTCTGTTTGCAAAAGGTAAGGGGAAAGTATGGCAGGTATCTTCTATAATAATTTCATTGCCACAGATGAGAAACAAAGCTGACAGTTTCTTTGTTAGACGCCAAGTGCAATACAGGGAACATCTGACCTTTATCCAAGAAAGCTATCTTTGTCTTCAGCCTACAATCTCAACCAAAAACAAGCTCCTGTTTAATTTACAAGGGTATTGTTTCCCAAAAAATGTAACATTAGGCATGCCATTATACCCAATCACCCAAATGTTATGATACTGGGCAGGGGCATTAAAACAGTAGGGAATGCTAAAAGGCAGTAATGTTTGATCCAATTACAGACAGCTCTTCTCAGCATTCTCATAATGGTGGTAACAGCATAAAAAAATAGCAGGGGGCGGTTTAGTGATTATGGGGCCCTAGGCAAAATTTTCTTTGTTAAATTTTTTCAGCTCCATTAGATCACTCTATCGTGGCTAGCTAACTACACAGCTTTCTAATAATGGTTGCCACTATTTGTGGATCATACAACTGAAAGAAAAAATAACTGCATCAAACAGCTACAATGATTATGCAAGATAAGGAAAGTGTATCAAAATCATTTCTCTTGTTATTAGTAAAATGTGCATTTATGTTACACAATTTTTTTTAAGAAATGTACATCATTATTTTTTTCAGATTCAGACCTCTGAAATGGAGGATGTGACTGGGTGATGTTGTGCCCTGCTAAGAATCAGCTAGGATTGAATTATATTTTATGTTTTCTTATAGTTTTTGTTATATTTGAATCATTATTTTCCATGTATTTTTATGATTACTGTTACTTTTGTTTTTTATTCTGTAATGATGTACTTTCCCTTTAAATACGCCTCCACTCCTTGCGTTCTGTGTGTGGTACCCCACCCTAACATCACCACTCCTCAGACCTCCCTCTAGTTATTTAAGTCCAGGAAAAGAAAAAATAAGACAGTGGTGCATTGGAGGTGTTTGAAGTTAGTTGTGGATATTGCTTTGCTCATGCATTTACAGGGTTTAATATTTTTTCTGCTCTGTCTCTGGGTCATTGCTTACAGATTGTGATTTGGGATTTGTTTGCAATGGGTTGCCTTTTTGGCTCTTTGGGCATTTTTGTTATTTTTTTCCCTTTTCAAGAAATATTCTGATTTGATAAAGACTCTGGACTTTGAACTACCTCAGAATCAGAATATCTTTATTGAGATTGTAACAAATACAATGACATTAGGTGCAGTCCCTGCAGTGTCAAAATATAAATAAAATATAATTAAAAAAAGGATAAAGGATAAGAAGAAATAAGGTAGAACACAAACATTCAACATAAGACCTTAATTGCACACGAACACTATTGCACAAGATGTCATCTATTGCACTGCTGCATTGGAGGTGATTAGGTGGCATTCAGTGCCCTAACAGCAACAGGGTAGAAACTGTTATTCATTCTATTAGTCTTTGTTTTGATGCTCCTATATCTTTTGCCTGATGGCAACAGTTGGAACATGTCATGAGTGGGGTATGAGGAGTCTTTTAAGATATTTTCCGCCTTCCTGAGGCAGCGAGAGCTGTGCAGTTCATCCAGAGAGGGTAAAGAAGAGCTGATGATCTGCTGGGCATTCTTTACGATCCACTGAAGTGTTTTCCTCTGCGCTGTTGTGCAGCTGGAAAACCACATGCAGAGGCAGTAGCACAGGATACTCTCGATAGAGCAGTGATAGAAGGACACCAGCAGTTTTTGGGGGATGTTATTTTTCCTGAGGACTCTCGGGAAATAAAGTCTATGCTGAGCCTTCTTCGCCAGCTCAGCTGTGTTCACACCCCAGGACAGGTCTTCCATGATGTGGACTCCCAGGAAGCGGAAGTCTGACACCCTCTCCACACAGTCCTCTCCGATGTAGAGTGGTTTGATGTCCGTTTTCTTTTTCCTGAAGTCCACAACGAGGTCCTTGGTCATACTTGTGTTCAGGAGCAGGTTGTTGTCAGTGCACCATGCTGTCAGCCGCTCCACTTTGTCCCTGTAGGCGGATTCATCCTCCTCAGAGATGAGCCCCACCACAGTGGTGTTGTCTGCAAATTTGACGATGGTGTTGCTGTGGTGGGCGGGGGCGCAATCATGTGGGTACAGCGTGAAGAGCAGGGGGCTCACCACATACCCCTGAGGAGAGCCAGTGCTGATGCTGATGGCCGAGGAGATGTGAGGGCCACACCCTAACCCTTTGTGTGCGGTCTGTCAGGAAGTCTTTAATCCATATACAGGTGGAATACGGGAGTCCCAGGGATAGCAGCTTGCACACTAATCTGTGAGGGAGGGTGGTGTTAAAAGCAGAGCTAAAATCAATAAAGAGGAGACGTGCACACAAACAAGTTACTGTCCTTGACCTGAAGCCTCAGTTCATCCACCTTGTTGACAATAGATCTGGCGTTAGCAAGGAAAAGGCTTGGAAGCGGAAGTTTGTGAGGCTGTCTCCGTAGTCGAGCTAGCACGCTGGCCCTGCATCTTTGCTTCTGCTTCCTCTCTCTGCGCCGCCTTCATCGTCAACCTCTACGGATGGTAATCCACGTGGAGCCGGGTGTCCTGCTATATCCACTGGAACGATGTGTGAGTGAATGAATTCCGCCGTAACAGTTTGTACAGTTTTCTACCTCTTATGAGGAATTTTTTTGATACTTTAAGACTTCAATGCATATTTTTAACTCTAAACGATAGCCTCCCCATTTTGGGCCTAGTCAAATCAAAGCCTGGAGGTAGCTGTTGGGGACAAGCAGGTCTGGGGGTTGGTGGCAGGATTGGCACTCCAGGCACTGTAAAAATCTCACACTGTTCCAGTGTGGTGCTGAGGTGTCACCCACTGCATTCGGGTCCCAATCCAGGTGGTTCATTGTGTGATGGGTGCGGCAACACGATACCAGTGCATGCTTCCAACCTCCTCCTCCTCCTCCTCTGTATCATTTTTTTTCCTTGTTAGCTGGAAGACTGCTCTCCTGTGCCATGAAATCACATATGAATGGTATGCCAGTCTCTGATTTCATATGAGAGTTCAAAGTTATGCAAAGTAATGAATATCTGTCTCCTCCTTTCTTTCTGAATAGAAGTCAAAGTGATGCTTCATATTTTATAATGGGAGGTTTTGCGTTTGTCCAAAACATTCAAGGTGAATTATCAGGTACTACTTAAATTTTTTATAAAATGGAAAAACTAAGATTACATTTGCTGTGTTTTAAAGGACCAGTGTTTAACTGTTCTTATTGTATCTACAGTAAAAGACTGGAACTAATAAAAGAAGAATAAGCACTAAAATGAGCTACTAAAGTGTACTGGCCACCCTAACAGGGAGATAGGGTTTAAACTTTATTTAGTTAAGCCCAATTAGACTTCAAGTTTGTTGTGTTTTCTGTTTATTTTGTAACTATTGTCTCCAATTCCCTGCACTCTTTTGTAATTTATTCGTTTTTTTGTAATGCAACGTTTCTTTTATATACATTTATGCTTCTTGGATTTATTTTGCACTATGCATGGGCAACTTCTTCAGGACACAATGTACGTAATATACAGTATATAGTAATTGCAGTACATATAGTGCATAAACAGCTGCAGTTTAAAATTAAGGCAATCTAGTCTACCCACTGCACTGCACCAAACACTTCTGCATGCTTACATATCACAGCAAGTCAATTACAAGCAAATGCAATTAATTACAATTGTACTGAGCGCTGCTAATTGCGGTTAGTTAAAGTGAGTAATTATACATCTATCACCCATATGCCCAGAGTAATTTACACTGTTAAAGTCTCTTTATAAAAATACCTCTCAGCCTGAATCATGACATGGGTTATGCAACATCCAAATCTCTTACATAGAGGTGAGTACTGACCAAACATATTGTGCCAGGCATTTCTTCACACGTAAATGAGGAAGTCTTTACCCAGTTTATTAATAAATTATAATTTACTGTTGTTATTTTTTTTTGTTCACAAAACATAGCAAAAATATATTCTTTACCATTCCTTTCCCTTATTAGTGAGTATTAAAGATAATAAAGGCTTTTGATTGATCCTCCCACATTTTCCTCTTGCCTGTTTCACAAACTCATTGTCTCAATATGTTACTTAAAACATAAAACAGCCAGCCTAAAGCTTAATGTCAAGGCGGGTGATTCATCTGTAAGCATTCATATTCATGATTACAAAGATCATGAATCTATGAATGACTGTATGTAGGGGAAGCTGAACAAAACCAAGGCTAAATTAAAAGAGCTACACCAAGACGGTCTTTAAAAGACATTAATTCAACATTTAATACAAAGGCTCTTTTGTCGGTTTTATGCAACTGAGAGAGTCTCTTCAGCTTTTTTTCTTTTTTTATGTGCTATGGGTAGCAGGGTGACATAACAGTTAGTACTTCTGGCTCTAAGGTCTGGAATCCTGGGTTCAAATCTCAGCCTTCTCCCCTGCCTCTTTGAAGTTTCCTCTCTCTATGTTTGTATGGTGTCAGGACACTGCATCTGTGCCTATTCCTCTTCCTCTTCCTTGTCAATTTTTTCCAGTTAAGATCTTAGCCAGCAGGTCATTGGGTCCACAGTCACCCGGGAGGACTATAAGGTTTTAGGTTTAGGTTTAGGTTTCTTTATTTAGTCATGTTTACACAGGAAAACATGAAATTTGCCTTCTCAGTTGCATCTAATAACAGGTAACAGACAGAATGAAATAAAACAGACAAATAGAAATAAGAAAGGTTAAGGTAAGGCAGATAGATAAAACATATTTAAAACCAAAAAAAAAAAAAGGTAACAGGATATATATCAAAACCTTAAACATTATCTGCGATATTTCTTATTGAAAAGTTATATGGCACTAGGAAGAAAGGAGTTTCTGGAGCGATTTGTGTGGGTTCAAAGCAACTATCCTTCCTGATTTACTGAAGTTTAGTACTACATGTAATGGATGTCTGTCATCAGTTGAGATGATTTCCAGTTTCTTATAAAAGACAGGTTTTACCACAGCTCGTCGCCTGTTGTGCGAGTTAGCTCTGCTGTTTTACTTTTGACCCTTTTCCTGGTGTTCTTCCCCTTGTTACTATTGATTGTTTTTTGCGTTCCTGTTTTTCACACATTTAGTAATAGTTTAGTGTGTCTGCGTTTCCTGAACCACCTTGTTAATGATTATGTTTCATTTTAGGAAATCTTTTGTGATTATTCATTGAACTCATCTGTCCTTTCCTATAATTTAACCTTTGTTTTTTTTGGCTTTAATTTATTTATTGCCCTGTACATTTTTTACTTTTAACGTGTCTTGCTTTTTCTCTTATGTTACAAATAAACAGTTTAAAATTTTTTGCTCTTTTTTTAAACATTTTTTGAGTTGACTACTTAGTTATCAAGCTTTGTTTGGATACTGAATCCATTCTTGACATTACTTTTTTGTGTTGTCTTTATTCTGACATAGTTGATACATTTTACATCTCCTTCCGGACACAATTTTGTTTATTTTGATGTGGTAGTGTTGTCTACAGGTTGCTAATAAAACATCTTTAAATTATGCATGCAAGACATCACATAAGCAATCACTCAAAGTTTGTGCTGGGGGCTTTCTAATTATCTGAGATTGATGGTTTGATGTATTAGAGTTATTTTCTCCAGGAATTCTGTCAAATTCAGTTTTTGTTTTTCTCTTCTCCATTGTCAACTATCCAAACCTCAGCTGTTTAAATTAATGTTACATGGATATTGTTAGGTAATAAGCTGAACACTTATTGCGATAGCCATGTCTGTCTGTTCACATGAAACAACTCAGCCCCTCATAGACCAATTTAGTTAAAATGTGGCACACTTGTTTTTTAAGGAAATTTGTCAAGATGGTTCAATTTTCATTGAGATATCTCAAAAAAGGATGTGCTGTACAAAGTTGCAGAAATATTCTGTAAGACTTCAACTATAAATTGGTTTACCCTTTCAATTTTACCTTGAGAGCAGTTACTTCAAATTGTAGGCTATATTTAGTATATGTTCATCTTTTAATGTTCTGACGGCTACTGAAATGACCATTACAAACCATACAGAAGTGCACACTGATGCTGCTTGTACAGAAACACATACACAAAAAAGTCAATTATTTGGAAATGAGCGGATGAGGAAAGAAATATTGTAAGCACTGTTCAATAAGCACAGACTGAACCAATGTTCAGTATAAGCTACCTCATAACTCTATTATCTGCACATTGTAATTGTAAAGAACAGATATTATCAACCTGTAACTAAAAAGTATTTGAACTAATTAATCAAACATGAAGGTGCAGCTCTCATAAGTGATATGAAAATAGCATGGGTTTAGAAAGGGAACTGCAATTAATATATGGGCAGCAGATCACAGGCATGGGGCATTAACAAGGAACACACTTCATTTAACATTTTCTACAGTACACAAAGGGCTGAGGGCCACAAATTGAAGGACTGAGCAGAGCTCCAGCTTGTATCGTGCTCAAACAGTTGCTTAATGGTATAACATTTGACAAAGAATTAGGGTTACGGGCAGAAACGGAAGTTTTCCTTCTGTGTATTGTGCATTCTAAAATTAAAATCTTTTATATAATTAGCACCTGTGGTATACCTGTCATTCAATAAATCAGTTCCTTTCCAATTTCTTACTTTTTTAGGTACCTTTGGTAAATGATTGTGTTTTACCTAATAGTTATATGTGAGACTTATTTCAGGTGCTTTTCTTATTTCATAGAGTAATAATAATTGTTTGTTTTGTGTTTATAGTTATTTTTCTTTTGGTAATGTCACTTTATTGTTCATACAGTGGTGTAGTATTATTGCTAAGGTTAAGAAAAAGGTGATTGCATTTTTTGTACTATATACATGTTGAATGGTTATTGGAATTTTGGGGGTTTTATCTTTGCAGGATCCCTTTTGTTAATTAAAAAAAAAACTGCAGTTGGTCACAGACCTTTCACCACTATTAGCAGCACATCAATAAATGCCATTTTCACACCTCTTGAATTGGAAGCATCTCCATATGAAAACTATTGAGCTACCATAATCCTGTTAGCAGCAGTCATTTAATTCTAACAATTCAAATACATCACAGAAGTCCTTCCAAAGTTAATATTCTAATTCTGGATTTGTGCACGTGTATAAGCAATAATAATGTGTGATCATACATGTATGATACTCTGAAAACTGCACAACGAAGATCATAATACAAATGTTCTTAAATAATGGAGTAATGTAAAACTGACAAGATGTATTTCATGTGGGAAGATGTAAAGTTTGAAAATGTAAAAAGGGACAGTTAGTTTTGGACAATTAAAGCACCAGGACTTTATGAGAGTTAAAATCTGAATCAATTTGACTCATTTGTTAAATACCACTCTTTAGTAGGTCTTTTTAAACATCTAATAATTCAAATTTTAATGTTACAATGCCAAGTGGTGTTTTCTGACAAACAACATCTTAAAAGCATGTTGTTAGAAAAACAGTCTGTTATATGAAATATCCTGAATCATCTTGAAATTCTCCAACAGAATTATAATTTTTGAATCTTTTTACTTTTAGAATTGATTTTAAGCAGTATTTTTTAGTTTCTGGAGAAAAAAATGTCAGAGAATAAATTTAGAATGCTCATATGGTAAGATAAATCAGGTAGTTGACAACGATATCACCCCTTTATAAACCCTGTACTGAAATCCCTCCAAGATTATAATATGTCCCCTGCTTGTTGTTACACTGACATAATTCCCATGTCTATCACATAGTTAAATTACCATCTTTGCATTGTATTTTGATATTTATGAATGCCAATACTAGTTTACTTAAATGATAGTGATGATGGGTATACCACAATTTAAAACAGTTGTTTCTGTTAGTGTTCATGCATTCTTATTTTTTAATGAAAGAGGCACAGTATTGTCCAATAAAGAAGGTACTTTTAATAAAAATACATTGAATGACATTACTGTTTTTTGTCATGGTATCGAATAGGTATCAATTATTGTAAAATTTCACTGGTATTGGTGTCAAATACAAAAATTCTGGTATTGTGACATCCCACATTCACAGTGCTGTTCAGCCTTCCATTGCTTCTTTATGCTTTCATTTTTCATAGTTTTGTAAGTTTATCATTTCTTGACCATATATTCTTTTTTGTTTTTTATTGTTTTAACTTCTGGTTTAGAAATAAAGATTTGAAATTTGAATTAGTGCAGTTTCTCTTTTTTATAGTGACAATTAATTTCAGTTCCTTAATTCTTTTTTATTTGAATTTCATAACTTGATTTTACATTTTGCATTTTGGGTGTTTGGAATTTATATGTTGAATTTTGAAAGTTTTTAATTTGATAAATTACATTAAATATTAAAGGTTTTCACATTTCCACTCAGGTGCTGATCATAATAATCTCATTTAGTGGTGAATTCTTTTGGTATTATTCCTGCAAAGTCATCCAGGTCTTGCTTAAACACAGCTGTCTAGCTCTTGTTACATGAACTATGTGTCATTGAACAATGATTTTATTATTTCTATTCTGCCAGTTAAAGCTTAGGCAGCAATCTTTGATGTTTGCTCACTGGATGACAATAATATCTGGGGGTTTATGTCCTCCAGACCACTAATACACAAACCATAACATATAATGATGTTATTTCTAAAGAGCAAAAAACCCAATGCACACCCTCCTCCGCCCAGGCATGACATTAGTGCACCTATCTAAACATTAAACTGCTGAGATCATCTTCTGCTTCCAAAAAGTGTGAAGACCCAACTCTTCAGTTAATAATATTTAAATTCTTAGATTACTTTTCAAACACATATGTTGAAAGAATGGCTTAATTGAAATCATATTAGAAATGTGCTATTTACAGCCAGCTTGTCTCTAAATAATACTAAGTTAAATGTTCTGTGTTTACAGTATATTCATGGAAGTTGATAAATACAGCAGTTTTCTAATACATAAAATAAACCAAATGACAAGGGAGCACTTTGGACTTAATATCAGACCTAGCAAATCCATAAAAGCACTGGCTCTCATAGACAGTTGATTGATTTTCATCATACAGTATTTAAGGAATGTGTTACAGTGACTGAAAAAGCTGGCAAATGCTTTTGTGTTTACAATCCATCTGTGACTCAATGTGGAATTCTTTGGCAGCACTAGAGATCAAACTAAAGTCAGTAAAAGAGGGGGAGGTACAAAGGGTCAGATAAGAACATAAAACATTTAACAAACCTAGAGTCGACCATTCAGTCCACCAGGCTTGTCTGCTTTTCATCATACGGAGCTGTCCCAATTTCCCATCCTTATATAGTCGGGTGCCCACAGTAAAAACTGTTTTAATCTTAAATGCACTTCCAGCAGATGCCCTAAGGAGAAATCGTTTTGATCAATTTAATCAACTCCTTTAGGAATTTACAAATATCTGGATTATGTCCCTACACGGCCTGCTCGGAGCAACACCCTTTGAAATCGAAATATACATTTAGACTTTATGTAATTCTTGTGGTTGATGCAGCAGATGATTAAATGTTTATTAAATGCTTACATAGATTGATATCAATAATCCCTTCTTCCATGTGACTAATTAGTAAAGCATTGAGAGTTTGGCAGTGTCTCACGTTCTAAACCTCAGATCCATTAGTCAATTTTCTAAACCTGTTTATCAATCATAAAGAGTCAGAGCAAGTCTTGGATGGCACTTCCAATCAACCCAAGGAACATAAGCACACACACACACAAATATTCTCATTCAAACAGGAAAAGTTTCGAGTTGCTAACTAGCTTTAGCTGTACACCTTTGGCATGTTGAATAAAACTGAGTAACTCTGTGTAATAGGAGGAAGCCCTCGAGGCCCACAGTAACACCAAAGACACTTCAAGGAAAAAAATGGTTCCTTTGTTAAATACTATATAAAAAGCAAAGGATTTATTAACACACCGATGACTGAGTATAACTAAAATGACAAAACAACAACCCTGCATCCTGACTGGATTTACCAAAACAGGTTTTGAATCTATCTATTAGTTAGGGTTAATCATCCATTTGCCCACTACAGTTGATGCTTCCCACAATTGGAATCTTCTTCACTCTCCTGTCTGCTGTACTTCAGGGGTGCTCCCTTATTGATACAGGGAGCTGCCTTTGTATCCGTATCCTTATTTCATTCTTTACATAAAGCTTACAGCTACAACAACATTTATTTATTTAGTGTATTTTCATACAAACACTGTATCTCAAAGTGCTTTGCAAAACAACAAAAAAGAAAGTTACATAAAAAACCCAAATAAGATTAGGCAATAATATTAAAGAATAAGTAACAAAAAAAGGTACGGTCAGATGGCGGGGAGGAAAAAAAAAAACTCCAGTTAGGCTGGAGAAAATAAAAACACAAAGACAAAATCTGCAGGGGTTCCAAGGCTGAAAAGACCCCCTAGCCACCACTGACATTCTAACTAACATAAATGTCCTTAAATCAGTCCTCTTTGTTTTCAAGCTTCACATGATAGGATTTGATGAAGTTGGTCTCGTGGACAGCTGAGACACCTGCCTTCATTCCATCGGTGCAGGGGGCTGCCTTGATTAGGTGGTGGTGGAGCAGATCACCACCACAGAAAAACCAGAAAAAATGCAGACAATAGTAGAGATTAGTACAGATTGTGGACCCCTAAAGAATATAGCAATTCTGTGCCCAAATAGTCTATCAAGAATACAACTAAAATTAGCTATGATAATCCCATATTAAAATAATGAATTTTTAGGAGTTTTTTAAAATGTTCCTCAGTACTAGCCTGGTGAATTTCTATTGGTATAGTACTCCAGTTTTTAGGTGCATAACATTAAAAGGCCGCCTCACCACTTCTTTTAAGTTTAGCTACTGGAATTATAAGTAGATCTCCATTCGAAAATCTAAGGCTAAGACATGGAGAGTAGGGGGCAGACATTACAAAATATAGGATGGAGCGAGATTATTTAAGGGTTTATAAACCATTAGTAGTATTTTAAAGTCAATTCTGAATTACTCAAGTAACAACTCTAAAACTGGCGAGATGTGCTTAAAATTTCTTTTCCTATTTAAGATTGTTGCTGTGGCATTCTGCACTAATTGCAACTAACTGATGTCTTTCTTAGGTAGTCCTTTTGGGAGTGCATTACTGTAATCTAGTCGACTTAAAACAAAACCATGAATTAATTTTTCAGCATTTTGTAAAGTTATAAGAGGTCTAACTTTTGCTATATTCCTTAAGTAAAAAAATGCAGTCCTAGTAATCTAGTTTATATGCAATTTAAAGTTTAGCTCATAGTCAATGATTACCCATAAATTCTTTACCTATGCGTTGACATTTAAACCTAAGGGATCAAGTTTATTTCTAATACCTCAGTAATTCCATATTTCCCAATCTCTAAGATTTAATTTTTTTCCTTATTTAGTTTGAGAAAGTTTCTACTCATCCATTTGGAAATACTGGTAAGACATTGGATTAGAGAGCCAAGAGCGTCAGGGTCATCAGGCGCTATTTATAAATAAAGCTGTGTGTCGTCTGCATAGCTGTGGTAGCTCACCTTGTGCTTTGAGATAATCTGACCTAATGGAAGCATGCAGATTGAAAAGAGCAGTGGACCTATAATAGATCTTTGTGGTACACCATATAAAATATCATGGGTCTCCGAAGTACTATCACCACAACTAACAAAGAATTTTCTATCTGTTGAGTAAGACGGAAACCAATTTAAGCTCTATGCCAGTCTGTTGGCATCCCCACTCCTGGAAACATCTGGCCTGCTTTTCACCATCTTATACCAGAAAAAAGCCTAGGAGGCACAGGGAAATCTAGCAACTCCACACATGCAAAGACATTGTCAGGATTGAAATTTAGATCTTTGGTGTTTTACTTCTGCCCCTGTAAACTGAACTCCAGTTTTCACTGAAAATACTTTCTGTGTGTATGATGTAATGCTGATCATTTGAGTCATACTTAAGTCAACCGTCACAACTTGGCAGTACATGCACTCTGTACCTGCTAGTGTCCTTCAATAATAGGGAGCTACATCTGCATGTGGTACAATGAAGGTGTAGTGAAGGTATAGTTAATGTTAATTAGAACATTACAAACATTTGGGCCAGAACAGGGGCCTCATGTATAAATGGTGCGTACGCACAGAAATGTTGTGTAAGAACGTTTCCACGTTTAAATCGCGATGTATAAAACCTAAACTTGGCGTAAAGCCACGCACATTTCCACAGTAGCTCATACCCTGTCGTACGCAAGTTCTCTGCTTGGTTTTGCAGACTGGCGGCACCCAGCGTCAAAGCAGTGCTACTGTTCCTGTGTGGTTTCCTTTGCTTTTTCAGATCCACATCCCTGACGCGGCTTTATAAATACACTGAAATTAACTGCATATTGTTTATTAGTTTAATGCATCTGATTGTAATTAACCTGTAACAATATAATGGTCCACGGAATAGCCACTCTATTCCAAATACCATAGCTGTTTTAGCATTGTTCCTCTCAATGCAATACTCAGACTTTCTTTCTCATGGTCTGAGAGTCCTTCAGGTGCCTTTTGGCAAACTCCAGGCGGGCTGCCATGTGCCTTTTACTAAGGAGTGGCTTCCGTCTGGCCACACTACCATACAGGCCTGATTGGTGGATTGCTGCAGAGATGGTTGTCCTTCTGGAAGGATCTCCTCTCTCCACAGAGGACCTCTGGAGCTCTGACAGAGTGATCATTGGGTTCTTGGTCACCTCCCTGACTAAGGCCCTTCTCCCCCAATCACTCAGTTTAGATGGCCGGCCAGCTCTAGGAAGAGTCCTGGTGGTTTCAAACTTCTTCCACTTACAGATGATGGAGGCCACTATGCTCATTGGGACCTTCAAAGCAGCAGAAATTTTTCTGTAACCTTCCCCAGATTTGTGCCTCGAGACAATCCTGTCTCGGAGGTCTACAGACAATTCCTTTGACTTCATACTTAGTTTGTGCTCTGACATGAACTGTCAACTGTGGGACCTTATATTGACAGGTGTGTGCCTTTCCAAGTCATGTCCAATCAACTGAATTTACCACAGGTGGACTCCAATTAAGCTGCAGAAACATCTCAAGGATGATCAGGGGAAACAGGATGCACCTGATCTCAATTTTGAGCTTCATGGCAAAGGTTGTGAATACTTATGTACATGTGCTTTCTCAATTTTTTTATTTTTAATAAATTTGCAAAAATCTCAATTAAACTTTTTTCACGTTGTCATTATGGAGAGTTGTGTGTAGAATTCTGAGGAAAAAAATGAATTTTATCCATTTTGGAATAAGGCTGTAACATAACAAAACGTGGAAAAAGTGATGCATTGTGAATACTTTCCGGATGCACTGTATACACGTTTTAGTGCCTGCAGATACAGTGGTGTGAAAAACTATTTGCCCCCTTCCTGATTTCTTATTCTTTTGCATGTTTGTCACACAAAATGTTTCTGATCATCAAACACATTTAACCATTAGTCAAATATAACACAAGTAAACACAAAATGCAGTTTGTAAATGGTGGTTTTTATTATTTAGGGAGAAAAAAAAATCCAAACCTACATGGCCCTGTGTGAAAAAGTAATTGCCCCCTGAACCTAATAACTGGTTGGGCCACCCTTAGCAGCAATAACTGCAATCAAGCGATTGCGATAACTTGCAATGAGTCTTTTACAGCGCTCTGGAGGAATTTTGGCCCACTCATCTGTGCAAAATTGTTGTAATTCAGCTTTATTTGAGGGTTTTCTAGCATGAACCGCCTTTTTAAGGTCATGCCATAGCATCTCAATTGGATTCAGGTCAGGACTTTGACTAGGCCACTCCAAAGTCTTCATTTTGTTTTTCTTCAGCCATTCAGAGGTGGATTTGCTGGTGTGTTTTGGGTCATTGTCCTGTTGCAGCACCCAAGATCGCTTCAGCTTGAGTTGACGAACAGATGGCCGGACATTCTCCTTCAGGATTTTTTGGTAGACAGTAGAATTCATGGTTCCATCTATCACAGCAAGCCTTCCAGGTCCTGAAGCAGCAAAACAACCCCAGACCATCACACTACCACCACCATATTTTACTGTTGGTATGATGTTCTTTTTCTGAAATGCTGTGTTCCTTTTACGCCAGATGTAACGGGACATTTGCCTTCCAAAAAGTTCAACTTTTGACTCATCAGTCCACAAGGTATTTTCCCAAAAGTCTTGGCAATCATTGAGATGTTTCTTAGCAAAATTGAGACGAGCCCTAATGTTCTTTTTGCTTAACAGTGGTTTGCGTCTTGGAAATCTGCCATGCAGGCCGTTTTTGCCCAGTCTCTTTCTTATGGTGGAGTCATGAACACTGACCTTAATTGAGGCAAGTGAGGCCTGCAGTTCTTTAGACGTTGTCCTGGGGTCTTTTGTGACCTCTCGGATGAGTCGTCTCTGCGCTCTTGGGGTAATTTTGGTCGGCCGGCCACTCCTGGGAAGGTTCACCACTCTTCCATGTTTTTGCCATTTGTGGATAATGGCTCTCACTGTGGTTCGCTGGAGTCCCAAAGCTTTAGAAATGGCTTTATAACCTTTACCAGACTGATAGATCTCAATTACTTCTGTTCTCATTTGTTCCTGAATTTCTTTGGATCTTGGCGTGATGTCTAGCTTTTGAGGTGCTTTTGGTCTACTTCTCTGTGTCAGGCAGCTCCTATTTAAGTGATTTCTTGATTGAAACAGGTGTGGCAGTAATCAGGCCTGGGGGTGGCTACGGAAATTGAACTCAGGTGTGATACACCACAGTTAGGTTATTTTTTAACAAGGGGGCAATTACTTTTTCACACAGGGCCATGTAGGTTTGGATTTTTTTTCTCCCTAAATAATAAAAACCATCATTTAAAAACTGCATTTTGTGTTTACTTGTGTTATATTTGACTAATGGTTAAATGTGTTTGATGATCAGAAACATTTTGTGTGACAAACATGCAAAAGAATAAGAAATCAGGAAGGGGGCAAATAGTTTTTCACACCACTGTAAATGGGGCAGGTAGAAACATAGTCATGTAACTGGCAGGTGTCAAATATCAGAGCAACATAAAGATCAAAAGTCAAAGCCAGAATCAAACTCAAAAATAACATTGCTAAAGTTCTCATACTAACTTTATATTCCGTTCGCTAACTACTCTATAGTAGTATGGCATTGTACCGTGTTAGCCATTATGGATGCAATGAGAAGTCAAACAAAATGACACCTTTTATTGGCTAACTGAACAGATTACAATATGCAAGCTTTCAAGGCAGCTAAGACATCTTGCCTGAAGAAGGGGCCTTAGCTGCTTCCAAAGCTTGCATATTGTAATATGTTCAGTTAACCAATAAAATGTGTCATTTTGTTTGACTTCTCATTGCATCCTAACTATTCTAGTAAAGTTGGGTAGACTTTATGAAGAAAAGCATCTAAATAACACGAGGACAATGAAAGGATTTTTCATGCATGAATTTTAATATTCATCAGAAACATCTGTGCCAATTAAAATATATCATGTGCATTGTTTCTGAGAGAATTATGGGAGGAAATCGCCAAAGGAACATACTGAAGCAGAAGTTCTAAAATTGCTTTGCCCAAATTAAATTAAAGATGCCACTGAGGTATAACAGCAATAATTTACATTCTAAAACGGACAACTGATGTTATTTTAGAATCCTTGACCCTAAAAACACCCAGATACATGTATAGTTTGTCAATACATGTTTAAGGGAAAAGTTTAAGGGAACCTACACAAAATTAAGAAAAAACTATAGATCGTAACATTGAGCTTGAAAATCACCCTGGATGATTGTGTCTGCTAAAGAGAAGGTTGGGAGCAGACAATGATATTGCGTTGCTGCACCCACCGCATGGTGAACCACCTGGATTGTGACCCAAGTGCAGCAACGGGTAACACCTTAGCACCACACTGGAACAGTGTGAGTTTTTTTTTACGGTGGCTGGAGTTCCAATCCTTCTACCAACCCCCTAGTTTTCCCTGTGTTGTGATGTGAAATTTTGCATACAAGTTGATAAATATTTTGTATGTTTTTATTTGTAACTTAGGCAAAGCAATGTAATATTAGTGTTACATTAGTGAGAAGCATTCATGTTTACCCCCCTTTAAGGAATGAGTCTCTTTGTAATTTTACGACAGGGTTGGGGGAACTGCCTCAAACATGTTTGGCAAATGTTTCTCTGCTTAAGTCTCTCAGACATCCCCCACAGGAAAGCCAGGCTGCCTAACTGGCAGATGAAAGACTGTCTCACACACCATGATCTGAAAGGACAACACAATGAAGAGCACAGCTCGGCAGCCATATTGAGACAGGCATGCGACCTGTTCTGAAGAAAGCTGACCACAAATGATGCCTTAACTAAACTGACATTTTAAGTAAGTAACAAGTCTGTGTGCCACCTGAAACTACACATCAACATTTATCAGGTTGTATGGTTGCCAATATTGAAATGTACTTTGCATATTGTTATTATTTATGAATATTATCAATAATACATTATTTAAATTGTAACTTAACCCCTGCTTGTCTTTTACTACACCTAATTGCCTGAGGTTATACATGTAGAAGGGAAGGTGGAGAGAAGTTATATGGTACAATACCTTATAAACAGTGGTAAGTCTGTGAGATCCGAGGCTTTCTGACAAAGGCTACATATTAATAATACAAAAGGGGAAAGTAGAGTAAAATATTGCTCTATCAAGACAAAACACCGTGTAAGTTGCAGGACCTGCTTGCAGGGCTGGATGCATTTTAACATCATACCCAGGATGAGGCCTTGCTCAAGGGCCCAATGGAGTAGAGTCACTTCCGGCGTTTACAGGATTTGAACCAGCAACCTTCCAATTGCTGGCACTGCTTCCTAGCCTCAGAAGCATCACTGCTAATTTTGTATCCCTTTGTCTGCTAATAATAATAATAATAATTCATTGATAATTTCTGTGATATAGTGGGTCTGTGCCATGTGTATTTTAGGTGAATAAATAACACACTCACGTTTTTGGGTGGAGTATAGGTAGTGTGATGGAGAAGGGAAAAAGAAGAAAAAGAAAAAAACGTGGAGAGAAGATGGGAAGGTGAAAATAAAGTGAAGTCAGTGAAAGCAGCGAATGAGCAAGCGAGAGGAGCCAGTGCAGTAGTGCATAGGCAGGCCTCCAGGAATGTGAGCCTCATGGAGGAGCATGTGGCTAGCACTCAAGAGGGCCGAAGAGGGTCACTGTGCCTGAGTGTACATGAAGTAGCACGAGTGACTTGGTTCTCAAAGAGGTTTTTCTCATAAGACTGAGGAGTGACAACAGGAGTTAGGGTTAGGGAGACTCGGTGTGGCACCCTACTGAGAGCCTATGATGGCAGGAGGGACGTGACCCTGGATTTTAAAGGTTAACTGTGCCTGTCAGAAGGACGCCTCTTATCTAAAGTAAGTAGAGAAGATGTCATATTTTAGAGGGAAGTGCTGTGGTTCATTTGTTTTTAGAAGAATTCTGCTTTCAAGTCTTTCAACCTTGTTTTCAGTGGATTTATTTATTTGACATTTAAACCTTCACATTGTTCTTCATTTTTATGGGTTAATCGTTTTTTGAAGCACTGTACTTTTGCACCATCAAGATTTTGAACCCTTGCTTGTTTGTTGTTAAATAAAAACACTTACGTTACATACGTTTACACCTACCCTTGCTGATTGTGTGTGTGTCCTCATTTACCAGGCTCATCCTTGGGTAAGTTATAGATGGTTCTGGGTTCAATCTGCCAAAAGATGTGGATCTAACCAGAACAGTCACAATTTCTAATACAATACAGTATATTGTTAATGTAGTATGAAAATTTTGAAATTAATGCTAAGCCTGATCTTTCTGACATTGCCTGACACAATGCATGTATGTTATGTTAACGTTTATCTGTAAAATTTCTGTCACAGAATTACACATCTATTTGATCTCCAATCAGTGAGTATAAAAGAGTTAAATAAAAAAAATATATTAATAACATGCTTTCTGTAACACAGAAAAACAAGCCCTAGGTAAAAATTATATTCTAACAAACACAATTACAAATCTGAACTTTTCAGGAGTCACACAACAATAGTCACACATTAAAATGCAGGTTGGATTTAGTTCAAGGAGTTTTTTCCTTTGCCTTATTTGGCACTGAAAAGACCTCAAATGTGAAAACATGTGAATGTTTTTGACAGCTGACACTTCATTTAATCCATATCTTGTTAACTTGTCTCTTTTGTTGCCTTTGCTCATGACAATTACAAAAAGAGAGGGGACAATTTCAGACGTGGGTGCTGCATTCTTGTTTTGTTTACAAGCTCATTAGACTGACAAGAGTGTGCGTACCGTAAGTGAAGAGGCTTAAAGAAAAAATAGTGCAACTTCTTCCTCATTTTTCAAACCTTTGTTAAACACAGTTAGGATTTTAGCACTGTGAAACATAAGCCACATAAAGGCAGGAAAATCAGGTACACTTGAAATTAGTGGCCAATGTCGCAAAACGTGATATCAAGTAGTATAACTAAGGAAGAGAATCAGAAAGCCTCACTTTAGAAAAGAAAATGAGTAGATAGAAAGTTTAGGTGGAAGGCCTGATTTGTGAGCTTCTATGATCTCAAGTAACAAGAGGGGAAAGGTGGAATTTCCAAGAGTTCTCACCAAGTAAGTATTAGATTCAACTAATAAATACAACTGAACTTTCGGACTTCCCCACATCAATCCTAATACTCTAGAAGAAAAGTAATTAAAAGTCATTTAAGAACCACACAGGCATTTAATGTACTTTGTATCAGTATTATTGGTGTCCCTGTATCGTGGTGTAGAAAAGATTAACTCAGCATAATTTCTAATATTTGTGTAACTGGGGTAGGAATAATAGGCAGGGGATAGAAAATAAAGGTGGCATACACCCTGGAGGTGTGTGAATTTTCCTCTTCATGTTTAGTGTTGTTACTTGAATAAAAGACATAACATGAGGCTGAAATGCCAGAATAAGACAGCAATGAAACAGATAGCTGCCTAACTGATCTAACATTCAGTCATTGAATTTGGCGCACAGTAACTCTCTGTGTGGATTTGGCACTGTTTCCCTGTGTCTGTATATTTTTTCTTTAGGTACACAAGTTTTTTTTTTTGCCACATTCCAAAGACATTCATGTTAGATTTTTGGCCTTATGATGGACTGGCATTGTTTCCTGGGCCAGCTTCTGTCTTGCATCAGATGTTGGCTCCTATTGTCCTTGACCCAGAACTGGATTAAAAAGGTTATTTATGTTATAATAATAAAAAGTTTGTGACTCCATAGGTATTTTCTGGATATCTGTGTGAATAGATAGATAGATAGATAGATAGATAGATAGATAGATAGATAGATAGATAGATAGATAGATAGATAGATAGATAGATAGATAGATAGATACTTTATTAATCCCAAGTTTATTTCCTTTATTTATTATTTCTTCAATCACATACAACATCGGGTTTAGTAGTCTATGACAGTAGAACACTTAGAAATTGGAAACTGGGTCTCTACTTTTATTTCAGACACTTTTGAGCCCGATCCATCGTGGCTGGCTGAGATACTATGCAAACCGGACGACAACAATAGACACGACGCTGACCCGCGGCAACAAACAAAGAAACAGCGTGGGAAATGCGGTGGTGTTCGAAACAGACTGAGACAACAAGCACATCGCCCACCACTGCCTAGCAATCTGCTGGCTAATGTTCAGTCGCTGGAGAACAAGCTCGTTAACCTGAGAGAAACAGTTACTTTCCAACATGACATGAGGGATTGTAACATTTTCTGCTTTATGGAGACATGGTTGACCCCCATAGTGCCAGACCAAGCCGTAACACCGTCGGACTCGTTTTGTGTGTTTCGCAAGGACAGAACGGCGGAGTCTAACAAAGCAAAAGGTGGGGGAGTCTGCTTCATGACTAATAACAAATGGTGTGATGTCAGGAATGCTTCCATTCTCTCCGGCAACTGCTCATCTAATCTGGAGTATTTAATCATCAAATGTCTTCCTCACTATCTGCCTCGCGAGTTTACCTCGGTCATTGCCACGGCGGTCTACATCCCACCCCACACCATGTGGACAAAGGCATGGCTTTGCCTGAACTCCACGATGTTCTCTGTATGACTCAAAACAAACACCCAGACGCAGCATTCATCGTGGCGGGGGACTTTAATAAGGCAAACCTCAGACAAGTATTGCCGAACTTCCACCAACATGTCATGTGTCCAACTAGAGGAGCCAGAATCCTGGATCACTGCTACACCCCGTACAAGCAGGCCTACAAAGCTGTTTCACATCCAGTGTTTGGGAAGTCTGACCATAACACCATTTTCCTCATGCTGGAATATAAACAAAGTTTCATTCGTGAAACTCCGGTCACGAGGGAGGTGAAGCACTGGTCTGCCCAATCAGAAGCCATGCTGCAGGACACGCTCGATGACGTAGACTGGGACATGTTCTGAACTTGCACAGATGACATCAACAAGTTTGCAGAAGCAGTAGTTAGCTTTGTTAGTATGCTTGCTGATGAAGTTGTTCCCATGGCGAGAGTTAAACTGATACCAGCGCTATATAAATGTAATGAATTATTATTATTATTATAAATCTTTTCCCAACCAGAAACTGAGGGTTGACAGATCGATCCGCACGGCAGTAAATGCTCGAACCGCTGCTTATAATGTCAGACTAACTACTGGCGATATGAGCGCCTACAAAGCGGCTTTATACGGCGTTCGACCTACGGTGAATGTCTTCTACAGCTTTGACCTTCCTTGCTAGCCCTTCAAGCACTTGTGTTCGTTCAGCTTCTCCTTTTGAATCTGCTCCCCTCACCTTGGCTGTCCCTGACAGTATGATGTAATCATTGAGCTAAATCGACTGCTTGTCACAACCTCTGGTCCTGTGTCTGCATTTACTTTCCCCAAACCTTTTACCTAAACTGTTGTTTAAATGAAAGCAAATTTCTATAACATAGTTATAGTTTTGGCCTCACAGTTTATTCACTTAAACATAACTCTTATTTAAATAAAACACTCAAATGAAATATTACATGTCTTATTTAATAATAAATTTTAAAAAAAAAGCTTCAGTTTTTACTGCACCAAATCTGTTGTTGTGACAATTGCATTTAATGCATTCCTGTTTATCATTGCACTGGAGAGTGGTGATGTGTTATATTTGAACATGTAAGTAAGAATTTAATTGTGCTCTGTGCATGTGGCAATACTAATATGACTGCTACTACTACAACTAGTCAAAGCCCTCTGACTACTATTGTACTTGATAGAGAATCAGTTAAACTGAAAGACACCAAGTTAAAAAGAAAACCTTTATATGTGCTTACAATGTCACTTGTCAACTATCTTTACAAAATTTTAAAAATTTTGTGTTAGTTACATAGAAGCAAATGTTTAGACATTGTCTATTACTACTCTACATTAAACTATAAAATCAGAGGCAGCCTTACACACACACAGACAGGAGGATGACCGTTCAAATATACTGCCCAGACGTAACCTAGAATTTGTATTTTTCCTTATTGCTGTATAAATTTTACCGGGAATTTCTTTTTTACTCTGACCCAAGGCAGCCCAAACTCCAGAGACAGGCTGTGGCTTACCAGTACCAAAATTGTGGAACTGGCTTAAAAACTAAAAAAGTGCAAAAAAATAACCAAATGAACAAGTTATTGAAAAACAATAGCCAGAAGTACAAAATAGAAATAAATCAGATTTGCCTAAAATACAATCCAGATCCAACAAATCCCAATATAAAATCAAAAACAACAGAAGCAAAATCTATAAGAAACTGAATATCAAAACAAACGTAAATATTTACAAACTCTAAACAGCTGTCGATGGCATCCTAAGCAAAGCCTTGTCATCCACCAGAAAATAAAGGTCAAGTGTAAGGTCAAGCTGGTCCTCTCACTGAATACATGGAACATACTGTATGAGAACTTAAAGACATAGTATGTAAATACTAAATAACAAATGAAGATTAAGAGGTGAGAGGTTTGAAGTGTTTAATATTATGAAACAAATTAGTACAGTGGAACCAGGCTGTTACTTTAAGAACATCAAGAACATAAGGACAGATTTGGAAATTTGTTAAGGGTTGTGACAGACACCCCTTTGACATTAGATCCAGGGGAGCAGCCATGGGATTCACACTACGTTCCCCAGAACACTTGGTGGCAGCCACCCCTGGGTTGCATCGGGGACACAATTTTGGAACACCGGAGCTCATTCCTGTTGGGCTCCGTGGCCACCACCAGGTGGAGGTGCATGGCTTAACGAGCCCGTCTGGGTGGGAGCGCAGCCACACCTAGAAGTGCAGCCAGAAGTAGGTCAACAAGCACCTGCAGCACTTCCGGGTGGGCTATAAAAGGAGCCGACAGTCACCACTCCAGGCGCCATAGTTGGGACGACGACGATGACGACGACGACGACGACAACAACGCTGTCTTGGAGGAGTGGAGGAGAAAGAAGAGTGTTTTGTGGTGTGGTTTTTTTCTTTTGTATGTGGTTTTGAGGACTGAGTTGTGCCTGTAGGACACGGGGAAGACGTGCCTCACAGCTGAAGAAAATAAATATTTTTGTTCATTTTTACATGCCTCTAGTGTCAGTCTGTGTCGGGTCGGTGCCAACAGAGTGCTTATTTCACAGGGTAGATTTCGCAAAAATGTTACAAAGTTTTTATTTGTACAGAGAACTACAGACACATGGAACAAATTATGAGGTAATGTGGTAGAGAGTAGGACTATAGGGACATTTTGTTTTATAGGAATTAGGTGGATAGGGATGTCGAGCTTTGTTGGGATGAATGGCCTGTTCTTGTTAAACATTTTTCTAATGTTCTATGTTCAAACTTTATAGAAATTACATAAAAACATAAAAGTAATAATTAAAATAACAACAACAATAAAACAGGGAATAAACCCAGGCTTGTACCATAGCACACTGCTATTATGGAGCTAGTGTGTCAGAATACCAGAAATTACTCATTCTGCAATTAATTTTTTAATGTTAGTAAGCTGCAATTTATTCATATAGCTTTAATTTATTAAACAGTAGCCGTCCCCTGCAGCTCCGCTTGCGTAATAGTTAAACTTAAATCAATAAACAAACAAGTATCACTAGCTCAGCATGAGTGAGGAAGGCCCTGCCTGGCTCCCTACTCCTGATGTCACACTTCAGCCTCACCTCGGCCCGCAGCCTCTGCATCGGATTAGTGCAAATATATCGCTCCTGCAAGTGAACTATGATTCAAAGCACATTGAGAGAAGAAAAAAAAAAAACAATTTAAATCCATTAAGTAGTTCTCTCGTTCGCTAGCTAAGCGGAGGTAAGGTACACGCCCTGAGACTGGCCGCCCCCCCTCCCCTCTGTCCGCTGTATCTCTCTCGATGCGTGCAAATAATTTAGTACCGCCAGCGAACCATGATACTTAGCGCGATGAGAGAAGTCGCAAAATCAACTGGAATGTTCAAGCAAATTACAGAAAAAAATCTGCTCTAAATCCGTTAAGTAGTTTTCTCGTGAAAAGCGAACAAACATACAGACAGGCAGACATACAGATGTTAGATTTTAAATATATGCAGAAGTGCATTAGACTAAATCTAGAGCCTAATCTAGAGCCTAACTGGCAGCGTTGAGTGGAAATTGAATATTAATCTTTGAAAGGGTATGTGTCCATCACAGGGCAATAGATAATATGGAATACAAATATTCTAATAATGCTAATGAAACGATTTAGTGTGGTCAGAACAACATTTGCAATAAAATGAGTTAAATATATTTAATTAAAGCAGAGCAGCTAAAATGTCAGCCAAATCAATTCATCTAGCTGGAAAGCTCCAACCAAGTCATGAGAATGTTTGCATAAGACACTTTACAAGGCATTCAAGGTATTATTTATTTCTGAAAGCTACCAGATCAAAAAAAAATCACCATTGTGTATAGGCATAGATAATTTTCACTAAATTTGATCAAATTCTGGAAAGCAGGACAAGCAGTAAAATAAATGCATAGTGTGAGGCAGTGACCATGGCTTACATATCCATTGGTTTTCATTTGAAATGCACTGTGTGATTGAAAACCTTTTAATAGAACAAAATGGTCTTGCAGTGTGAATGACACATTTGGCCACAATCCATGATTTTCTCAGTGTAAATGCATTGGTAATAAAATGTGTGTTAAAGCGTAAATGGAATCCAAAAGGAATGAATGCTCCAAGTGACAGATTTTGAAAACATGACACAATTTTGGATGGAACAGGGTGCAATGATTAAAGCTGCTGTCTCAAAGCTGCATGGACATGAGGATGAATTCTCGCCTGGTCACTGACTGTGAGGAGTCTTTGTGTCCTCCCTGTGTTGGATTTTTCATCATTTCCTTAAGTTTCATCCCTCATCCCAAATCCACTTTTGTTAAACTAATTGGTGCAATGTAGGGATGTGTATTTGTGAGTGCGGTGAACAGATATCTTTTCACGTGGAAAAGTTCCAAAAAATAAAAGGATAGTTGAATAAATGTAGGAAAAGATTCTTTATTGTGTATATAGACACACACACACACACATTATATATATATATATATATATATATATATATGGTTGAAATAGTTTACTGTCAAATAAATGCAAAGAGTACACGACACGTGTTTCGCCCTCATTCTGGGCTCATCAGGCGTACACACTCCACTGCACTCCCTCTCAGGAATCGAACCTCGGACGTCAGCACCAGAGGCGATGCCCCTAACGTTGCGCCACGGCGTGTGGTTTGTTTATTTGACAGCATGTAGATCGGGATAATTACATTCACGGCATTCGTAGTCTGTGTCACAATCTGATTGTATGGGTGGTTACCTACCAGGTAACACTTGTGGTTGGCCAGCAATCTGCTAACATCCGCCACGGTGCCCTCAGTTTGTGAGGAGCGGATCATAGAATGGTTGAAATAGTTTACTGTCAAATAAATGCAAAGAGTACGCGACACGTGTTTCGCCCTCATTCTGGGCTCATCAGGCGTACACAATCCACTGCACTCCCTCTCGGGAATCGAACCTCGGACGTCAGCGCCAGAGGCGATGCCCCTAACGTTGCGCCACGGTGTGAGGGCGAAACACGTGTCGCGTACTCTTTGCATTTATTTGACAGTAAACTATTTCAACCATTCTATGATCTGCTCCTCACAAACTGAGGGCACCGTGGCGGATGTTAGCAGATTGCTGGCCAACCACAAGTGTTACCTGGTAGGTAACCACCCATACAATCAGATTGTGACACAGACTACGAATGCCGTGAATATATATATATATATATATATAAATATAAATATATATACTGTATATCTATATACAATAGAAAGTTACATATATACTGTTTATATAAACACACACTTTCACATAGAATGTATTATAGAAATGGCAAATGGATGGCACTGTGCAGGGACAAGTTCCATTAGTTACTTCACAGTGGATCCAGTACTGGATGGCAGCTGGAGAGTCCTTCTGCTTGAACTAGGCTGATGGCCAGACCTCCATGTGACTGTGAGTGATGCTACACACAAATTACTGTAAATCCTATAAAAGCACTGAAATAAGGCAGTGTAGTGTTCAGCCATTTCAGAACATCTACACAGTGTAAGGCTTGAGGAGATGACAGGAGCTGCCAGTTTGGCAGTTGACTCAGCTTTAGGGGCAGCTTCAACCCCAAGGCCATTTAGTCACTGAACTCTCAGTAACCTGATCTTATCTGTCCTGTACTGTACCCACTTGCTGGTTTGTCATTTTGCTGTATGTTACGTGTGCACTGCTATCTGCATTAAATTTTTCTACACAACTGTCAAACTACATATGTTTGTACAGTTATATTTGTACTATATATATTAGGCCATTCTTTTGCTACTACTATTTATTGTAAGTACTTAGTTATACATTTTCGTATTGTCTTATTGCCTCTATATACTTCCATGTACTTTGCAACTGTGGTAGAAGAGTTTCATTATGTTCTGGCAGTATATGTGACCTGGTTTAGTCTCATGGTGCTCTTTATTCTCAGTTTACGTTCCCTTTTAATGTCTTCTTTGTGTAATTTGTGTAAATTCAAATATCCATCATGTTTATTTTTGTTCTATTTATATTATTTCAATAGTATGCAGCTAGTTTCTATATACTGGCACATGTTCCCCAATGTTTCTTGTGCTTTGTGGGTGGATGTCCATGAGATAGGGCCACCTGTCCATCTCTGAGAAGAACTGTCTCCAGCCTTGTAAAGTTCTTGATGTGGTGAGTCCTCTTGTGTGCTATTATTTATCCTTTATAGATTTCTGACCTCTTCTTTGTTTTTTTTGACCACACTCATTAGATTCGGAGATTTGGTTTACTATAGGATTGCCTTTTGGCATATCCATTAAATGCCCTTTGCACTCTATTGAGCATTTTGGAAAATTGAGAATTTTGTAAAATAAATTGTTTTCTTTTTGTATAAATATCCTTTATCTGACATTTATTATACAGGTAGAGGTTTATGGTGACCCTCTTCCTGTAAGGGCATTTGTTAATGTATTTTGGGACTGACAGTTTTGTTGTAAGTTTCCCATTTTAAGGGTGTAGTCCCCATGAAGCCAGTAGGTGAGTCTTGGGATACAGTCTGTTTAAATGCACCTCTGCTAGGTGCACCGGTGTGGATTCTGGCTTGTTCTGCAGCCAGTGCGAAGTCCTCAATGAAGATTGTGGAAATAAAAAAGATCTAATTAATTCTTATATTTTCTGCTTTTCTGTTGTGGTTTTGGAACCCTTTGGGTTTAGTTTATGTAGGCAGGCACTCATGCTGACTGTTCAGTGTTAGGTGAGTGAAGCAAGGCCTTGTGGGCTCATCTCAAGGTTCAGTTTACTCTTTAGCTTTAGGCAGCTGTTAGATTGTGTTAGTGTTAGATTCTTTTTCCATCATAATCTACATTTTTTGTAATTCAATGTCACAATTTAACCAAAATAAAAAATCAATGCAAATGTGCCACTTATATAGAGGACCTACAAGTAAACTACATTTCTATGCTGAAAGCTTATTTATGAACATAATTGTTGCAGAAACAACACATAAACAATTGTGTTGTTTGATATGTCTTTCTCTCAATTTTTTATTTGCATTTTAAAATCTATGAAATCACAAACATTTTTCTTCTTAGCAGCAAGCCTCTCCAATTATAAAACTTGTAGAACTTTCACTTTTTATCCAACATTTAGCAGCTGTAGCATTTTCCTGTTCCTAGACACATGTGACATTGTAAGACTAACTTGTACAGAAAGGTGATCTGGAGGTTACCTATAAATTAGGTAGCATACGTTTCACTGCTTCTAGGTCATGTTTTATACCATTATGGCCCTTTCTCTTTCTGTGGCTTTATTTCAGTTCAGCTATTGTTAGCAGAATCTTTCTTGTTAAAACTTTGAGGAAGGGTTTTACCCAAGGCATCAATGCCTTAAACACTGACATAAGGTCAGTGTAGCAGCTGGATTTTCACTCCTGTCACAGACAAATTGTGACATTCCCTCCTGCTCTTTCAGGATATGTGGCTTACAATAGTATAGTTTGTAACATCATTAATTTTCATTAGACGAGACATAATGTCAACTGTCTCTGGATTTTAGGTCAGGCATTTTCTGTCATTTTCCACCAGTTCAATGTTTGTATATCTAGTGCAGATGCATACAAGTTTCAGTAAATGTTGGCCTGCAGCAAGGTGATGGAGTGATATTAAGGAATAATGAGGCTAATTGAGAAGAGGAAGAAAAGAAAAACAATACGAAAGAATGTTACAGATCAAAATAAATTATAACCTTTATCAAGCTACATCATATCTGAATTGAAACATTACGATTCTCATTAATACACAATAATTAAGATATTTCATCTAGTGTCAAAACAAAAAGATTTTCCCTATTTATTTCAATTATGTTAAACGTCATCTTTTCCTTAATATGCCATAACTCTTGTGCTGTAAGTCACAAACACAAGCTCATCTGGAGGGAGTTAGCACTGTATAGTAAATTGTACAATGCTGGCAACAATAACATTTTTAACAAATGCCGGGGACAAAGCCTTACAAGAAGGAAACTTTGAAAAGCTTTTTGGGATTAATGTTGACATAATAATGCCACCCTTTAGGTGAGCTGTAAAAACTCACTCCATTCTTCTAGGAGTAGGAGGTGTGGCCTAAATCCATATCACGATATACAATTCTCGCAGATGCTAGGAAAATGAATAGAATATGCCTAAAAGGCATTTCAGAATAAACAAGTGTTGTAGTGTACTTGTATATTTGGACTAAAACTTACTTAACAAATAACAAATGTATTATTGGTCAAGTAATGGTTTATGTAATTAATACAGATGAACCTGTTAATCATTGAAACACTTGTTAACGCTTGCTCCTTAAATCAAATTGACTGTAGGTTTTCACCTCCCTAGTACAGCATCATTTTCTCTACCTCTCTCGCTGCAACTTACTTGCTTGCTGACTCCACTGTTGCAAAGAAAACACAGCCTAAGACATGGCATCTTCCTGTCTTCCCTTCCTGTTTGCACTAACTGTCCAATCAGGCTGAACTTCACAGCACCTTCCTGTTTGCACTAACTGTCCAATCAGGCTGAACTTCACAGCACCTTCCTGTTTGCACTAACTGTCCAATCAGGCTGAACTTCACAGCAGTGTTCCTCTTAAAGGCATAGCCTCACTTTTTGCACACAGTTGTCATAAAAGTCCACACATAAAGATATTACTATTATACTGATACAAAATCATATCGCACATTTCCTTTAGCAGTCAAGTTTTTCTTTTACGTATTATGTTTGGGTATATTTGTAAGGTTTTTAAGTATTTTTAACAATTTCTGTACCGGAAAAAGAATTTCATCCTCTATACTGGGTCAACCATTGTATCACCCTCTACTACTTTAATCCATATTCTGACCCCACTTTCCACTCTAATCTATCATCGAGGCTTAGAGTACTGTGTTTAGTTCTGGTCACAGAAATACAAAAAACAGGAGTATATAGGATCTAAAGAGTGTTGCCTTGTGTTGCCCATGCTAGTGTCTCTAGGGGCTTAGACACACAACTATTCACTGCTTGCAACATTCTTGTTTAACTAATAAAGTACTTGAGTAAACCTCACATGTGTTATGAACACAATGGTAGTGTTCATTAAATAAAACACATCAGAGCTTAAGAGCTAGGACATAAACTAGCCATACAGATAAGACTGAATTGTAACTGGATAAATTAATAAAGGTCAGAACCAGGAAGAACATTTAAACCATGAATCTAAACTAACACGTTATCTAAAAGTCAAAGCAAAACAAAAGATTGCAAAATGCTGTTTTGAATTGGTTTTAGTTGTCTTTAACTAGCTCTAGAAAGTGTTGTACTTATCTTTGCTGGGGAAGGTATGACCCATAGTCAAATAACTAAGGTATGCATAAGGCAAAGAGCAATGGCACAATAGCTTACCTGTTTCGAGCTTGGGGGCTTTTTCAGTATGGAAAAATAAATTAGATACTTCTAGCAATGGATAGAACAATGGATGTTGAACAAGATTAATGTTAGTCATTTTGAGAATACCCTGTTCTAGAGCCAATGACTACAAAACTTTATATAGAATATACAGTAATTATGAACTGTGTATTTAAGTGAATTTATGTTCCTTGTGTTTTGTGGGTGGAACCCCAAAGCACGGGGTCAGCCTGACATCATTGGTGCAGGACCACCATCAGACTTTATATTTGAAGCTGGGCAGTTGATCCTTCTTTGGTTCAATAACATTTGGATAATGTATGTTGCAAGTACTGTTTTTCAAGTTTGGGTTTATTGCTTCTGTTTCTGACTTTCAAGTATTGGTTTACATTTGGGACTCGCTGGCCCTTTTTCACCTTTTTAGGTATACTTTTTTTGCCTTCCTTTTTCCACTTTTTGTTCTTTTTGTTAAAACCTTCCTTTTTAATTAAGATTTTGTCATGAAGCCAAAAGCTTTACTGTTCCTCTCCCTTGAAGGACATTTTGTGTATTTTTGTAAATTTACGTAATATTTAAGATCCATTTTGAACTTTGAATGCAAGCATTACTTTCTAGGCCTGTTGGGCTGAAGTCTGTCTGTGGTGTTTGGGGCTGGCTTCCTGAGGTGAGGCCACATCTGGGCAGGTCAGAGCAGGTGCTGACCTGTTTTGTGGGCCTATTTCAAAGCCTTATCTGCTTTCACCATGTTAGTATCTCCCCTTCACAATACTACCAGATGTAATTACTGGGAAATATAAACGATCAACATAAAAGGAAAATGACTCAGTGCAGTCCTTTCCTTGGTTTTATAGAGTTATATTTTCTCATGGGAGTAGTAAAGTTTTTGGTTTGTAATCTTCTTGTTCG
Source organism: Erpetoichthys calabaricus (assembly GCF_900747795.2). NCBI lineage: Eukaryota > Metazoa > Chordata > Cladistia > Polypteriformes > Polypteridae > Erpetoichthys > Erpetoichthys calabaricus. The sequence goes on from NC_041401.2 coordinate 36,648,708, forward strand.
CTATTCAGAAAACAGCATAAGTATTCACTTTTTAAAAAGAGGACTTGTTTGTTTGCTTGTGTTGATATAGTCACAATAGTGTTGTTCGTAATTTGTTACACTGCATATATTTATCATATTTAACCTTAATTTGTCTGTGTCAATTTTTCCTAGCAAGTCTTTAAAATGTTCCAGTTAATATTCATTAAACAAACTGGTGACTGAGTGCTTAGTGTTTCTTTTTCACAGCTCAATGACTCTGTGTATGGAGATTTGTGTAGATGCATGTTTAAGGTTACTTGGTGCCAGTACGTGCATAAGTGTAACTTGTTCATTAACTGGTGTTCCATCTTTAGTAGACTTCTGCCTTGCACTGTACACTGTAGACAGACTTTAGCTTCTTGTGACCTTGAAGAACTTCATCTACAATGTCTTTGCATGCTGCAGCATTAACAGTACCCTTTACCTGAACAAAGAGGCCTAGCCCAAACTGTGATAAACAGCTCCAGACCATTGCCTCTACTCCACCAAACTTTACAGTAAACAGTCCAGAAGGTAGCATTCTCCGGGCATCTGTAAGGCCATCGGCTGTCAGATATCGATGCATGCATGATTCATCACTCCAGAAAACATGTTTCCACTGCCCAAATTGTGCTGTGATTTACACCACTCCATCCAATGCTTGCACATTGCTCATGGTGCTCAACAACAAACAGTTCTTGAGCAAATGTTGTTTGGAACATTTTTTTGAGTGATGTAACAGACGATGGATGATTTTGAAACTCTATGCACTTCAGTACTAGGCTGAACTATGTAAATCTGTCTGGTTTACTACTTCGAGGCTGAGCCATTGTTGCTCCTACACACTTCCACTTCACAATAATAGCACTTACAGTTGACCATTCCCAGCGGAGCAGAAGTTTCACATGCTGACTTATGGAAAAGGTGCCATCCTATAACAGTGCCACGTTTAAAGTCACTGAGCTCTTCAGTATGACCCATTCTACTGCCAGTGTTAGTCAATGGAGATTGGACGCCTATGTGCTTGATTTTATGCACCGGCTATCAATAGATGTAGCTGAAACACCTGAACTTAATAAGTTGGAGGGGTGTACGCATACAGTACATTAGACCGTATAGTGTATGTGTTGTTCTTCAAGTGAATAAATATATTCTTACATTTATACAATATTAACCATTACTTTGCTTTATTTAAATAGCAACATCAGCTGTATGGGTTAATCTTATTAAATAAATTATTATTAGAATTATTATTAGAATTATTAACATCAAACATAAAGACAACAGCAATCATCATTCACCAGCATTCCAGAAACAATCAATTTAACAAAAGATAATTAGACATATTCAACAGATAATCATGGTAGTCTATTAAAGTCAAAATGTTAAGTTAATGCATCTCAAAGCTTGCTGATAAATATTTTTATGAGATCTAGTACTGTAGTTTTGGTCTTCATTGATCTAAGCAGTTAACCAGACAGGAGAGTGAGCACAGTGTGAGTGGAGTGTGATGGGTAGGACAAGATCTTATTGGAGTGAATTCACCTTGGGGAAGTGGAGACTACTGATAAAAGAAGCAGTGCACACTATATCAAACTGTATTGGAAAAGGTCAAAACACTTGAGAGGCTTAAAAAAACGGATTCATTGCTTATTCTGACAATCTTCACATTCTTTAAATGTCTCAAAAAGAACAGCCATATAATAATGTTATACTTGAAAGATTTCATGATTTGTTTGTATTTTCATGCTAAATAATAGCTATGAAACGATACGGGAAAACGAATTCAAGCATATAATTTTTTAAAATAGCTCTATCACATTTCCTAATGTACTTACAGACTCAAAAGTAAATACACTAGGAAAGATAAGCCTAGTGGGTTACTAGGCCACTTATGTTAGTTCAAACAATCTGACAAAGGTACAGCAACATAAAATAGTAGCATTCAATACACCTTCCACCATTTTTTAAATCTTCTTTGTCCAGCACAGAGTGACAATCAATTGGCGTCTCTCCCCTCAAAAATCCAAATTAAACAAGCAATAATCTTTAATATACTAGGGATCCAAACACATGCAACAGCTTCTGCATTAATGCTCAATTCATCCAGAAACAAAGCAAAACAGAACAAAACACCTTCTATCTCCCTCTCCCTGTCTCTCTCTCTGTCTCTCGTGACTTCTCACTGTACCTTTTTCATAATGGACTTTCTATAACTGCTTGCAAGCTACTGTCTGCTAACTTCCAGATCTAAAGTTAGCCGGCATGTCACACAGGCAACGAGGATTCCTAAATCCAATATGAGGGGTACCAGCAGCAAACTCTGAAGTCTATTGGTGTTTAGGTGGAGACAATCTCATTGTCAAGGCATTGTGCTAAAGCTGGTAAATAACCATAAAGTACACTGCAGTGGTGTATAATTTAAATTATAGATGGTTGAGGTCAAAATGTGCTGCTTACTAATGAGATAGTGGTCGGATCAGTGATATTCTGATCATCATGCAAAGAAAAAAATAGGAGCAACTCTGGACTAAAGAACCTCTTGTACTTTGACAAGGAATTTTATTTTCTACAGAGAAAGTAATGGCATAATAAATGAATTAATATTTTTTTAAATGTCACAACCATTGATAAATGAAACAATCGAGCAGTGGTTAGGTCTGTTGCCTCAAGGATCCAGCATGGTGGGTTTAGTCCCATGTCCAGTCATGATCTGTGTTTAGTTTCCATATTCTCCTCATGTCTCCATTAGATTTATTCTGCTTAGTCTGATTTTTTACCCATAATCCCATATGGGTGTATGCCTGGGTGGACTCTGGCAAAGATTCATGCACTGTCCAGGGTCAGTTCCTGCTGTGTGTCCAATCTTAATCGCATAGGCTTTGGCCCCTGAAACAGTGAACTGGATTAAGCAGATCTGAAAATGTTATGACGCAAAACATTTAAAAAGGTAGATCTACTGAAGTATTCATTTGAGAATATGCATAGAAAACAAGGAGACTTGTGTAAGAAAGAATAATTTAGAATCACTACTATAGATGGGGAGTGTGAAAATGACATACACACTTTCGAAGTAGATAAAATGAAATTTTGTGAGTATCATCTGCAGGTGATGCTGAGAATATTTACCTATTACTTGATACTAGGACAACTTCAGCAAAGATATATAAATGAAATAAATACTGCAAGAAATAAAATACATGATCTACACCACTGTTCAAATGGGATTTAAAAATACTCTGAGTAGAGTGAGTATAAATTGTTTTACTGCTTATACTATTCTGGAATTTGAAAAAATTTCACACCAAGCAATATAAAATAAAAATGGAAGAGAAAAGAAACTTTGCACCATTGTGCAAAACTGAAATCAAATTTGACTGTAAAACAGTTGCATAGGCTTATTTGTATTTCCAATTGAAGGTGTAGATGTTTGAATCTACCTTACTTATGCCAGTCACCCAAACAGCATTGCACCCAACTCTCATGGATTACCTTGGATGGAAGGTTATATTATTATGAGGATGTTATACTTTTCAGCCTCACCATACAGTGATATCAGGTGCCACACTGTAATGGTTAGAAGCTGTGTCTGAGGTGAGAGTTAGGACCACTAAATACAGGCGGGCCTCAGGTTATGAAGATTTTCTGCTCCCACACTTGTATGTCAGTTGTAAAATTTTCTGCAAAAATATACAATGTTTTATTGCTTCTTTTATTTTTCAAACATAAAAGCAATATTACTGTCCTTTAAAAACTGGTATGTACAGTACATTGACCCTATGCTTAAACATCCTAGAGTTTTGATAATGACACAGTACCTCATTGAGTTAGTTTGCAAAGGTAAAATGATGCCACAAAAACCTACCAGTAGCTGATGATTGATCCCTCAGCAGAGACGTGCTGTCTTTGAGGGATTATTCTGCTTTTAGTGAGCACTGTGGCCTACTTATATCTCAGCCAGGGTCACTCCCCTGGCTGGGGTTCAAAGGCTTGTTCTGTATCCTTTTTGCTCTTTGTTGAGCCATTTATTCATGTTAATATTACCTCTGCAAATTATACAGTGTTATATTGTCTTTGTCTTTATTATGTTTCAAGTGTTTTGTGGGTGGTCCCCCAAAAGGTGGGGCCATCGGTCAATCACCAACAGGAACTGCCCTCTGCCCTGGAGGATCATTTGAAATGTGCTTAGGAATGTTTGGTGAATAACTGTGATTTTTCTTTACATTTATGATTTTTTGGATATTTTGGAACCTATGTGTGTTCCTTGACTATGCCTTGGACTCTCTATGGGGACTTTGTTCACTTGGATTGCATTGAGTTGCTGGCAGCTTCGTAATGTTTTTTGTGCTCTTTGCAGTTTTCGCAGTGTAATAGACCATTATGTGAAATAAACATTTTATTTTATTAAGATCCTGTGTTTGCTCTTATATCTGGTCGAGGTTTGATTGGAAATCCCCTAGTGGACATTTTTGAAAGTGCCTTTGGAACATGGGACTAATAGTTCATGACAATTCTTTAACACTAGAATTACCAAAGCCTAAGAAAAAACTCGTAAATAAAGCCCACCTTAAATCCCTTCGCATCTGTCTGTCAGCATCTTTTGCCCTGTAAATGTGCTGATAAAGACAAGCAGCAAGCAGCCTGCTATTCCATCCCCCCACCGCCACAGAACATGCACAAAGTTCTCCCAGCTCATGCCTTGATTATCTGGGAGTGAAGTGCTGGAGTTTTAGAGTGAAAATAATAGATTGTTATTTGGAACACATACATTTCATGTGTGTTCCGTTTCTACAATAATCTGTGTAAACCCATTGTTAAAACAGAAACGTTTTTCATATTTTAGTAATAAATGACAAAACACCTACAATCAACAAAATGACAGCCAAAATGGTTCAAATTAAAACTAAATGAGGCACAGAAACTTACTATTAATTAGAAAAATGTATTCTCTGACCTCAAAAACACAGAAAAAGAGTTTCTGATGAGAGATATTCACTCCAGAAAAGCAGCACAAATGTATCAAACTAATCTTTCCATAACAGGGATTCTTCAGACTGTCCCCTCCTTCAACCAGCAGCTATACTCCCTGGGAAGACATGGCTGTGAGGGGTATGGGTCATTGGGAATTACAATCAGAATGACCTACTGCTCAGCTAAACAGAAGGCATTTACAGTAGATCTGGTGGCTTACATGTGACAGAGCCTATTGTGAAGCTGTGTTGGTTACATTTGGTGACACATGTGCATAGAAATAGTGTAATATATCTTAACATTAGTGGCAGCTGCTACATATGCATCCAAATCAAAAGTAGCTTGCTTTATTACTCCAAAAATTTAAAAAAACAGTAATCGACAGATGAAAATGAATTAAAATTCAACTGAGATGAAAAATATTAAGGTTTCATGTGCTCATTCATATGTGTGGAATTGCTGTAAGGCAAGACCGTGGTAACCAGAGAACCACCTATATGAGGTAATGTTCCTCTTCAAGAAAAAATGTGATTTGCTTTCTGCAAGTAAGAGGGGACCACTTGTAGGCACTTTCACAAGTAAGGGAAGGTGGTGGAAACAAACTGGACCATAATCATAAAGTGGAAAACATACTCTGATCCACATCTTTTGGTTTACCAGTCTCTCCACATCCCTAACTTAATCCATGGTCATTAGCTCTAGGTAGTGGCAAAAGGGAATTTGATCATGGATAGATGTAACCAAAAGGAGCTTCCTTTTCAAGGTTGTTGGTCTAACTCTGTTATGGGGTGAAAAGCTCACCATATTAGCTATGTGTAAGAATATTGCAAGATAATTATGAGGGGAGGGTACCCAGACTGAGCAAGGACAGCTGAATTATTCATTTGTGGGCTTGATGGCCTTTGGAAAGAAAGCAAGGACAGTTGAATTATTCATTTGTGTCCTTATGTCTGCTTATTTTACACCTAGGTGATGGGAGACATTCACAGGAACGGATGTATGGGGTGAATGATGATTTTCCCTGTCCGTTTTATGATTCTGGAATAGTACAGGTCCTCTAAGGTGGGAAAACTGGTGTCAGTGATCTTTTTCGGAAAACCTGACTATTTGTTGTAGGCTGTTATTGTCATGTTTAGTTGCTGCTCCAAACTACACTGTAATGGATGAGCTTAGCACAGATTCAATGATTGTGGCACAGAACTGAATCAGTAGCTCCAGTTGTAGTATGAACTCCTTAGTTGTTGCTTTAAGTACATCTGCAGCTGTGCCTTTTAATCTAAGTAATCTATCTTGGTCTTACAAGTCAAGTCCCCTGTGATTATAGATCACAGAAACAAGTAGGTTTCAACAACAGACACAACATTGTTAACTATGGAGAGTGGAGGTAATTTTGGACGGCAACTCCTGAAGTCCACTGTCCTTTCTAGTCCTAAGAGTGTTTAGCTCAAGATCTGCTCAGCCTCCTACCTGTATGCACATTCACCACCATTTCTGATGAGACCAATGACATCTGTGTCATCTGCTTATTTAAGGAGTTTGACAAAATTTCACAAGCTTCGCTTTTTTGGAGTCATTTTTTTTTCACCCGATTAAATTTTTGAAATGCCATGCAGCCTGGTTAATAAGTTGATTAGAATAGAATTTCATTATGATTGACCATTTTAGAACAATATGCAGTTTTTCAGTTGCCGCCTCATTACAACCGCCCCTTACTAATGACATTGTTTAAAATCCATATAGCCTGTTTTTAGAGATGGACTAACAACAATCTACACACAACATTTTGTAAAAATTGCTTCAGCCATGGCTGAATGGTGAGCAACCAGACAGACAATATGTGACTTGAAGGTTAAAATAAGGTCCTTACATCAAGTTAAGCCAAAACATTCAAAAGATAGATAAAGGATGTTATGACTTTATTTATACAGACAATTGGGAAAAAAAACAACCATCCTTTTATCCATCTTTTTCTTATCCTGGTATCAAGGTCAAATGTGTTTTTAAAAAAAATGGTAATAATAATAAAAAAAAACTAATAAAAAAAACCAATATGGAACGTTGTTACAGTGGTTATCATTGTAGCCCCGCAGCCTTATATGCATCAATTCCCCCTCCCAGTCACAGTTTGTGTGAACTTCTCACCTTTTCTGTCTGTGAAGGTGTCCCCACACATAGTGTAAAATGTCGAGGGGCCTCATGCATAACGCCATGCGTAGAATTCACACTAAAGCATTGCATAAGGACAAAAGCTGAAATGTTCGTATGCACAAAAAATCCAGATGCATATATCTCTGCGTTCGCCAACTTACACGTTCTTCCGCTCCATAAATCCCGGTCAGCGTGAAAAGTAACGCACTTGCACGCGCCTGCCGCCACCCCCCAACTCCTCCCAGAATTATGCCTCTTTGAATACGCAAATCAATATAAATTGCCCTTAAGCTCAGCGTACTGTGAAAAAGCAATGGCAAAAGCACAGGGAGAAATAGAAGAATTTCAGCGAATACAAAGTGGAGGCAATGAAAAACTTACTATTTGTTGGTTTAAACAACAAAAGGAAGTTCATCGAGTGACACAGATTGTCAGAGAAACTCAAAAGCTCAAGTTCACAAAGTCGCACAATGCCCGATATAAAAAAGAAGTTGTCAGATATCAAAGTCAATGTGAAAATGCGAGTCTTAGCCCACAGTCTGAGTGTCATATGAAAGCTTATTAGGGTAAAGAGAAAAAAAAATAGGCACACAGTGGAAAAAAAGCACGAAATGTAAACTTTAATCTCAAAATTTCCTCTTTAATCACGTAGTTTATTTTGTCACTAGCAAAATACCCGCGCTTCGCAGCGGAGAAGTAGTGTGTTAAAGAGGTTATGAAAAAGTAAAGGAAACATTTTAAAAATAACGTAACATGATTGTCAATGTAATTGTGTTGTCATTGTTATGAGTGTTGCTGTCATATATATATACATATACACATATACACACACATATACACACATATACAGATATATTATATATACATATACACATATATTTTTTATATATATATTTTATATATATATATATATATATATATATATATATATATATATATATATATATATATATATATATACACATACATACATACATACATATACACACATAGATGCACTTACAATAACATAGAAATTAATATAAACAACATTAACATCATTATCATATGAGAATATGAAGTAATATATAAGAAGCACATTTCATATAAATATAAATTATTAAACAGTAAAATCTTCTTCTATAATTTGCTACCGTGGCTTTTCGTTGGTCTGTCCAGGATTTTAAATCACCTGTAGCTTGCAAACCGTTTCACGTATTGACTTGAAATGTGGTACACATATAATACGTCACGTCTGCTATCCGCTTTATGGGTGATGAATGTATTACTCTTTTTATGTTTATTTTATTTTAGAATCAACTCCTATCTGCGCACACCAGGGCGGCCGTGGGCAGATGCGTATGGTGTATTCACTCCATGTTATCGTGCATTGCGCTGTCACTGGTATTTTGATAAAAGAATTTGAACAATATATAAGAAGCGTATAAATTATTAAACAGTAAAACATTAACATTTAAGAAGTAAAGTTACATTGAGTACTACTGCAGTGCCTTCGGGTATACCTCATTTTTTGTTTGCCCATTACATGCTTAAATGTATACATTTTTTGGTGTACCTACCCGAGAACACGCGACATATAACCGAGCGTGGGAGAAGCATGGATTTTAAACACGCGTTGACTTCATCTGCTGGTCTCCCTCGTGGAATAACTGGTAATGTTTGACTAAAATGTACAGCGAGTAAAACGACATTACCTCCTTTTTTTTTTTTACGATCTCTGAGATCTTGCTTTTTTCAGTTCAAGGCTTTATAAGCTCTTTTATGTGCCATGGTGTACTTAATAAGTACTAATTATCCCAAACCATCATCTTTGAATGTTGCAAGACTTTCGCCTTGTATGTAGATCGGGGTAATTACATTCATTGCATTCCTAGTCTGAATCACAATCTGATTGTATGGGTGGTTACCTGGCACTGTAGGGTTGGCACCCGTCCTTTAAAATACGGAATCGTGCCGCGTTTGAGAATGAAATTGCACGTCCCGTTTTGAATCAATACTGGACGGGATTTATCCCGTATTTTTTTTATCATTTTTTTTTTAAAGCAGCGTGTCATGCAAATCATCCCACACGCATTTTATGAAGATGCCTCCTTTCCTACTTTTGATTGGGTAATACTTGATGTCATCGTTAGTTTGATTGGTGTTTTTAACTGTCCAGTGAGGAGGGCGTGTCTTTTAAGTAGAGTCTGCAAAGTGTTGGCACTGAGATGTGGCGTCAGCGCCATAGTTGAAGCCCCTAACGTTGCGGTCAGCAAGTCGGCTAACATCCGCCATGTGCCGTCTTTCAGTTGCGAGAAGCAGATCATAGAATGGTTGAAACTGTTGCCCCTAACGTTGCGCCACGGCGTGTGGTTCGTTTATACCTCGTGTCTTCTCATTAAACTTTTATCTCGCGAATATGTTATTGCAATCCGCAGCGGGAGCGTTTCTATAAACTTAATTTAAACTTACGTTTTACACCGTGCTTTGTTTCCCTTATGAACATGCTTGTATGCTTAACTCGCTCCGTTCTCAATTGTTTAATTAATTTTTTGCTCTTCGCTGTTTGCGGCTCTTCCTCCATTTCCCCCTACTTCGTTCTTTTATCTCGCGAATATGTTATTGCAATCCTTAACGGGAGCGTTTCAATAAACTGATTGAAAATAGTTTTGCATTTACCTTTTTAGTAAAAGGCGAGCTTTTAAGCCTGAGAAATCACCCCGTAAATGCACACGTTTAATTGGACATGTGTTAATATGTATGGTTACACAGTATTAAAAGACAGTGAACAACGTCAGTTACCTTTCTTCCCGCGTTTGATAAAAGGTGAGCTTTTAAGCCTGAGAAATCACCCCGTAAATGCACACGTTTAATTGCACATGTGTTAATATGTATGCTTACACAGTATTAAAAAACAGTCAAAAATTAACGTCATTTACCTTCGTTCCCGCGTGCGACTCGTGCTGTAAATCTCTTCCTTGTTTTTAGTTCACGTGATTACGTAGGAGGCGTGATGACGCGATACGTGACTCCGCCTCCTCCATTACAGTGTATGGACAAAAAATATGTTCCAGTTATGACCATTACGCTTTGAATTTCGAAATGAAACCTGCCTAATTTTTGTAAGTAAGCAGTAAGGAATGAGCCTGCCAAATTTCAGCCTTCTACCTACACGGGAAGTTGGAGAATTAGTGATGAGTGAGTCAGTCAGTCAGTGAGTCAGTCAGTCAGTCAGTGAGGGCTTTGCCTTTTATTAGTATAGATTAAAGTAGAAGATCTTAAACTTCATTTTAAAATCATTTAATTTACTAGTTTCTCAAATCCCATCGTAACTAAAGTAGCACGTTAAATGCTTTGTTTTGTATTTGATCTTCTATGTGCTCTATGTGTGTGAATCACTACGTGCTTCTTAAACAAGCTTTCTCTTCCTCCGACAAGACAGAATCCATTACATTCATAATATTACAGCTCTCTGAATAATTAAAATACTGAGATGTATACTTGATATTTTCATGATGATAGGAGTTAAAGCATGTTATTAAACATGGAAACACGGTGGTGCAGTGATTGTTCATGCCTCACGCAAGATGCTTGCTGCGCGACCTTCGATGAAATAATTTATTGCAGCAGTACTGTCTCTTTCAAATGTACTAATCCCCAATTCTTGTCCTTCCTTTTCTTTCTCCAAATACCCAATCAGCTCTGCAATAGACATTAAGCCATCTGTAAGCTTAGAATGCCGATTCTTCAAAACTTTTAAGGAACACTGAAATATCTCCATTAGTACATGTTTAATTATTATATCCTTCCAGTGTCGCGCCCCAGCAAGAATACAGTGCGAGGCAGGAACAATCAGTGAACGGAGCGCCAGCTCCATGCTAGCGCTGCGACACTGTGTCCTCACATGTTTAATTATTGACAATAAAGATTATTTAAATGAAGTTAAAGTTTTATCTGTATAATATAATAAACATATTTTGCTGCATTTCATCTTAAAAATTATATCGTCATCAAATGTAAATATGCGCTTTATAAAGTGGCTCAGGTTGTGCAATATTATAACTGTATCGCAAGTTTACAGTGAGGTAATTGTACTTATAAGTACAAACAGTTCTACAAGGAGCACTTGATGGACTGAGTGAGTGCGTTTATAGTTCTTGGGATGAAACTGTTTCTAAACCACTAGGTCCATACAGGAAAGGCTCTGAAGCGTTTGCTGTATGAGAGCAGTTCAATAGACAGCATGGCTGAGGCAGCATGTACTTGATGATGTATACCGATAATTCTCTTTCCAATCAGATGCTGTAGAGCTGTGATTCCCCACTCAGATACAGTGATATAAATTCTCTGAGTGGTGCAGTGAAAGTAATATGGAAAAAGATGATCCGCTGTGGCAACCCCTAATGGGAACAGCTGAAAAAAGAAGAAGAAGGTGCTGTGAGAGTAACAACGCTAAAGCAGCTATGGTATTTAGAATAGTTTGACCATTCTGTGGACCATTATATTGTTACAGGTTAATTAAAATCAGATGCCTTAAACTAATAAACAATATGCAGTTAATTTCAGTGTATTTATAAAGCCATGTCAGGGATGTGGATTTAAAAAAGAAAGGAAAACCACACTGGAACAGTAGCACTGCCTTGACGCTGGGTGCCGCCAGTTTGCAAAACCGAGCAGAGAACTTGCGTATGCCAGGGTTTTAGATAGCGTAAAAATGTGCATGGCTTTACACCAAGTTTAGGTTTTATACATCGTGATTTGAGCGTGGAAACTGGCCTATACAACATTTTTGTGCATACACACCATTTATACATGAGGCCCCAGGAGTGTCTGCCTTCATTTAGTGTGCCTTTAAAGGCTGCATCGAGTCTTATTATTCTAGGTTACATTCCAACTCTCCACTGCCGTATAAGTGAAATATTTGATCCATAAAATAGATGAATAATCGCAAGAACAAAATTTTAGAACAAAGCTGATAGTTTCTGTGCCTTATGACTACTTAGAATGCCACAGAGAAGGGAATGGTCTTGAATCTGTACGGGGATGATGAGGCCAAGGAATATTCAATGGAAGACCATGCAGGTGTCATCTACAAAGTGGGCATCACAGAATGATCTCAGCATTTGCTCAGATCTGACCTAGTGGGAAGGTCAGCATTTGAGGATCTAATGCATGCTTCCAAATTCTAAGAAGAATAAACTTAAATTTGAACAGAAGGGAAATTGTGGGAGTCAGTTGAGGTGGTTTGTGCATTGTGCAAGGTTGCACCAGAGGTGGCTCTACCTAGAGGTGCTCCAGACACATACCACTGCTGGAGCAATTATTTCTCTTGTCTGGCTTGGAAACTTCTGGAAATTCATCAGGAATCTGTAGCTGGGGACAGGGAGGTCTGAGCTGATCTGCTTGCCCTTGTGCCATCATGACCCTCACCACGTGAGAAGAGATGAACATAAGGGGCTTTAACACTACCTTGAACAGACACAAAGATGATATAGTAATGCAAGGTGATTTATTTCAGGGTATTGGAGTTTGCCATATATTAATACTCTAAATGGGCATCAGGGGTCCCAGCAATTACTTCCATGCCCCTTGTTTGGCACCTACTGCTCATCTAAGCCTCTTATGGGAAAGATCAAAAAACATTCTATTTCGGTGATGCAATTTGAAATTCATAATAATATTCGAGTGTTTCCACCTCTTTCACACTGACAAACCAAAAGCAAATGCAAACTGAGTTGATGCCTCAAAACAGGAAGGATAAATGTCTACATTAGAAAATATCAGTAAAGTTCTATTAAAGTGTGAGCTGCAAAAACACCCACTCTGCCCCCCTGCATCATTAGGCATCCATGACATCGAGTTTCAGCAATTTATATCTGCTGTTATGAATACTCAACATTCTGCAAGCATTTAACCTCCATCCACTGTGACTGCGGCTAAGTGAACCCTGGAGAAAATGCGGTGTCAGGCAGAACAGTCTTGCACATCACAGAAAGGCTTACAATGTAATTTAAAAAATCTTGCAATATTTGGTTATCTTTAGAAATCATTTTTTTCCCCAATAACAGACTAACCTCTACTTGCTTAGCTTTCAATATCTTAAAACAGCGCCGCTTTTAAGGCTGTGTGACAGCATGTTATTTGGTGCACAATATATGAAATACTCCCAAAGTCAGCAAATTTAAAAAATAAATACTTCCAAATGACTTTGCAAGCAGCAGTGCTGCCTCACCCAGCAAATGTCAAGAGTATCTGAGAGAAAGCAGTTTAGAAGCAGGGATCTGACTTTGCTGCATTTGGGCTTTCATTATTTTGTTCAACTTCTGCCTGTTTTCCCTTAACCAGTGTGCAGTTGCACCATCCATCTTGAACTCGATTATGAAGTGGAAAGCACAGAGCGAGAGTTAGGCTGAGACGAAGATATTCCTAATAGATCTGGGAGTTTAGAAAGAGTGTGCAGTTTTTCTCCCCATGGACACAAGGAAGCCAAACCTGTCAGATGAAACAATATTTGTTAGTTTGATGATTTTTTTTCCTTTCAAAGCAGAATTTTATGATTCTGATATTTTTTCCTCAAAGAAAAGCAAAAAAAGTTCTTTTAATGAATTTTCAAGGTACTTTCATATAGCTGAAATAAATGAAAGTGAATGTTGCATGCAATCCAAATCTCTGCAGTATGTAAAAAATTAATGCAATAAAAAAAGCAAGTTATCCTCAGCTACGAATGAATGATCTGTTTCTGATAATTATTTAATAAATATGATGCCATCCCACTCTGTATAAGTGACTGAGATTAATTCTAAAACCAGTTTAGAAAAGTGTGAAGCTTAACAGCTATTGTTTTACACTCTTAAATTTCCCTCAGGATCAATAATGCATCTATCTATCTATCTATCTATCTATCTATCTATCTATCTATCTATCTATCTATCTATCTATCTATCTATCTATCTATCTATCTATTCTTCTTTATCTCTTAAAAGAAAAATCAAACTACAGTGTGATTACTAGCAAGACTCTAGCATCCTTGAAGAATTCACAGCAACAATCCATCCATCCATTGACAAACCTGTTTACTCAACAACAACAATTTATTTCTTATAAAGCCAAAAATCGCACAAGGAATTCTTCCATGTGCTTTAACAGACCCTACTTTATGACAGCCCTCCAGCCATAACTTCCTAAAAAGACAAGAAAAAACTCCCCAAAAAAAACTTTGTAGGGAAAAAAATGGAAGAAATCTTGGGAAATGCAATTCAGAGAGAGACACACTTTCAGGTAGGTCGGGTGTGCAATGGGTGTCATAAAATGGGTAAATACAATACACACAACAAAACACAAGTAATCCTCTTCACAGAGCTAGGTGGCCAATATATCATTGCCACCTCAGAAGTATAATACAGTAATCCCTCGCTATATCGCGCTTCGCCTTTCGCGGCTTCACTCCATCGCGGATTTTATATGTAAGCATATTTAAATATATATCGCGGATTTTTCGCTGCTTCGCGGGTTTCTGCAGACAATGGGTCTTTTAATTTCTGGTACATGCTTCCTCAGTTGGTTTGCCCAGTAGATTTCATACAAGGGACGCTATTGGCAGATGGCTGAGAAGCTACCCAACTTACTTTTCTCTCTCTCTTGCGCTGACTATCTGTGATCCTGACGTAGGGGGTGTGAGCAGGGGGGCTGTTCGCACACCTAGACGATACGGACGCTCGTCTAAAAATGCTGAAAGATTATCTTCACGTTGCTATCTTTTGTGCAGCTGCTTCCTGAAACGACATGCTGCACAGTGCTTCGCATACTTAAAAGCTCGAAGGGCACGTATTGATTTGTGCTTGAAAAACAAACACTGTCTCTCTCTCTCTTTGTCTGCTCCTGACGGAGGGGGTGTGAGCTGCCGCCTTCAACAGCTTTGTGCCGCGGTGCTTCGCATACTTAAGCCAAACAGCCCTATTGATTTGTTTGCTTTTCTCTCTATCTCTGTGACAGTCACTGCTCCTGACACGCACTCCTTTGAAGAGGAAGATATGTTTGCATTCTTTTAATTGTGAGACGGAACTGTCATCTCTGTCTTGTCATGGAGCACAGTTTAAACTTTTGAAAAAGAGACAAATGTTTGTTTGCAGTGTTTGAATAACGTTCCTGTCTCTCTACAACCTCCTGTGTTTCTGCGCAAATCTGTGACCCAAGCATGACAATATAAAAATAACCATATAAACATATGGTTTCTACTTCGCGGATTTTCTTATTTTGCGGGTGGCTCTGGAACGCAACCCCCGTGATGGAGGAGGGATTACTGTACAATAGTTCACACTACAAGAACAAATTATACCACTCATTAAATGCAAAACTATCATATATAAGGATACAGATTTATTAAAATACATCAAAAAGAAAGTAGAAACTAACATAAATGAAAAATAACAATGTCTGTCCATCAGCTAATTGTAGAACCATGGCCAGATTGTAGAAGAGGAGTCAGATAAACCAAACATAGTCAGAGTCTTGGGGACCTCGGCTAACAAGCCAGAGGCTACCTCACTGCATTGGGTGCAAGCCAAGATCCAATACTGGAGGGGATACATACCCATCGAAGGTCACAGTTACACATTGGTACACAGCGTGCCAATTTAAAATGGCCAAACAACTCAACACACATATGAGTGAGAGAGAGAGAGGTTAGGAGCAGGCGCTAATACAGCACATTGCCGCACCCACCACATGACAAACCAACTCAGGATCCCAGATTAGGAACGAGTGCAGCCATGCAACAGGTGACACCCACCTCAGCACCACACTAGTTCAGATGGAATGGAAGCAGTGTGAGGTTTTTTATGGTGACTGGAGTGCCAATTCTGCCACCAACCCCCAGGTTTTTCCCCGCAGGTTGGAGGGCCTACATGCAGGGCTGGTTGCAGATTAACGTCATACCCAAGACAGAGCAATTGAAGGTTAAGGGCCTTGCTCAAGGGCCCAGCGAAGCAGAGTCACTTTTGGTGCTTACGGAATTCGAACCGGCAACCTTTCAATTGCCAGTACAGATCCCTAACTAGCCTCAGAGCCACCAATCCGTCCCACACATATGAGGAAGGACTCAAAATTGTTAAAAAAAAACTGTATTATAAAACTTACAGAAATTCCTTTTTTTAATCACTTCAAAATTCTACCCTTGAGATGCAATACACTTTTGTCTCATTCTCCCATTCCTGTTAACATTTCATATACTCATCCTTTGTTACCATGTCAAGCATTTTTTCTGAATATTTTCCATGGTACCAAATCGTTTTCCCTAAAGACTCAGTTTGAAATTTGGGAACAAAAAGAAGTCACAAGGAATGAAATCTGGTGTAAATAGTGGGCTGCAAACCAACAACCACATTGTTTATAGACAAAAACTCTTTGACTGATAACACGGTGTGTGCAGATGCTCAGTCATGGAGCAAAATGCAGTTTTGCGTGTGTCACTGTTCCTGACATATTTTTTTCCTGCTGCTTTCACATAGGCACCTCAGCACTTCAATGTAATGTCACTCATTAACAGTCTGTTCACGGAGAACTAACTCGGTCAGCACTTGCGTAAATGGAGACAATGGTGAGGTCTTATTCTCCTTTTCGCTCACTCAGGTCTGCCAGTGAACAGCAGCTGGTGATGCCACCTCTGTGTGGCATCAAGTCTCAATCCAGAATCTTTTCCTGTGTAGCTCCTAGTTGGTGGAACGAGCTGCCCACCTCCATCCGAACTGCTGACTCCCTCAAAGTATTTAAGAAGTGATTGAAAACCCACCTGTTCTGTGAATATATGTCTAAATAATTAAAAAAAAATTTGCTCTGTGATCTTTCATATTGTTGGTTGATTTATTGTTAGACTAAGCTTAAATGCTTTATTGATTGTTAATTTATGATTTGCGAATTTATTAGTTATTTCATCTTTTCACTTGTGGCAATCAACGTTTCTTGCCTGTCCTACACTTGCTGAACAAACAGATCCTATCCTAATTTTACTCAATTATGTTTATCTCTTTTGTAAGTCGCTTTGGATAAAAGCATATGCCAAGCAAATAAATGCAAACGTACATGTAACAAACAAGTCCAGCAATGTCGAAAAAAATGCGATCATCACTGTTAATTAAAAAATCCGGTGGCTTAGAGAAAAAAAATGGCCACCTGAGTGACTATAGAATAAACACCAGAATGATGCTCTTGATGAATTCAGCACAAAGCCACTCAGTGGACTGATCAACCACACTTGTAGACACATGATACTTAGCAGTATTTATCATCACTACATTACAGAAATTTTGGGTACTTCTTCAGATTTTAAAATGTGGAAAGAAAGCCCATGCAGGCAATGTATACATGCCTTGCCATGAGATTAAAACTCAAAAGACTCTAGAGCTGCAACGCAGCAGTACTAACAACAGCAAGAGCAGCATTTGGGGGTGGTAAGTGGGGCGACCACCCCAGGCCCCACTTTTGAGGTCTGCTTGTACTGTTCGAGCAGATTTGTTATGTTAAATTTTCCAGTATATATATATTTGAGATTCTTCTAAGAGGAACCCTTTCAAAATCCCTCTTCAAGGTCAAATTCCATACATGTACATCTTTGAAAATATACCATAGTCCAACTTCATCGCCTGAAAAGGGCTGCCAGTATAATCCCTTCCTAAAACAGGTATAGCCTATTAGTCCCTGGGGTGGCTTCTCCTATCTATAAAAAAAGACACTGCATCCAGATTAGACTACGAAGACGTCATCAACGACTTTTCCAATCAGAAGGCAATAAAAGTGGATTTTCATCTCTGAACCAGGAAACCGGTAAGAGATTTCATGATGAAAACCTCTACGTAAATTTCACACTTCCTGTCGAAACACTGAAACTCACACTTTATTTGTAGGACATAAACAAGTCCGAATATTAATTCACAAAAACATGTATCACTAATGCTAACCGGCTGACATGACATCAACGTGAGTTATGACTATGACATCAGGCATATTGAGACTCAGAGTATACTTGCAATTTGGGTACTTTCTAGAAGAGTCCCTGCTAATTTCTGCATGACACCACATCACATTTCGCACTGTCATGGTATAGTCATGAATTATGAATTACATTTTGTTAATAAATTATATCATTATATTTTGATAAAGTCCACGTGTTATCTTGCAAAAATTTAGCTGAATACTGTAATGAGAATATCCGGTGTATGTTAACATTATTTTTATTAAATTCATGCGAATGTTTATACAGTCCACACATACCGGTAATAGCATTTGACGTAACAGGCCCAACATGTGGTTGGTCAACCCTAGGCCCCGCACACCCCTAAGGCCAACAGTTCCACCCTCTAAAAAAACATATTTCCAAAAGCGCACAATTATGGAATGCTGTAGACAAATGGCTCACATCATCTCCTACACATGATGACATCATTTGCACATTTTTGATCTAGATTCAGATAGAAAATTTTGCAAATTTATTAAAAATGAAATACCACACTGACACAAGCATTCAGACCCTTTTCTATGAAAATTGAAATATGGTTCAGTTGCATCCCATTATGTTGAAAACCATTGAGATGCATCTAAACTTTGGAGTCCACATGTGGACACTTCAATCGATTGGACATGATTAGGAAAAGCAAGAGCACAGTGGCTTCCATAAGTCTTATAAGGACAAAATTTGTAACAACCGTCTCTTCCTAGAGCTGGCCAAGCACACAACAGTGTAAGAAATTGCAATGGTGCAGAACTGCCAGATTTCATAGAAAAGCCATCAGACTCTTAAATATTGACCAGTCTATTAACAGACTTGCATTGCCCTTTGACTTTCTTCTGCTCCTCACAATTTAATTTTTCGACCGACTGCCCTTCTTGCAGACAAGTAAACCCCATTGGATTTTGTATACTAAATTAAATAAATCAACAGCAGAATTTAATTCCAGTGAAGACGATTTGTTGCTCAGTTAATGGTGTTCAGTGATATACTGTGACTCTAAAAAGTATTCACCCCCCTTGGATGTTTTCACATCTTATTGTTACACATTTAAACACAGTGGCTTTTATGACATCGATAAAAAGAAAAAGATGCTTTATTGTCAAAGTTAAAACAAATCTCTGCCAAAAGGTTTAAATTAATTACAAATAAATGTAAAGTACTGTAATTACCAGACCAGTGGAACATCTTGTATGTTCCTGTGTTTGAGACTACTTAGCTCTAAATGAGCATTCTTTAAAAATTTTACTTCAGAATTGTGAGAAAACAGGAAAGTTCAACTTGCACACGTACTCATAGAGAGTAAGTTGGGTCAAAAATATTCTGTGCTAATAGATATCAATATTTTGTGATTCAGCCAAAGGTTACCAAACTGAAAAGGACCAAATGAAGCCACACTAGCTGATTTGCAAAAGCTTTGACTCAGAAACATAATCAGTTGATTGTTTGTGGAATCTGCTGCATATGGAAGTCAGCTGGGAGAAATAATCACAATAAGGCAGAATAGCTGGCATGATAAAAACCAAGCTTAAATACAGAGCGAGAGACACAGGATCCTCAA
Organism: Erpetoichthys calabaricus; assembly: GCF_900747795.2. Taxonomy (NCBI): domain Eukaryota; kingdom Metazoa; phylum Chordata; class Cladistia; order Polypteriformes; family Polypteridae; genus Erpetoichthys; species Erpetoichthys calabaricus. The sequence goes on from NC_041401.2 coordinate 36,668,366, forward strand.
AATGTCTGTGTTAACAGCCTTTCTTTCCAATGGAGAACAAAGGGATGAGTTTTTTCAAATGAACAAAGCTCCTGTGCATTTATGTAGAGCCTAATGGCTTTAATAACAAAGAGCTGCCTCCATCTGAGCCTTCTGCCGAAATGGGCTTTTAACTCTTTACATTACCAAATTCAGACCCTAAAGGCATCACCTGAAGGACGCAGAGTAAATAACAATGCCCTGAAGACAATCATTTAAGCCTGTGAAAGAGCCACCAACTCTCCAGTCTCGCTTGCACCACAGGTGCTACCATTAATCAAGTACTACATGGAATTTTCTATATCTGAAAATATTTTATTAACATTTAATGCTATTTTCAAAAACCACAGTGGAATGGAAAGCAAGGCCAAATAACATTAGCATTACACATCAATATATTTATCATCATGCAAAGAATATTCCAAAATGTTGCAACAGTTTTGAACAACAGCTTTTTATTTTAAAAAATGAATACATAAGTGAGATGTGCCTCAAAAAACAGCAAAGTGCTTACACATTTCCCTAAAAATACTGCTGGGAAACCTAGGCATCGATGAGGCCAAAATCAATTTGCTTCAAAGAGATCTACAGTGGCAGACTCTTTAAAAATATCTCAGACATAATGATCTCCAAATGCTGAGTGCTCTGCAGTCACCCTTGAGACTCAAGGTGAGAGGGTTAATTAAATCTGCCCATTCTCACGTGTGGCTTGTTGCAGAAGGATGTGCTTTAGAACTGAGAAAGCATACCAGGCAATCACTGTAAAGGCAAATGAGATGCCCCTCTGGTAAAAAACAAAAACAAAAACAAAACACACCCATACCTTTTGCAAATGCTTACAAATTGCACACAAGAGCAGTGTTGCATTGAACTTTTCCCATTATTGTAGATGAGAGGAATATGACTCGGGGCCATGAACAAAGCTTTTGATCGGTTGTTGTTTTTATGGGTTTTTTTAATTCCAGTTTTTCTTTTTCCCCTCTCTCTTTAAAACAATGCGTCTCCATTAAGGCCTTCAGACTCGGCATGTAATCCATGAAACTGTAAGGTGTATGAAACCCCCACAATTAAAGGGTAATTTATAAGTCACAGGACCCAATGCACAGACCTGGCATTTGGAACCCTATTCTGTTTCCCAAAAATGATTTTAACAAACTTCATAAGGACATTGAAACATTGTTACATTACATTTTGAATGCAATGCACAGTTCACATTAAAACAGTAAAACAGTTTACTATAATACAACAATTAAATGACACAACAGCTGAGTGCCTATCCTAAACACATAAGAAATTTGACAAATGAGAGGAGACCATTCAGTCCATCAGACTCATTTGTTTAGCTAATAGCTAAGGTGTCTCAATATCTCATCCAGATGGTTGCTAAAGGTTCTCAAGGTTTCCACTTCAAATACATGTCTCGCATGTCTTACTTGCAGATTCCCACAACTCATTGCAAAAAATATTCTTCCTTGCTTCAGTTCTAAACATGTTTCCCCTTAATTTCCACTGGTGTCCATGAGTGTGTGGTTCACCTATTAGTTTAAAGAATTCTGCTGGATCTGCTTTATCAATACCTTTGAGGATTTTAAATACCTGAATTAGGTCCCCACACAGTCTCCCCTGGTCAAGACTAAACAAGTTTAATTCTCTGAGTTTTTCAGAGTAGGACATGTCATTACAGTAAGCCCTGGGACGCAGTTCTTTGTTCTCTTCTGCACCACTTCAAGTGCTGCAGTGTCTTTTATTTTTGTAGCATGGTAACTAGAACTACACATAGTACTCCATATATGGACTGACTAGTGTATTATATAGTCTGAACATAACATTCTTTGGTTTAAAATCAACAGATTTTATGATATAAGCTGACAATTTATTTGGCATTTTAATAGCTTCTGCACATTGGTCAGGTAATGATATCATGATATAAAAAACAGTCAGAATCATCATGTTTGTATCATAAAATATGTACAGCAAACAATTCAAATTTTATGATCGTCAACATTAGATTGTGTTAATTAAATTGGCTTAGCAGCCATTAAATGTAACAAAATATAAAGCATGAAAACACAATTTATAACACTGTCTTACATATAGATCCATTCACTAAAATATAGTGAACTGTTTAGTGTTCGAATTTTGTATTTTTGGAATACGAGAAAAAAGCTAAATGAGGTTTATCAGAAATTTTAAAGAAAATACAGATACTTCAGTATTTTCATATCACATATAATATTTTTACAAGACTTTCAATGTTATAATACATCATCATTTTAAGTCTAAAATATCATCTATCTATCTATCTATCTATCTATCTATCTATCTATCTATCTATCTATCTATCTATCTATCTATCTATCTATCTATCTATCTATCTATCAGCACTTTCTTAGATATCTCTCCCGCTTTTGTTGTATCTCTGATTGTCTCATTTCTTATTCTGTCCTTTTTTGTAACTCCACACATCCATCTCAACATCCTTATTTCGTTCACATCTAACTTCTTCTCCTGCACTCCCTTTACTGCCTTCGCCTCAGCCCCATACATCATTGTTGATCACACAATACTACTGATACTTTGTTTCAATTATTACATTCACACTTCACTCTGTGGGTTATCTCTGTGTCTAATTTTCTATCTTGGGCTACCACTGATATGAGGTATTTAAATCCATCCACTTTTTCAGTAGCTCTCCCTGCAGCCTAACTTCTGAATCCTGATCATCATTACGCCTCATATATTCTGTTTTCTTCCTATTTATTTTCAATCCTCAGTCTTTCAATGCTCATCTCCATTCTCCCAACTTCTCTTCCACTTCCTCTTTTCTGGTGCATCACAACACAATGTCATCAGCAAAAAGCCTTCACCAGGAGGATTGGTCTTTTATCCCATGAATCAACACATCCATAACCAGATTAAAGAGGTAAGGATTTAAAGAAGATCCCTGGTGCAGACCTACTCTAATTGGGATATTGTCTGTTACCCCAAAACAGTCCTCACGCCTTCGTACATATTGTGGATAATCCTCACAAACTTCCCTGGTACTCCTTTCTCTCTCATGAGCCTCCAGACCTCTTGACGTGGCACTCTATCACAAATCTTCTCCAAATCATTAAACACCATATGCAATACTTTCTGTTTTTCTCGAGTAACCTTTCTGTCTTCTACTAGGAATATTAAATACCATACGTGCTTTAAGACATGGTGCTTGGAAACTGAAGGGAAATTTTTGCACAAATGCAAGAAAGTTTTTCTTTATGCAAAGAACCACAGACCCATGGAATAACTTACCAAGTAATGTGATAGAGAGAAGGGCTTTAAGGATCTACAAAATCTTGACACCTTTTGCAAACCTTTCTGTTTTTCTTCTGTATGAGCTGTTTCAATGCAAAGACAGTATCAATTGTTCCTCTCACTGGCATAAAACCAAACTGCTCCACCCTGCTCTTCCCTAAGCCTTCTCTCTATAAACCTCTCCGAAATTTTCATTGTGTGTGACGTCAACATTATCCTTCTATGGTTTCTACAATCCTGAATATCATTCTTCTCCTTATAAATTGGTATAATCACCGTGTTCTATGAATTAGTACTAAGTAAAAAAAATACTGGGCAACTCATAGGAGGCATTTTTTGTAACTGAAAGCTTTCACAGTTTAAAATGAAAAAACAACTATAACTTATTAAAACGTGTAAATTCTTCATCTTTTATGTGGCTTTAATTGAACCTGATTCTCATGGCTAGTAGTCTGCAGTTGCGAAAAGGTGACTCATTGATAGTCATATTAAACATTCTGTGAGGTGGCCTCAGTGCCTGGGCTGACAGTCATGTAGTCAGAGGGGTCACTATTTTCAGGTCTCCATCACTCTCCTTCTCCTTCTCAGCTTTCAAGTCAATCCTAGCTGCTGATAACAGGTAAACCAAAGTTTTTTGTTTTGTTTTTTTTACTGTTTATTAATTAATCCATAGAATACAGTTTTTCTAGCTCTTTATGTTGTTGAGTTATATATGATATAGATAAAGTGAATATATTATTTCAATATTAAAATGCTCGATAATGAAAATTGCATGAAAACGAAAATATCAGAAGAAAGGTATTATGTATACTGTTCAATTTTTTGCAGAAACTGTTTATTGATGTTTACAAATTGGGCTGAATGTTACTTAACAAATGGGACAGCTAGAACGCTTAAATGTGTGTCAGACAAGCAAAAGACTTTGTTGTTAACATATAAATAACGCTGATTTACCTAGACCTGAAAGGAAAAAGCAGCGTTGTTCTTTCACTGTCTTGACAGATTGAAATTTCCTCCACGAATATTTATTCAGCTCAGGTGGCGCAGATCCTCACTGCATATAAAATGGGCTCAATAAACAGACACACCATTCTCCGGAGTTTGATAAAAAAAAAAAAATCCTCTCCCCTGTCACTTTGGAAAGTCGCAAACAACATCCATCCATGTATTTGCATGCACACTCTCTTATCAGCCTCAAGGAAGAGCAAAAGCTTACCGGAAAGAAAAAAGATGGGAACCAACTCTAGACAGGGCACATATCATTCATGAAGAATGCAATTTATTTATTATACTTTATTTGTTACCACTTATTTAAAAGAACTGCAGTGGGTTGGCACCCTGCCGGGGATTGGTTCCTGCCTTGTGCCCTGTGTTGGCTGGGATTGGCTCCAGCAGACCCCCGTGACCCTGTGTTCGGATTCAGCGGGTTGGAAAATGGATGGATGGATATTTAAAAGAATTTAGAGATATCCAGAAGCCAATAACTCCAAGCACACAATAGCAGATGATGTAAGAAAGTGAGAATAATTATATGGTGAATGCAGTGTTACAGATGCCATAGTGACAATGATCTTAGCATACAAACATGCTCAATATCAGGCTGCATTAGCATGAATGCAATTGTTGTCAATCTAAAATATATACAGTATAGTCAGGCAACCTGTCCAACATGTTTAAAGACATCTAAGGATTTAAATGGGTCCGTTTGAAAGTAAGTGTAAATGATATTCTTCTGTTATGATAAGGTCATTATCTAAGAATTTATTGCATATTCTTGTTTTTGTCTTGTAAGTGTTATAATCTGATTTTGTTATAAAATGCTTACAGCTTGTTTTTTATTCTTTTTCTTGTTTTTTTTTTTTAATTAAGGATTTTGAAGGTTGCTTACTATTATTTTGATTACAGTTTTTCGTAAAAACGTTTATTTACAGATGTTAAATATATTAGTCTTTCCACGACACCATTTCGTGTTCCATGTTGGTGTTAGATTGTTTACTATTGATAGCCACGATGCTGTGCAGGACAGAGATGGGCAATTTGCAAACAATTTGTTCATTTTTGAAAAACTCTTTTCAGTGAATCATATGAATCGATTTGTGAGAATAAATGAATCGATTCAGTGGAACTCAATGGGAGTGCTAAAACGCTGGTGTGTCCCACATAATGTTGTCAATGTTCTTTGTTTCACAGACACTGGTAGATGTTTAAACCACTTGCACATGAGCCACCTGAATTATGATTCTTGACTCATTTGATTCATGAAGTAGTCACTACCTGAGAATCACTGTAACAGTTCTTGTTCATTTCATTTGTGATCGAAACATTACGAGTTGCACAATTCTCCTTCACTTGTGATTCTATAATAGAAATGTCTCACACATGCTTTGTGTACAGAAACAGGGCAATGGCATAAAATTATTAGGTTAAATATGTAATTAATTAATACATAATAAATTGTATATTTACAGATAATTAATTATATATACATTAATAAATATTAATATTATTTATATATTTATACACAAACATACATACATAAAATGCTGTTCAAATAAAACTGTTTACCTGTGCTTTCATATTTAAAAGAACTGCCTTTTGATTTTCCTTGGTCTTTTCCAACTATATCTTTCTAAGCCATGATGAGCAACCCACATGAGAAGGCGAGTGAACCATAGCACATACATGCACAAGTGTACCACGCCACAGCCTGGGGATCCAGCTCCGCTCTGTTGGGCAGGCTGCTGTGAGGACAGACTTTGACCACCTCATTTGCTATGACTGTGTCAACGCTTAGCCTTGTCCTAAACACTTTTGAAATTGTCTCAGACTTGTTCTTCATATATCCGAAAATTCAGCTTGTAGTTCAATAACTGAAAAGGCATTAAAAGACCTTCTTCAAATACGCCAATTTTCATAAAGTGCTTGTTAGTAAAGCAGGGAAAGCCTGTATTGTTTTCTCCACTTAATTAGAACCCTCATCTGAAAAAGTGAGCTTTCCAAGCACCTTTCATTACAATAGGAATTGACTTTAGGTGCATCTACTGGAATGTTAGCAAAGAAATTGTCAAAAGAAGTACTGCCAGAGATGGGTTGACAATTGTAATTTAACTGGTATAAACAAGTGTGGTGTTATTCATGGAAATTTGACTGCAGTGAATATCATAGTGGGATATAGTAGAAGAAGAAAACTTCACGAAGGGCCCAAACTATTAAGTACAGTTAAGAAAGTATGAAACTGATGTCAAGTTTCCACTAGTGATGAATGAAAGATGGTTGGTGTGCCTATGTATATAGGCGCTCTGGAAGGTCCTGAAATGAGGCTGGACATGTAAGAAGAGTACTTACACAAATCTTAACTTTCTTTAACTTTCGTATCCACTGTACTAATTCCCTCCATAAATTTAAATACTTCAGTGATGTTCCTTCTTAATGTCAATTTGCTTAAACTTGGAAAGGTTCTACTCCTTCAGTGTCTCCTCATGGCTCATACCTGTCAGTTCTGGAATCAGCCTACTTGAACTTTATCATCGTGCTACTATGTCTTTTTTGTAACGTGGAGACCAAAACTGTACACAGTACTCTAGGCGAGGCTTCACTATGTGCTTTATAACTTAAGCATAACCTCCCTTGACTTGTACTGTGCTCATTGTGATATTTAACCTACCACACTATTAGCTTTCTTGATCATTTCTGTACACTGCCTGAATATAGATAATGATAAGTCTACAATGACTCCCAGCTCCTTCTCATAAGGGGTACGTGAATTTCCCATTGGGATTAATAAAGTATCTATCTATCTATCTATCTATCTATCTATCTATCTATCTATCTATCTATCTATCTATCTATCTATCTATCTATCTATCTATCTATCTATCTATCTATCTACTTCAATTTTCAGACCTCCAGCTGTATATAAAATCTAGCATTTCTGCTTCCTAAAGGTAATATTTTACCTTTACTTACATTAAATTTCAGCTACCACAAATTTGCCCCAGCCTATATGCTTTGCAAATCTCTCTGTAATGATTTAGCTGATTCTGCATTATCTGACCTTCCAACTATTTGGGTCATATTAAAAAAAGAGAAGAAAAAAACTAATTTACAATAATAAAAGGACATTAAATTCAGTAGCTACTTTATTAGGTACTTTATTTTTAATGCAAACATTCTATCAAACATGCCTAATCCAATCAGTGGTGCAGGTTGCTTCATAAGGGTGCACATAACATTCTCAAACCCACTTAGTCCAATTCAAGGTTACAGGAGCTGGAGCCTATAGTGGGAGCATTGGTCGCAAGGTAGGAAACAGGGAATAAGTTAATCAAAGGACCCACCACAGCCCACTCATGCACACAGTGTCATGGAGTCACCAATTAACTTAACCAACACATCTTTGAAAATGTGGGAGGAAAATCAGAATACCTGAAGGAAAACCTACATAGACACATTATATTGCTGCACTATTAAAACAAACAATTGTGAACGAGCCTGGTATGAACTGGCCCACCAAGGTGAGCACTGACACCACTCTGGCAGGTGCGCTATTTGACGGGAATATTGTTAACGTCAGTCATCGGTACAACACAACACTGGGAAAACAACATTCAATATGTCCAAACACGATATCAGGACAGCTTTCAGGAAAGTGAAATCCAGGATGGCAGCAGGTCCTGTTGGCATTCCAGGACATTTTTCTGAGATCAGCTTGAACTAGTATTTTTGGTAATATTGAATCTCTCCTTAACCCAGTCTTTCGTATCAACATGACTTAAAATATTAGCTATTGTCCCTGTACCTAAGAAATCAAATCCAACTTGTATGAATGAATAGAGAGATAATAGCAATGAAGTGATTCAAGAGGTTAACCAAGAATTACATATGCACTTCACAGCCACAAGAGCTGAATTTATTACACCTCCATGATGCCATCACCTTGATCCTACATACAGTATCCCCCCCCCCCCCCCCCCCCCCCTCCCCTGGACAACAGGGGAGTGAATTATGAGTGAATAGACTTTAATTCAGCATTTAACACAATAAAACTCACTAAACTCATTGCCAAGCTCTGGGGCATGCGTCTGAACATTTCATTGTGTGGCTAGGTTTTTAACTGCTTAACAGGCAGACCCCAGCGAGTTTGAATGGATGACCACTCTTCATAATTCCTCACCCTTGAAACAGGGGCTCCACAGGGCTATGTTCTGAGTCCTCTGCTATACTCCCTCCATTCACAAGACTGCATAGCATTAACAGAACTCTAACATCATTGTCAAGTTTACTTATGGCACAGCCGTGTTATGCGTGTTTGTGAAGGTGTGGGTCCGGCTCCATAGCTCCCTCTTCTCATTTGGGGGCTTCCTGAATCCGACACTGTCAATAGTCATGACCAGGATTAGCTGTACAAATGAGGACTCCACATGAAGCAAGGGAAGATGTTCAGTGCTTTTATTGAAAACAATCAAACAAGTGTCCAAGTAAATAGTTATTTAATAATAATTAATAGTTATTTATTCCTCAATAAATAAATTATCCTTTAATAAAGAATAAAAACCATCACAGTCATCGGGACAGTGTGTTGCCTTCACTCCTGAATGAGCCAAGAACAACTCCGTCCTAGTCTCGGCAGCTCACCTATTACTCACTCAGCTGGCGGAGACTTCAACAGCTGTGGTCCTCTCCATTCTGACCCCCGTCTTGGCTGCCTCGAGCTCGGGTTCAGCTGTCCTCTCATCTTCCTTCACGCTCACTTCAGCATACCTCAGATCCCTGGAGAGGACACTACCTTGATTGCACCCACTTCTCTACACATTCAGTGGGGACGATCCGTCGTTAGAGTGCCAATCCTTCACTCTGTCATGTGACCATTGACTGTGCTACCTTTTCTCACACAATAGCCAGCTGGCTCGTTCTTTCTCTCTCTCCAGCCCAATGCTGCTATCTCCTTCTCTGCCTCTGATTCTCTCTCCTTGTTTTTTTTTTCTTTTTTGTCCTCACTTGCACTTCCTCTTTTAAAATGGGGACATATCACAGCTGTGACAATTAGCAACTCCTGGTGCCAATTAGGGTCACAGACAATCCCACACCTGTGCACTTAGTGTAGGGCCACCCACTCCCACGTGGCATCCAGGAACTGCTCTCGCCACGCTACCATGCCCCCTCCTACCAAAACGCAAGTGAGGTGATTATTTATTTAAAAAGGTGCCGATCAGCCGCACACCTCACTTGACCACACTGTTCTCTAACAGTGTGTACACTCTAACAATAAGTACACTTATGTGGATGAAGTGGAGAGTCTGTCACACTGGTATCAGGACTACAGTCTTCTCCTGAATGTCAACAAGACAAAGGAGGAGACTGTGGTCTATGGGATAAAACAGCACAGGCACTATCACTCCTTCAGTATTGACAGAACTCAGGTAGAAAGGATGTACAGTTTTAGATACCTTGGTGTCCACCTGACCTGGACCAAACATACTGACACCTTGGTGAAGAAGGCACAAACAGCATCTTTACCACCTCAGACGCCTTAGGGATTTTAGGCTGCACTTCCAGTTATACTTCCAGTTATTAAAGAACGTCTACACATACATCATTCAAAGTATTCTGACAGGAAGTATTACCATCTAGTCTGGAAACAACACACAGCAGGACCACAAGACTCTGCAGAGTAGGGTGGGGTCAGCTGAACGCATCACTGGGTGTGCACTTTCTAACTTCCAGGACATTTACACCAAACGATGGGCAAATAAAATTACTAAAGGTACCAGCAATCTCAACATTGTCCTCTTCTCTGTGCTGCAATCAGAGAAATCTAGGCTTCTGTCCACAGTTCAGCTGCATCCTAAATGGGACCTGTGCCTAGAACTGCACAATGTCCTATTATTAATTTTCTTATATTGAGTTATTAAAGTGATTAAGTTATTTAATTATTTATAATTTCTTTATTTATAAGATATTTTTTTTGATTTTAATGTAATGAATACTATTGCTGTTATTTATGATTTTTATTGATCTTCATAAAGTCATGTATTACTGTTTATTGTTCATATTCTACTTAAGCATTTCACTACATAATGCACTCATTGTATGTGACAAACAAAACTGTTTTTGACTGGATTCTGATTTAATTGCTAGAGAGAGAAAAAAAAAACATTCACAAGGAGAACATGCAAACAATACCTAGGCTGACATTTGAACTCAGGGCTCTGGGGCTGTGAAAGTGCAGTACTAACCATTATACCAACTTGCTGGCCCATTTTTACATTTCAGATACCTCATTTTTTGCTTTATGCTATGTGATCATCTGAACACAACTTTTAAAACTGTCATAACATCTGCACCAGTTTTAAAAGAGACTCTTAAGGAAATGATGTGAAATTATGTCGGAAATGGAGTTTCGATACTCTAAAAAGAGCTAATGATGAAAAGTTGCACTATTGAAAATCAGTCCAGCTTTCGAGGAGATGAGCAGGTGATGCTCAAGATAAGGCCAAACAGAACAAGCCAGTACTGGGGAGAGTAGCTTTTTTGTGTGACGGCATCACTGGGAATGAATTTGATTGAACGAAAAAATATTGTCGGCTGAAAAGGATGGAAACTGAAGGTCACAAACAAACACCGACTGTTAAATGCCTGGAATAAATGAAAGATGAGAGCTTTATAGAGGCACGGATCTGGATGTGATCCAGCTTTCAGTGCACAAAGGAAAACCCACACACGACAGTGCTTTGAAAGAGGCGAGTCAGCCATCCAAAAAATGGGTTTGAATGCAAATGAAGCAGGTGTGTGGTTCAGTAAAGAACTTACTTATGCAGAGCTTTTTTCAGAATTTCTAAAATTATTTTTGTTGTATTGTACACAGCAGTTGAATTAATGATGAAGCTGAAGTAAAAATGTAGAGAATCCTATGACTGTAGGAGGAACACAGGACTCAGTATTCTGTATTGGATTTGTTAGGTTACATCAATGTGGAAGTAGTTATAAAATTAATTAATATGACACTCAGTCAACCAGCCTTTATGTTTTTACTAGATAGATTGCCTTGCATACAGTACAGTATGACAAAACCTAAGGAAAAACTCAGTTTATTTGTAGCACTGCATGATTTACAGTGCAATTACTGTAGAACAATATCCAGCTATTAACCCAACTGCTTTCTCTACAGCTCAACACATACAATTAAAGTCAACATATGGAGCACAATGGAGAAACCACCTAAATATAAAGAAAAGAAAGACACTGAATAAAGCACAAGACAAATAAAAAAACTTAAGAGAATAACCAAACTCCTGGAGTCCAATGAGGCAAACCTTAAAGTACAGTAAAACCTGCTAATGTGACCACCTGTGTAAGGTGAGCAACTGGTCAAGGTGACCACTTTTCCTTGGTCCCTTCAGAAACAGGGTGTTTTATACTGCAAAATGTTTAAATAAAGTGACAACCTACCTACTGTGACCATTGACCACGTCTCCTTGATCCCTAGGAAGAAAATCATCTTGGCTATAGTGCCCAGATAAAAAAAAAAGAATTTGGGAAAATTTGGTCCCTTTATTCTCTGTAGGTGTAATAAATCATGTTAGAGCTTCTGGAAGGGACAGGTTTCCAGGAAACTACTGGAATATCCCTAACTCCCCGCCCCTCTTCATACTTTCATTTACTAGTGGAATTCTTATCAAAACATGGCTCTGTGTGGCTTCTGTGGATAACTCTTTTCTTTCGAATTTCTTTGAATCTTTCTTTACCCGAGTTCGAAAACTTCAGTGAGTACATTGAATGCGACCAGGAGATTGTGACCTCTGAGTTTTGTGACTCAAAAGAAATTTTTGACATCGTCCTTAAAGATTTTAAAAATGTGACAAGTATAAGAGCCATTTCCTAGTTACATAAGAATCATAAATGTTTACTAAATGATAGTGCATAACCTATGGGAGGTTCCTACAGCCCCCATAAATTGAATAGAATTTTTATATTCTAGCAATTTCTAACTTCTCTGACTAAACATTATTCTTAGTTAGTGATCAGCCTTGCCATGTGTAAGGTGCAGAGGGCACATGGTTTTAAACCGTGCCTTTTGTGCCTTTTGAGCATTGCGTACCTTGTGTGTGTGTTTTGTATGCTAAGAAACATGTAAGACAAAGCACTTAACTGAAAGTGCTGCGCCATACGTTTAAAGCGTACAGAAGGAGAGGTTAAGAATCTTTAAGTATAGAAACAACTAAAGTTTTACAAGAAAAGATAAGTTTAGAGAAGATACATTTTTCCTTTATTTTTGCATTTTATTCTATGTGTGTAACAACTTTTTTCTTTATTGTTGTGTGGATTATTTGCTTTGAATTTTCACTAAATATTTTAAAAGAAACTTTTGAACTGAGAGATTTCTTTCGGCACGCGTTTTACCCGTGCTTGAACTCTCCTTACATCCCGATGGCTACAATAAGTGAAAGTGACAGTGATGAAGAAATGACTAAAGATGATGATAAGGAAAAGCCCCTGTCTGACTGCGAGATTTCGGAAATGCTAGAGAAAATGTACTCGCAATATGTGCCATACTGCTGACCCAAAACCTTCGAGCCGGTTTACCAAGCCAAAAAGGTCGTGGGTAAAAAAATTTATAACAATACAAAACCATTCAGACAATTAACCATGGACACGTGTGTTGTAAAGAAGCAATAGTGTAAGTAAAATTTACAGTATATAGGCATGTGACACATACATATTGTATTCGTACTACATAAGATTTGTTCGATGCAGTTTCTCGAAATTTTTCACGGTATAAATGGAAAATTCCAATTTTTTCTTCAATATTATTATTTTTTTGTTTTTCCTTTTTTGTTAGTACAGTGATCCCTCGCTATATCGCGCATCCCCTTTCGCGGCTTCACTCTATCGCGGATTTTATATGTAAGCATATTTAAATATATATCGCGGATTTTTTGCTGGTTCGTGGATTTCTGTGGACAATGGGTATTTTAATTTCTGGTACATGCTTCCTCAGTTGGTTTGCCTAGTTGATTTCATACAAGGGACGCTATTGGCAGATGGCTGAGAAGCTACCCAACGTACTTTTCTCTCTCTTTCTCTTGCGCTGACTTTTGCTGATCCTGACGTAGGGGGATTGAGCAGGGGGGCTGTTCGCACACCTAGACGATACGGACGCTCGTCTAAAAATGCTGAAAGATTATCTTCACGTTGGCTACCTTCTGTGCAGCTGCTTCGTGAAGCGACATGCTGCACGGTGCTTCGCATACTTAAAAGCACGAAGGGCACGTATTGATTTTTTTATCTGTCTCTCTCTCTCTCTCTCTCTCTGCTCCTGACGGAGGGGGTGTGAGCTGCCGCCTTCAACAGCTTTGTGCCGCGGTGCTTCGCATACTTTAAAGCAAACAGCCCTATTGATTTGTTTGCTCCTTTGAAGAGGAAGATATGTTTGCATTCTTTTAATTGTGAGACGGAACTGTCATCTCTGTCTTGTCATGGAGCACAGTTTAAACTTTTGAAAAAGAGACAAATGTTTGTTTGCAGTGTTTGAATAACGTTCCTGTCTCTCTACAACCTCCTGTGTTTCTGCGCAAATCTGTGATCCAAGCATGACAATATAAAAATAACCATATAAACATATGGTTTCTACTTCGCGGATTTTCTTATTTCGCAGGTGGCTCTGGAACGCAACCCCCGCGATGGAGGAGGGATTACTGTAATAAATAATGTTGTCATGCTTCCCTTCGAATTTTTATTCCATAGAGTCTTGATTTTTCCTTCCATATGTTCTTCTTTGGTTAAGGTGACCACCTGCCTAAGGCGACCATTTTAGGTCGGTCTCTTGAATGGTCACTATAAGCAGGTTTTACTTATGATTAACATATCATGGATACTTTCATGAAATAAAAAGCTAACACAGAAAGTGGGTGGCTTCTAAGGGATGCATATTTTTTTCCTTCATTGCAGTGTTGGAGTTAAACATAAACATGGCTATGCTGTAACTAATGGATATATTTTTTTCTGTTATTGACATTTACTACAAAAAATAATGAGTTTTTAAAATGGTTTAGACATGAAAAGAGCAGCAGAGAAAGCAGCAGTGGCTTAACTGTCTTCTGAGTTTTTTTCAGCAATCCAGCAATGGCTGATGAGGTCCATATCCCACAGGTAATTAATAGTCAGGATAGTTTCTTTCTCTGTGTGTGTGAATATCTACAGTTAGCAATGCAAAAGTACATCTCTGAGCATCCTTAACAAAACTCAGATGGGAGCAAATAAAGACTGGAATGGTTAATTGCACACACCAGTAGGCTGGAAAATACAGTAGCACCAGTAAGCTCTGGGTGAAAATCAAGTAGGGAAAACCAATAAGAGTACTTTATATTAAAATGAATTCAGTAGTAGCCTTCACACATCAGGTGAAGAACAGATGATCAGGAGGTATGCATTACAATGAGACACACTGAAGAACAGTGATATTGCAGAGCCACAGCACCTTGATGTCTGCTCAGTTTTAGGACAGGGGTTTTAGGGTGGAAGTTTGTATATACAGTACAGGACATGGATAGAAAAGCCAACATTGAACAGCAAGACAATCACAGAGGGCTATGTTAGCAGTTCAAAAAAATAGGATAGTTAAACTGTTATCTATGTATGCATTGATTGGAACATCTTACAATAGAATCTAATGATCTTTACATCTAATGATAAGAAGTAAAGTTTATGTCCTAGAGAATGTGGATACTGTTCACACTAAACCCTAAGCATACCAACTGTAACAACCATCCTGAAATAGTCTTGCAGGGGCAAATATGATACTTGGGATGAGAATACAATTCTCTACTCTCTACCACTGAATAGTGGTGAAATCAGTCACTGAAATTTCTATGACCACAGAGTTTCTTTTTAAAACCTTGCCTCCCCAAAGTTTTTTTGAACGTTCAGGGTTGCAGTATTCCATTTCTTCTTATGTAATAGACAAATATATAAAATAACTGGCAAAAAGGGAAAGAGTGTAAAAGAAACTGAAAAATAGAGTTGGCACTGAGGCTATGTTCACACTACTACTGTACATTTTCATTTAATCACAGAGTTTTAAACAAAAAAATGAACTCCATCTACACTAGCATTTTCACATTGTTTATGAAAATCTCTCTGTCCACACTAAAATGACTCAAAATGCCATATGACATACTGTAGATGTTTGTCGACACTGAACTCGATGGGCGCATTCTGAAAAATTCCACTTTAACGCTATCTGCAACAGGATTTATCGCAAAACTGTAGTAACCAGAAAATTGTTTGCCTTAAGCACATATACGCAGCATTTAAACTCAACAAAATGCAATTCAGATGCATAAAGGTAAGCAACACAACAAGTACCATGAAAAGCAACTCCTCTGTGTCCACAAAATTGAAATATGGTTTTCTGTGAAGGGTGATGAGAACACAGAAAAAACATTATTAACTGTAATGTTTATAAGTATCCATCTATCCATCCATTATCCAACCTACTATATCCTAACTGCAGGGTTGCGGGGGTCTGCTGGAGCCAATCCCAGCCAACACAGGGCACAAGGCAGGAAGCAGACCCCGGGCAGAGAGCCAGCCCACCGCAGATGATAATAAGTATTTAACTCACAAAATACCAATGACTGAATTTTGTATTAATCATGCTGCAGAGAACTATATGATTTTATAATTCTATATGATTTTATCTGCATTTAGGTAGGAAATGAATTATGTTTATACACAGAATATGAGACTGATTTAATTTTTCTATGTGAAAGTGCTAACCTCTTGATATTAACAGAACACCCTGTGATACAGTATTATAATTCAATGTGATCTTTCTTTACTCTTGTTTAATATTATAAGAAAACAAGTTACTTATGAATTAATAAATAAGAATTATTAATCTAATCAAACAAATATAATCTATTGAAGAAATTAAAATTAAAAGAATGTAATCTCTTTATAAGTAATGCAATGAACTTTAAGAAAACTGCTTAAAATGGGTTTGTACTGAGACGGGCACATTCTTTAGATAATGTAGGTGCCTGGTACTGCTGTTTGTTTTTCTGTACTCCTATGTCATAAATTTAAGATGTCCTCTAATCTATGGATGACCTCAAAATGAACTGTTATGTTTTTTTTTCTGTTCTCTCTTTAGCTAAATGAACAAGCTAGGTGATAAAAGGGGAAACACTTTTTCTTTTGGAGTCTGTCCACATTCTCCAACAGGGCAGTCTCACAGTTTTTTTTACTCACCAAGAATAAAGAACAAAAGAATAAAGAAATTGTTTTTTTATTAAAAATTGGTTTTAGACTCCCGTTGTTGATTTCGACTTCAGCGCTCACAGTTACCAGACAGAGAATGACACGTTGTCATGAGCAGGACCCAGTCAAGGAAGGGTTATATAATAAGCACAAACAAATCAGAGTGAGAGTTGAGTCTACATTTTCAAAACTTTACCTATTCACCCATCCACACTGCAATGCCATCATTTTCAGAAGTATACGACTTTAGAGAAAGAATTCCTTTTTCAGGGGTTAAAAACAGTTGGAAGGCATAAACAGAGACTAACATATGTATTTTTAAACAAAAATGTAGTAGTGTGGACATAGCCTGAGAGAAAACAGAATTCTAAAATTGCTGTTATTATTTGAAGTGCTAACCAACATAAGGTAATTGAAGCTTAGTGAAAAATGTATACTGTATATCTTGCCCATCATTTTAAATTTAATCACTACATAACAGAAAATATTGCTTAGCAAACCATTGGCAGTCTATTTATAAATACTACATGCTAATACGTTGTGATTATATTTTGGTATTGGATGTTTGACATTTTCAATGTCAAAAAAGGCAGTAATGTTAACCCTTTCAGCCCTGGATGTTCTGTTTTTATGGGAAAAAATTATTTTGTGAGATATTCTACTTTTGGGGTGTCTAGGAAGCTCAAAAATTAAAAAAACAAAAAAAATATCACTATTATTAAACAATAGCTGCCAAATACTTCAATACTACTTGTTTCACTTACGTGTCTCGGCAGACTGTATTCCAGTCTCTTTAGTGTGCACTAATAGTACAGTACCATGCCCGGTTCCAACGGCTGCAAACATACCTGTGCTTTGCCTTACAAAAACGGCTGCATATATATGTACTAGTAATAGGATGTCAGGTCTTAAAGGGTTAACTTCCTTTAGTTACTCATTTAGAAGTCAGAACTTAGATGCTGAGCAGCCTTGTCCATGGATCTGCAGGTATCAGAGTCTGTTCTGTTTTGGGTATTTTGACCTTAGAATTCTTCATCTCCTGTGGCTCTTCACTATCAACTTGCTTAACAGGAGTTCTCTTTACTCGTATTAACTGAGTGTAATGGCACATTCTAGAGCTTATCTTTTCACTGCAATGACTGCCAATTCTTTTAGTGAAATTATTGCATAATGTATTATTGTTCAGTGCCCAAATTCTTTCAGTTGGTTGTGTTTCCTTTATACCATATACTGTATATATACAGTACACACACATATTATATATATATATATATATATATATATATGCCTCCAGGATGGCACACCCATATGTACTGTAGCAAGATGGGATGTCTTCCAGCGCAGTCTCAACAACGTAAAGGAAATACCAGGAGACGAAACGTTACACAAAGAAAGTTGGACAGGGCAATAGAAGGGCATTAACCCAGCAGCAGGGCCAGTATCTGATCTTTTGTGCAAGGAGTAACAAGAGGAAACTACCAGAGGCCTGTTTGTGATCAAACTGTCAGAAACAGACTCCATGAGGGTGGCATTAAGGACCAACCTCCTCGAGTGGGGCCTGTGCTTATAGCCTGTCACCATGCAGCTCCATTTGCATTTGCCAGAGAATACCACAATTGGCAGCTCCACCATTGGAGCCCCTCTCTCTTCACAGATGGTAGTAGATTCACAATGAGCACATGTGACAGACATGAAAGAGTTTGGAAATGCTGTGGTTAATATTATGCAACCTGCAACATCAACCAGCATGATCAGTTTGGCGGTAGGTCAGTGATGGTGTGGGGTGGCAAATCCTTGGGGGAACTCCATGTTCTAGGCAACTGTACCATGACTACTGCTGGGTACTGGGATGAAATCCTAAAAACCATTGTCAGACCTTATGCCGGTGCAGTGGGCTCTGCACTGCAGGATGGAGCTCCTATCTGATGACTGAAAGAAACAGAATTGCCAAGCCTGATGGCTTTTCCTTTTATTTTAGCCTTTTCAGTTACATTTGCACCCTTAGCTGCCATTTTGGTTTATTTATTTTTTTGGTTTGGATTAAATGGTGACTACCGGGTTGGCTCCCGAACATTTATTCATGGATATATTTCCCAGTAAATAAATCATTTTACATAAACTTATGTTACTGCCTTAATCAGATTCTGAAATTATCATGAACAGATAACGTGAAAAAGTAACAAATCTGTCACTGTATCAGCTCTCACTGATATACATGCACTGAGTGTAACACCATAATATTTTAGTCATAAACAATCCATATTGCGTAATATGATAGAGTAGCCTCATTGAAAGTGTGATATGACAAAGCAAAGCCCTTCAAATCTTTTTTTTTTCCTTTTAAGAACAAAGGGTGACAGGGAAGGCAGGCTGGTGTAGTTGCAATTCCAGATCACATACTCAGAGGCCGTCCTTGAACCCTCTTTATCTTTGTTTCCTATTTATTAAGCAAACTACAGGGCTGCTAATGAATGGAAGGACTCAAGGGCAGCCAATGAGGCCCACAGCAACACCAAACTGTCAACTGCTAATGCCTTGTTATAAATCAGAAATTCAAACCTGTCAAAATAAAATCTTATCCACAGTACAGCAAACAAGTGTTGATCTAATAAAACAAAGCAGACGATTCATTAAAAAGAAAACTGGGTGATTCCGTGTGACATGTAGATGACACTAAAGATCAAAAAGTAGCTTTTGCTAACTTTTACAGAAAAAGATGAAAAAAGAAAAACTTTACTTACTTTCCATTATTGAGATTGTGAAACCTACGGTTAAACGTGGCAAACAACTGAAGTCAGTGATTTTACCTGGAATTAGTGAAGTCATTTTAATTTACTTATTCTAAAACTTACAACTAACTTTGAAATACGTACACCTGTTCAACCTTCATAATTTGTGCAATGATACTGAAAAGAAGGCTGAAATAATTGCAGTGTCAAAAAGTAAAGAATATTAGCCTGCTTTAAAAAAACTCCAACACAAATCCTAAGTGGTGGCTCTGAGGCTAGGGATCTGAACTGGCAATCGGAAGGTTGCCTGTTTGAATCCCGTAAATGCCAATATGGATTCTACTCTGTTGGGCCCTTAAGCAAGGCCCTTAACCTGCAATTGCTAAGCGCTTTGAGTAGTGAGAAAAGTGCTATATAAATGTAAAAAATTATTATTATTATATATTTTAAATATATATATATATTTTTTTTTTTTAAATCCTAAGTAGTTTTTTTTGAAGGAAAGTTATTCAAGTGTTGCTGCTAAGCATTGATCTTACTGACTAAAGCTTTGGATTTTAATCCATACAGTTTCTGGTGTTATCCCCACCATGAATTTACTGTGTGATGTACGCCTCACATAACTGTTTATCAGTATTAAGAAATAAATAAAGTGCCTAAAACAAGTATGCACCTTTTAGACGTTTTCACATTTCATTGGTATACAACACTGAATCATTGCAGATTTAATGTGGCTTTTTAACACTGATCAAAAGTAAAGACTCTATAAGGCCAAAGTGAAAACAGATTTCTGCAAAGGGTTCTAAATTAATTACAAATATAAATAAAAAAATTAGTATTGCAAAGTCTTCACAAGTAATTAATTACCTGTGCAGCGAATTGTTTGTAGAAAGCACATAGAGTCATATGAAAAAGTTTGGGAACCCCTCTCAGCCTTATACAATAATTGACTCTACTTTCAACAAAATAGATAACAGTGGTATGTCTTTCATTTTCTAGGAACATCTGAGTACTGGGCTGTTTTCTGAACAAAGGTTTTTAGTGAAGCAGTATTTAGTTGTATGAAATGAAATCAAATGTGAAAAACTGGCTGTGCAAAAATGTGGGCACCCTTGTAATTTTGCTGATTTGAATGCGTGTAACTGCTCAATACTGATTACTTGTGACACCAAATTGGTTGGATTAGCTTGTTAAGCCTTGAACTTCATAGACAGATGTGTCCTATCATGAGAAAAGGTATTTAAGGTGGTCAGTTACAAGTTGTGCTTCCCTTTGACTCTCCTCTGAAGAGCGACAGCATGGGATCATCAAAGCAACTCTCAAAAGATCTGAAAACAAAGATTGTTCAGTCTCATGGTTTAGGGGAAGGCTACAAAAAGCTATCTCAGAGGTTTAAACTGTCAGTTTCAACTGTAAGGAATGTACTCAATAAATGGAAGGCCACAGGCACAATTGAGGTCACTCATCATTAGTTGAGGGTTTCAATTGATTGTTGTCTAAATGCACCTGACTATAAGGTCCAGCTTGTGGCAAATCCGTCTTCTGGCCTAATGTACACAATGAAGACAAAGTAACACTCCAATAAACTCCATGAAAAGGTGATTGAAATGGGATGGAGACAAGAAAATATCCAAGTCACTGAATATCCCTAGGAGTCAAGATAAATCGGCCATTAAGAAGTGGAAAGAGTATGACACAGCTGTAAATCTGTCTAAGAGCAGGCGGTCCACAAAAACTGATTGATCGTACAAAAACAAGACAGTGGCCACCAAGAGACCTATGGGAAGTGATTGGCCCAGATGCTTCACCAGCTTTAGCTTTATGGGAGAGTGGCAAAGAGAAATGAACACATTTGAAATCTCTGCTAGAGTTTGGCAAAACTAGAGTTTACTCAAAGTAGAGAAGACTCAATGGGAGACTCTGGAAGAATGTTCTATTGTCTGATGATACTAAAATTGAGCTTTTTCGGCAATCAGACTAAAGGCAATGTTTGGCATAAGCCAAACACTGCCCATTACCAAAAGCATGCCGCTCTCACGATGAAGCATGACGATAGTAGCATCATGCTCTAGATATGCTTCTCTGCAGCAGAGTCTGGAAGACTAGCAACACCAGAGGGTAAAATGAATGCAGCAAACTTCTGAAAGAAAACCTGGTTCAGTCTTTAAGAAACTTGAGCCTTAATTGGAGATTTGTTTTCCAGCAAGACAACAACCACAAGCATAAAGCCAAAGCTACACTGGAATGATGTAAAACAATTTTAATGTATTGGAGTGGCTAAATCAGAATCCAGATTTCAATCCAGTTGAGAATTTGTGCCAGGACTTGAAAAAGATTGATCACTCAGGATCACCATGCATCATTAACAGAGTTTTGTAAAGAATAATGGGTAAAAACGGCTGTGTCTGATGTGCAAAGCTGAATGACACCTGTGCACACAGAGTCACGGGTATCATGGCTGACAATGTGCATCTACTAAATATTGATTTGAAGGGAGTGAATACTTATGCGATTAATGTGTTTGATATTTGTAAAATGACTTTGCAGAGATCTGCTTTTACTTTGACATTAAAAATGTTTTATGTTGATCATTGTCAAAAAAGCCTTATTGCATCCACTGTTGATTAAATGTATAATGATAAAATTTGAAAGTGTCCAAGGGTTTAATACTTCTTTACAAGTTGCACTATAGTGCTGTATTTGTAAAGCCCCTTAAGATATCATTAACAAAAGCAAGGTGCTATATAAAGTTATGTATTAAGTCAAGTAACTGACATTTTTAAAGTGGGTGGCATTGTGATGCACCAGATTACATTTACTAACTCAGAGCTCCAGAATTCTGAGTTCATTCCCAGCTACTCCAGATTGTCCCAAAGTTTATGATGATACTAACTTAGTCCAATTGGCCCCCCAATGGAAGAGTAGTTTCTGTTTTACATTGATGTTGTTTAAATGCAGTGGTGGACCATGCATTTCACACCTAGGCCTTCAGTAGTGCTCCGTCTGAATCAACTCGCCCCTCAAAAACTAATTTATGGTTATAAAAACCATCTTAATATGCAGAAATACAGTATAAAGAGCCGTTGCATCGCAGATAGATAACTCCTGTAGCCACAATAAATGCCTTTATTGAATAGACAAACCAGGGGTGAACAAGTTCCTCTACTGCAGCTACAGCCGCGACACACATAAAAAACATCAATAATAACTCATAAACTTGCAATATTATTTAGAAAAATTGCAACATTTTACTCACCAAAAATTCGGATTATTTGTAAACAAAATCCATCCTCCTCTCTTTCCTCAAAAACAGTTCAATTACTCTGTTGTACAGATTATCTGTGCGCTTTAGTTCCATCACGAAGTCCCTTTCTATCACCATCGAAGCTAATGCTGAAAGTCGAACCTGCCCAGGTTTTTTTTTTCACAATTTTCTATTACACCATCCTATCCAATCAACGGGTCTGAATACGGTGACGTTGCCGTACACCTGCTAGAGGGCCCTAGTGGCACCAACTCAAAATCTGATTGGTTGAAGCAACAGTTTAATCAACATTTATTTTGTGTTAGAGGGCCTGCAGAACGGATTGTGAAGGCCTCCGGGCAGACTTCTTTGACTTTGACCCTGCCTGGCAACAAATGATAGCTGAAATGTGATTGGTTAAATGCTTTAATACGAAAATACATGTCTGGAAGCAGCACAACCATCGGAAAAGCTATGAAAGGAAGCGGACAGACTATTTGGAATTATTTAATAAGTATTCATGGACAAAATATAATTAACATCAGTTTGTGATTCAGATATTTTTTTAGGCCAGCAGAGAAGGCCTTGCAGGCCTTGTCGGCCCACCACTGTTTAAATTTGGGCAAGATGGCGCCTGTGTGTGTGGCGTGCCGTTTTGCTCTGCCAGTTCTGGTTATGTTTGAGTTGTTTTTGTTTTTGACTTTTGCTGCTCTAGATGTTGATGCTCTTCTGGTGTATGATCGCCAAACTCTTTTTGAACTGCGAAGTTTTGCTGAGGAAAAGTTTTATATTGGTGCCCAGGAATCTTTGCCACCGCTTTTGTCGGAGATTCCCGATTTTCTTCGTCGTGCTCCGGTTCCACCTTACCGGAGGAGGCGCCGTTGTCACCGAGGTAAACGCAGCAGTAGGCTGGTGAGGCTGAAAGCTTTCTCTGCTAGGTCTCTGATTGGATTCGGATGGGCTCGTCGCCTCATTTCTCCCCGAAACTTATGGGATCCTGCCTACACCTGGTTGGTACCTGTGGCCGGGTCGGAGGAGTTCTTCCGGCTGTCGCAGCCCCACTGTTCCTATTATACTCACCCCCGACAACGCGGAGCGGTTTTGGGAAATCTGCCTCTCCGCCGGGCTCCTCGGAATGCAGGCGCTCCGATGACACCGGCTCCTACCAGGATTGGTCTGGTAAACGCTAGATCCCTGTCAAAAATCTTCAGCACTTTGGTCAGCGGCTGTTGTATGTAAAGTGCTTTATAAATAAAGTTGACTTGACTTGACTAAATGAGATTCAAGCTTCTTTCAAATCTGCATTGGAAAACACGGATTTGGAAAAGACATGTCAACATTGTGGTGGAAGCCCTCACATATAAAGGCCAATGGAAAATGTCAGAGAACGGACCAAATTAATCCCTTCCAGAAACCACAGATTATTTTAGGTTTATTTAAACTGTTCCAATGCCAAGTACCATGTCTGCTCCATTTGTGCAGGTCTTGGTGGCACAAAATGTTGGCATGCTATATCAGAATCTACTTCAAGATAAAGTGAACATTTATAGAGTTTTTACTGTGTTAATACTAGAAAATGATAGTGATTCATGGTGTGATGACTTTTCAAGTTCACCAAACTGGACATTCTATGTACATGATAACCAGCAAAGATGTCCAATATTAAAGCAACCAAATGTAATATTTTGGTGAGAGTGCACATTTATAAACATAGTCATCTTAAACTGAAAGAAGAAATATAATAATAACCACTAGTAGTGGCAATTTGCCTGTTGATCAGGTAAACCAGATAAAGTTCTTTTTCCACTGTGGATTCTGAGAAAACTGTTTTACCAGTATGTTAACAAGTAGTAAACATATTTATTTATTTACTTTATTTATTTATTTTAATTTTACTGATTTTAATAACAAATAACACTCCATACAAATAAGTCAAGTTTTACAAGACTTGGTTAAAAAAAAATCAACCCCCACCCATGAGAAAGAGAGTTAGGACAGCAGAGTAAGACTTTAAGCTTGTAAAAATAAGTAAATAGATAAATTAATAAATAATTAAAAATAGAGTAAAAAAAGAGGGGAGAGAATCTGTTTCCTCAATTAAAATGTTTATTCTAAAATGTTATTGATTAGTTCCTGCCAGGTTTTGAAAAAGTTTTGTACAGATCCTCTAAGTGAGAATTAGATTTTTTCCAATTTCAAATAATATAAAACATCAGTTATCCAATGACTTAAAATAGAAGAGTTAGGATTCTTCCAGTTGAGCGAGATAAGTCAAACATATTTAAACATAAAACTCAAAATGTGCATATGAAAGAAAACAGGAAATTAAATTTTTTGTTGGTTTATTAGTGTCTTAAGGTAATATCTTTGTGAGGGACTTGAATGTGAGCTGTGTGTAATAAGGAAGCCTACTCCTTTAACAGAATTATTCAGAGTGCTGTGCAGTTCAACCTAATTGCCGAGTGAACGAAAAAAGTAAGTCAGGATATTCTAGAAAGTTGATTCAGTTCATCTGGACAGAGTTCTTTTCTAGGGTTAGATACGTTACATCACTCATCCAATTTGCCCTCCTCAGTCGGTGGAGGATGAGTGATGTAACGTATCTCCCTGGAAAAGAACTATGTCCAGACGAACTGAATCAACTTTCTAGAATTTCCTTACCTGGATTATTGAGCATGCATCGAGACATAACTCAGGATAGAAAGAAGTTGCATCTTGTGTCATGTTTGCTTGGCAGCAGCGGCATAAGCAAGCAAGCCAGTAAGTGAGAGAAAGAACAAAGCTGGACTTTTAATGGTTCAAAGGAGTCAAATCTGAGTAAACAGTACAGTGGTGTTATGATGGACATGAGGCATGTCTGTGTTAATTATATTAATTATTGCACTCATTGGTAATACTTTGTTATTTATTTAAACATAGTCTGAGAAATGTAGTGTAGAAGTATTTTGTGAAATGTAATAATCATCTGTGCATGATTAGAAAGTATGTTTTCACCCATTCACTTTACAACGGTGAACTGACATTTTTCAAAATTTACAGGTCCAGAGAGTGTTTTCAAAAGTCTCCCTTTGTGGGGATTAAAAATGCTGGGGTAGTGTGAACGAAAGGCAAAAATGAAGAGTATAGTATATATTTTTAAACAAAAACATAATTGTGTCGACAAAGCCACAGCCTCGAGAGCTGTGCCCATGATAGCTTGGTTTAGAGAAAAAGCTGTGAGGCTCAATTCATTTCAACTGGATAGAAGTCAGAGGTTAAACCATAGTGACAGACAAACAGCAGCAGGATGTGTTAGATTCAATATGGCCTTCTGCAAGTATTGTTTGGTAAAAATGGTTCAGTAAACAATGACATTGCTCTGAATGTCTTTCCTGTCTCTGCTCTTCTCTTTAAACCTGTGGTTTTTAAAGTTCAGTCTGGGGGGAACCCTGTGGCTGCAGTTTTATTCCAATTGGTTTCACAATCACAATTTGATCTCATTTTTAAATTAGCTGGCCTTTTTCTTTTCTTCTCTTATTCTGCATTCAGAAAAGCACAGCAGTTTGATAGGCATCTTTTAAATACAGTTAGAAACATTTGCAGCTTTTGCCACAACTTTAATGCTTAACGATATTTCTATTTTATTCCTTTTTGTAGGTTTTGCTTCACTAATTTTATCCAGACACTGATAATTAATGACAAGGAAAACAAACACAAGGGCAGATGACAGAATACTAAAGAGCAGCAGCTAGTTTACTGTCATATCCGTTTTCAATTTAATTAGTAAATAATAGCTTAAATAGCCAAAACCTTAAAAAAAGAGCAAAATCTAATGCACAAAGAATTCACCCTTGTGTAACGCATGTAAAAGCTACCACGTTCAAATAAAGGTAGCAATCCGGTTTATAATTTCTGTATTTACTGCTTGCCTAATTAGGGTAATATATTAATAAAAATCAGAAGTTAATTGAGATGAAAACCTGCGACTACAGTAGTCCCCTGAGACTGGGCCTGCGAACCACTGCTACAGGCCGAATGTCTTTTTCTGATGTTTGTCTTTGAATGCTTACTTTAGTCTAAAATAACATCAAGTCAAGTTTTAATAAGTTATAATTGGTTTTTCATTTTAAACTGTGAAAGCCTTCAATTACAAAAAATGTCTCCTATGTGTTGCCCAGTCTTTTGTACTAATTCATAGAACACTGTGATTGTACCTTTTATAAGAGAAGAGTGATATGCAGGATTGTGGAAACTATAAAAGGATAAAGCTGATGTCACACACAATGAACATTTAGGAGAGAGTTACAGAGAGAAGGCTTAGGGAAGAGCAGGGGGGAGTAGTGAGAGCAACAACTGATGCAGTCTTTGAATTGAGACAGCTTATAGAGAAGAATCGAGAAAAACAGAAAGGTTTGCAAAAGGTGTCAAGATTTTCTAGATCCTTAAAGTTCTACTCTCTATACAAATTACTTGCTCAATTATTCCATAGGTCTGTGGTTCTTAGCGTGAAGAAAAAATTTCTCACATTTGTGCAAAATTTTCCCTTTAGTTTCCAAGGACCTTGTCTTACAGCAGGTATGGTATTCAATATTCCTAGTAGTGGACAGAAGGGTTACTCAAGAAAAACATAAAGGGTTGCACACGGTGTTTATTGATTTGGAAAAAGCTTATTATAGTTTGCCAAATCAAGAGATCTGGAGGTACATGAGAGAGAAAGGGAAGTATGTGAGGGTTGTCCAGGATATGTATGAGAGGGTGATGACTTGGGTTCAAAGCAGTGTTGGGCTAACAGACAAAATTGCAATTATAGTAGGTCTGTACCAGGGATCTTCTTTAAGTCCTTACCTCTTTGATCTGCTTATAGATTTGATGAGTCATGGGATAAAACTCCAGTCCCCCAGTGCATGCTTATTGCTGATGGCAATGTGTTGTGTATCACCAGTTAAAGAAGAAGTGGAGAGGAAGTTGGAAGAATGGAGAAGAGCTTTCAGATAGATGCTATCGATAAATAGGAAGAAGAGAGAATGTATGAGGTGTAATGATGATCAGGATTCAGAAGTTTGCATACAGGGAGAGCTATTAAAATGTGGATAAATTTAAATATCTAACATCAGCGGTAGCCCAAAATATAAAATTTGATGCAGAGATAACCCACAGAGCGCAGTGTAAATGGAACAATTGGAAGAAGGTATCAGATATGTTGTGTGATCGAAGAATTAAGTTGAAGGTTAAAGATGAGGGTTTTAAAACAGTGGTAAGACCAGGAATTACGTAAGGAGCTGAGGAATGGGCAGTAAAGTGAGCACAGGAGAAGAAGTTAGGTAATATGAGAAAATGAGAATGTAGAGATGAATGTGTGGAGTTACAAAAAAGGAAAGAATAAGAAATGAGACAATCTGAAATACAACAAAAGTGGAATAAATATCTATGAAAGTAGGCTGAAGTGGTATGGGCATATGATGAGGGGAGACAATGAATATGTGGGCAAAAGAGTGATGAGAATGGACATACATGAGAACAGAAAGTGAGGGAGGCCAAAGTGGAGGTGGATGGATAAAATAAAAGAACAACTGAAGGAAAAGGGCTCAACTGAGGTGGAGACTGAGGCAGGGTCGAGCTGTATGGGGAAGAAACATTGCAAATCAAGCACATTGACCCCACACAGAGGTCGGAAAAGATGAAGAGAAAGAAGTAGAAGAGAAATACTTTTATTTGTGTGTATAAATGCAAGCTAAATCTATACACATGCCTGAAAATATAGACAAAATTACGCAACCATTTAAAGGATAAATTAGAGAAAGGTTTTCATTATTGATGATATTTGCTGATTCCAATAATGTCTCCTATGAGACATTTGAATGTTATTTCTGTGGTTGCATGACTCCCTCCTACAGCCCAAAGGCATGTTAATTGTCATCTCAATTATGGGTATGTACTGTAAATTTAATGTGTTGTTATTGTTCATGACTGCTTCATTATTTGTAGCATTTTGCTATTGGCATAGCTTGCAGCTCCCTGCAATCCTTCCCAGGTAAAGCACATTCAGAAAACAGATAAGTGGAAAGACTGTTTTTAACATTTGTTAAATTTACACCCACTTGGATTCAGGTTGTGCTTCCTTATCCTTGCTGAAGAAATGATTAAAATGTAGCTACTAGCATTATCTTTACCTATTCCCTGCATAATAAAACAAACAAATTGATGGCCATTTCTAACCTGTCACAGATATGTAGCATTATGACTATAACTTAGAATTGTGCTATGTCTTCTTCTTCTTCTTCTTTTGGCTGCTCTCGTTAGGCTATGTAAATGTAATTAATTATTTCTTACACACAGATCTAGGTGAGTGAGTTGGAACTTCAGAAGAGCAAAAATGATGAGTTTGCATGTCTCTGTGTTTTTCCTTCCAAAAGATGTTTAATTGTGGTTTATTGATAACACTAATGGGTCCTGTGTAAATGTGCATCATGGAGGACTGGTGCTTTGTGTAGTGCTAGTTCCTGCTGTGCTACTGATGTTGCTGGAATACATTCCAAGCCCCCATGACCCTATGATAGCATTAAGTACTTTTGGTAAATAGGTGGCTAGGAGGAGGATGGATGACCAGAAAGATTTATAGAATAAATATGGCAATAAAATCTAACTCAGTATTGTGAAGAGGTATCAGATTATTGTTGCTAAAGACATATAAGACAGATTGTCTCTTATTCATAAGATATACAATACAGTTTATTGGTTTGCCTATACAGCATACTCTTCTTGTCTCCTTGGGGGTTATCCTTTATATGGTATGCGTTTTGTACACTTGCAGTTCTCTGCCATGGCAGGGAATGGAATAATCGGAGTGTCACCACAGACCTCTTGGTACGACTGGTGCTGTAAGACAGAAGAAGACTTTGACATACTGAGAAGCATTCAACAGAGATGAAAAATATACAGTGAAACAAAAGAAGCATTGAAAATGTGTGGTAATGTTGTAAGAAGTGAGAAAGGAGCACCTTTCTGAGATCTGAAAAAGGGTGTGGTGTTGGAGATGTTTAGTAATACAACAAAAACAAAATACTAAAAGAGCACATAAATGAAGGCTGAGAAAATGCTGTATATCTCAACCAGAGCAATGTCTGTGTAGAGTTTGTCCCTTTCCCCACTGTCTGTGTCAATTTTGGAAAGTACTCCAGTTTCTTCTGGAATCCTAAATATGCATGTGCTATGTTCAAAATTTGTTCTGCATGAATGTTTGTGAAATATGTGTGTCTGATTGGGTTTTGCAATTGACCAACATACACTCTTCTGCTCATTCCTGTCTTCTTCTAGATAGCACTGCTGTCCGAAATAAGGAGGCACAAAAAATAAAGCAGTGTTGCTGCAATTTAATTTGTAATACCAAGGAGAGGCAAACCATGTTCAGCTAGAAAGTAGGCTGCAATGAAAGAAGAGCCAATACAAATATCTGTTTAATATTTAGTGTGTGCTTTTCTGTAGTGCTACTCGTCTTATTCAAATGTACTCCGCATTGTTTGGCTGCCATAATAGCACTTTCAACCTCTGTGTAATCAGTCCCCACTATGATTCCTAGTTGTTCAATTTAAAACCCTCAGTGACATCCAGATTTACAACTGCAGTTATTAAATTCAAAATGCATTCTGATTAAAGATTGTGTTGAGTCTAGTAGTGTGACACTGACCTAAGTGCCATTTTAATGCATATGGTCCTCAACCAATGAATATAAGCACTGTATACACACTCAGGCGAATCAGAAACATCCATATGACAATTCTGAGGTAAGGACTCACAATCTGGTGTCCGGAGAAACACGGTCGCTAACAGTCTCTTCTTTTTCACCCACAGTCTGGACAATGAAGCCCACTGATGTCACTTTCAGGTCAACCCTGGAGGTCCTACCTCTTCCACCTTAGTACTGAAAGTCAGTGTTCATTTATAAAGTGGATTAAAAAAGCAGGGAGCTCTAAAAGATCGACAAAGACAAGCCTAGGAGGAAAGGCAGCACCGGACATACAGAGTCTGCACCTCCTTTTTATTGTTAGGACTTTTACTTTCACATACTTGCTGCATTAAATGGTGTACCAGCTGGTACCCAACCCTTCATCAACTTCCTCTTGATTTCTCATTATTGTGATATATATTTACAAGCATATAGCAAAGTTTTCTTTAACAGTGTATTGACTGCACAGGGCAGCAGCAGTAAGATAGGATAGTAATTGTAATAAAATTGTAATAAAAATTCATGGGAAGGCAGGAATCAAATAAACAATGGCCAGGATGTGTGAAAGATAGCGAGAGTCAATAACTAGAATATCTTACATAGCCTCAGCCAAAATACAAGTAATGTAAAGCAAAGTCCAAGAACAGAAAAGGATTTGCAACCAGAAATATCTTTAACGATAAAGCGAGTTTTTGTTTTGATTTATCCACAAACTTGCATAGTCAAGAGGTATATGACACTGACCTTTATACCATCGTGTGTCATACACTCCGAGTCATCTTGCCTAGCAACATCCTGGCAACCCTGCATCACAAGTAGCAAATGATGGCGGCGCCCACAATAAAAAAAAAACTCCTCTGCGGGAAGATCCATCCATCCATCCATTTTCCAACCCGCTGAATCCGAACACAGGGTCACGGGGGTCTGCTGGAGCCAATCCCAGCCAACACAGGGCACAAGGCAGGGAACCAATCCCGGGCAGGGTGCCAACCCACCACAGGACACACACAAACACACCCACACACCAAGCACACACTAGGGCCAATTTAGAATCACCAATCCACCTAACCTGCATGTCTTTGGACTGTGGGAGAAAACCGGAGCACCCGGAGGAAACCCACGCAGACACGGAGAGAACATGCAAACTCCACACAGGGAGGACCCGGGAAGCGAACCCGGGTCTCCTAACTGCGAGGCAGCAGCGCTACCACTGCGCCACCGTGCCGCCCCTGCGGGAAGATGTATTTCAAAAATGTCAACATTCTACATCAAAAACAAAAAATACAAAAAAACTGACCATTACATTTGATGACCTCTAATACCCCCTAAAAGCAGGCCCTCCAACTTGCAGGGAAACCTTGTGGGCTGGTGGCAGGATTTGCACTCCAGCCACTGTAAAAAACCTCACACTGTTCCATTTCATGGAACTTATCTGTTGTTACCTGCTGTACGGCTGTGCTCGGGTCTGGATTTGGGATCCTAAGATGGTTTATTTTGTGGTGGGTGTGCATGTTCCCAACCTCTTAATACCCCCAAAATGATATTTCCATTATTTTTAGATGTCAAGAAAAGGCTGAAAACTATAAAACAAAGTGAAAATCATGACAAACAATATTTTTAATGTTTCCTTGGCATATCTGTAATAGTTATTTAGTTACGGTAAAGCTTTATTTGGCTGTTTTCTATTTTCCTCTCTCTATTTATCGTTTTTTTTGTCACACATATGTTTATGAAGTTACTTGTTTCTTAAATTTTTAACTATGGCATCTAGATCAGTGGAAATTAAAACTTCACTACCAGGTGTTCAAATAAATGTTAACTAAAAATAATGGAATTTCTCACTTAGCAGAATTCAACATCTGGTCAACTTCCTTTCTAAGACCTCTTTCTGTTGTCCCTTCTATTTCAGTTGATTCTGCTTTCTTGCATGCAAACTTATAATGGCGAGCCAATGTTGTCTTTCCCAGTTCGCCTTCCACTTACAATGTCTTTACATTTGCGTGTGCACATCTGCACAGAGGCTTTTTTTCACTTATTCCCTCCTTATTCTAGAAAAAGCTAAAAAAAAAGTATTTACTTATGAAACTAATTACATTTATTTTCATCAAATACAAAAAAATGGTTACGCAAGTAATGTAAAATGTTTATCCATAGATTATATAAAAGAATTACACTGCAAATTGTAAATTTGTGTCTTCTATAGAAAATAAAGCTACCAGATTGCTTCACAGCCAGTTAAATATTGTTTCTTGTTGTAAAGACCTGAAATTTTGTGTTTTGTTTATAGCTTGCAGTCTGAGTTAAAACTTAAAATTCCACTTTTTGAAACTGCAAACTGGTAAAATCATAGAAGGCAGACCTCTGCATCCAGGTAAAGCCTGTGATTTAGTAATCCGAAGCAATTACTGCTTATTTCACACTGGAATGGAGAGACGGTGGCTTTGAAATCAACACTGACCGGAGACACTGAAAGCTTTGATGCTTTCAATTTTGTTCACTCTAGTCGTCTAATGGTCTCCAAAAATGTAAAGCTTCTAAGTGGAATCTGCCCACACAGTGTTTTCTCTGTATGTAAAGTTAACAATGAAATAAGTGGTTCTTCATATTATGAGTGAGTGATAAAATGATTGGAGAACGATGCACTTCTAATGAAAATCAGAAAATTAATGAATTTGAAGTAATTAAATTGGAGAATGCCAGCACCATGGCATCTTCTCTATAATGTGCTAGTGCATGTAACATGACATGGAAATAAAACAATTAAGCCTGAGCGCATAACATGTTAACATCTTTGAAAGAGATGAAAAAAACCTGTTTTGTGACGTTGCAATATAAACAATGGATGCAACCTTCGGCATTGGTCATGAGATATCAAGCCATCATAAGCCTTTATAATAAGATAAGAAGGCATTGAATGGTAGGTCATTGGCAACGACTTGTCCCTAAAATTGTTGTTGTCAGTATTCATACTGTTTTGCATTAGAGCTTTTGTTTTAAAGAATGTATGGTGGTGGAACAGAGAGGTGAAGGATGTGTTAAAGGCTAAGAAGGAGGCAAAGATGAAATGGTACAAATCAGACCAATCAGGAAAGAATGAAGATTCAAAAATGTATAGGCAGATAAACAAGGAGGCAAAGAGGACAGTGGCAAAAACAAAGGCACAAGCTTTGGAGGAGGTGAATGAAAAAATTGGAGACAAAAGAGTTCTCAGAATAACGAAGACTAGGATCAAGCCTGGGAAGGATTTTAGTCAGATAACGCATATGAAAGATGAGAAGGTTGTGGTCTTAAATGGGTATGACAAGATCAAGAATAGATGGAAGGGGTACTTTAAAAAAACTGTTGAATAAAGAAAATCCAAGGGTAGTATTTGGGGATGTGTGGTAAAGCGGGTCCACGGCTCCCGTCAAAAAGGCCAGTTTTAATAAATAATGGCCATACTCGCAACTTAGTGAGGGGGCGTGGTGGTGTGTGGCCGAAGCGGTTCGTGATGTGGGCGTTTTCCCACCTAAGTGCACAGGTGGGAAACGGTCCACATCCGTAATTGTTCCCAGGGGCTGCTGATTGACGCGACTACCATGTCTCCTTCATAAACAGAAGTGCGAGTCGGCTAAGAGAAAAGAAAGGAAGAGACTGAAAGAACAGAGGTTGGAGGAAGAAAGCAAAAAGCAGGAATCAGAGAAAAGAGAGAGAAAGCTGGTGCAGGAGAGCGAGCGAGCGAGCAAATGCAGGCTCGCTTGCAGCTGAGCAGGGAGCCTGGGTTTTGGGCCGACACCCAGAAGTAGTCGTAGTGGTCGCACCTGCTGAGTTTATAGTCAACAGCGGAAGTGACCGGAAAGTGGATGACTCTCCGCATAAGGCCGCGGAAGGCAGTGGGAGTCTGGACTTGGGGTGTGTATTCCCCAGCGTGGGCGCCCTGGTCGCTGTCTGGAGGAGCGTACCAGAGACAGGGGTCGGTGAGGCGATCCGATCAGCTGAAGCAGGCAGAGAGAAGGTCAGCTGCAGGTAGGGTGACTCCCCTGTTGAGAAGCCCAGACGGATGAAGCAGGGGAGCCGCCAGAGGAAAGGAGACACCGGGCTTGTTGTGTTTTAAAAGACTGCTTCCTGCATTGTGTTTTAACCTCGTTTTAAAGGATTGGTTGTTTTTCTATTTTTTGATTTTAACCTCCACTTTTCACTTCTGTTTTTATGGATTATTTATTTAATGACTTTTGAATCACTGTACTATTTATTTGAACATTGATCATTTGTTTGCTGTTTTTAATAAAAGCATTTGACACTTCTGTACACCATCCCCTTGCTCTATTGTTGTGCCTCACTGCGAGCTCATCGGTGACATTAACGATGGTGTTGGGTTCAAGGGCTTCCAGACAGAAGATGGGAGCATGCAGCGAACCCGCATCCTCACAGGATGAGATACCAAATGATAGGCTAGTACCAAGAATAAGGAGGGAGGAAATAAAGGAGGCACTGAAAAAAAGAAAAATGAAAAGGCACCAGAACCCGATGAAATACCAGCAGAAGTGTGGAAAAGTTTAGGGAAAGAAGGAGTAGATGTGTTGTGAGATCTGATGCTGAAGATCTATAAACAGGAGAGGAGAAACAGTGTGACTGTACCCATTTATAGCGAGAAGGGTGATAGTCCGGATTGTGGAATGTATAGAGGGATAAAGACGATGTCACAAGCAATGAAAATTTGGGAAAGGGTTATAGAAAGAATCCTTGGGGAAGAGACCTCCATAGGGGTGGAACTGTTTGGCTTTATGGAAGGGAGAAGAACAAGTGACTCAGTCTTTGTATTTAAACAGCTGTTAGAGAAGCATACAGAAAAATAGGTTTGCATATGGTTTTTAATGATTTGAGGAATGCTTATGATAGAGTGTCACATCAAGAGGTCTAGAGGTGCATGAGAGAATAAAGAGTACCACAGAAGTTTGTGAGGATTGTCTAGGATATGCATCAGGGAGTGAGGACTTGGATTAAAGCAGTGTTGGGGTAACAGACAAGGCCCCAGTTGGAGTAGGTCTACACTAGGGATCTTCCTTAAGTCCTTACCTCTTTGATCTGGTTAGGAATGTTCTGAGTCGTGAGATAAAAGACAAATCCCCCTGGCTAATGCTGTTTGCTGATGACATTGTGTTATGTTTCCCCAGAAAACAGGAAGTGGAGAAGAAGATGGAAGAACAGAGAAGAGTTTTAGAAGACTGAGGGTTGAAGATAAATAGAAAGAATACATATGAGGTGTAATGATGATCAGGATTCAGAAGTTATCTTGCCTTGAAAGCTATTGAAAGGGTGAATAAATTTAAATATCTGGAATCAGTGGTAACCCAAGATGGAAAACTCCATGCAGAGATAACCCATAGAGTAAAGGGTGGATGAACCAACTCGAAGAAGGTATCAGGAGTATTGTGTGTTTGAAGAAGTAAGGCAAAGGTTAAAGTTAAGGCCATTATTTTATGTAGCACTGAGCACTTGTTTATTTTGGACATTGTAAATATTAAAAGAGGTGATCCTGTTGCTGCTCCAACATATCTTCTGTAACCAGTGTATTCCCTCAGTCAACACACATACACACATATATATATATATGTATATATATATATATATATAAACAAACACACATTCATATATAATGTGCATTTATAGGCAACACTGTGGTGCAGTGTAACATTGTGCACATTTTCTCTATGTCTGTGTGGAATTTTCTCCATATCCTCAATGACATGTGTGTTAAATAGATTGGAGATTCAGAATAGACCTTGTGCAGGTCTGTGCATGAGTGGACTCTGTGGTGGACTGTTACCTGTCCAGAGCTGATTCCTGCCTTGCCCCTAAGGCTGATGGGATACAAATCAACTCCCTGTGACCCAGAACGGCATTAAATCAATGTGGCAATGTCTACTTTTACACCAGCCTCCAAACTCACTCTCACTGAAACAGGGCAGAATTTCTATTTAGCTAAGTAAACGGGACATCTGTTAGTTCCAATAAATGCAGAATAATGCATATATGTAAATTAGCATTTCTAAGAGATTAGCTTATTTGCTTGTTTGCCGAAAAAAAAACTTCTTTAATATCTTCATTTCAGTGGCACACAAATGCGCATATGAAATGCACTCCAGCTCATCAACCTGGGATTAAGCAAATTCCTTGTCTTATAAAAAGCATCTCTGTTAGATTATAATAAAGAAAACTTGCATTTGAAAAATCTGGATGTCTTTATGCCCTGTTCAATTGTCTGGTGAACATTTAATAAGAAGCCAATCTATGTAAATAAAAGACTGTAGGTTATATAAAAAATATATATAAAAACTGAAATTTCATACATAAAATTTATATTTCTTATAAGCTATGGGTTACGAATATGTGAAAGAAAATAACCTGGGTTTATTTAATTATGTATTTTACATTTTATGTCAAAATGATGTACAGTATTTAAGTGATTTCCATGTAACAATGCATCTTAATTGAACAAAAGGAATAGGACTGACTCTTTCACATTTTTATAATAGTGATATGAGATGTATGCACGAGAAAAAAGAAAAACAAGGCATGCACATGTACAGTAATTGAAAGCCATTTCATCCCTTTTAGCCATATCATTTCAGATTATGGGTAGAATCAGAGCCCTTTAACTCTGCACTTGATTGGTTTGTGTCAAGAAAATGATTAAGGTTATGAAGGACAGTTAAAATTAATTACAACTTTGAGGCGCTTTTGAACTCACGGTCGCACATTAGATTGTGTGCACAGCTATATAATCTCTGGGCAGGAATGCTGACATCTTTTTTTTTTTTTAATAGCTGGCGCTGTGGTCCTGTCTCACAGCTAATTGGTGTCCATAAGCAATAATTAAATATGAACTGAATTGTGACAACAACATATGAGGTAGAATATTGTGAACAGAAGTCAGAATCAAGCCAAAATATATGAGCACAAAAACTGACTAGCTCCATTAAATAACACAGCAGAGAAAAGTTTCATGACAAGGATTAGATGAAAGATAAAGAAATACAGAACACCCTGTAGTCAAGCTGGATTGGAAGAGAAACTGCTAAGATGAAGATACAGGCCACATTTTAAATCAGTCAGGTGTACTTCTAAGACCCTCCTTTTCGATTGTGCCGTTCAGTCAGTGCATTGGGTACTGCATTATAATGTTCTTACCCTGTAAGGGCATTATGACAGAGTGTTCTGTTAATGGTACTATTTAGAACAAAATTGAATGATTTATTGATTAAGTGAGTGATTGAGCGACTCAGAGATGCACAAAGGTACAAACATCAGGGTCTGGAGGTTTATTGTGGAGAATGATAAGGACTAGACCCCAGGTGGCTTTGAAACATTTGGTATACTTTACTTCTTGTTTTTAAAGTATTTTTTTAATAGCTATGATCATTTTTCTCTACCTTTTTTCAAATAAATGGCTATTTTGTGTGCTTATTCATTTTACTTAAAATTTAAATTCATTTGTTGTGACTTTCAGAGGGCTACAAACCCTTCACACACCTGACACGCCAACAGTTACTATATGTGTTCAAATACAATAATTTTTATTCCTTCCAGTACCTTTATAGGCTCCTCTAGAATTTTCCTGCACAGAACACCACAACACTAAAGATCTTCCTCCTTCTCTGTCCTACTCCTCTTCCTCCAAGTAAATGTTGTCCTCTGCCTCAGGTGAAGCAGAGCAAGTCTCTTCATCTAGGACCCATAAATACTTGCAGTGCTAGTACATGGTCCACTGGAATTACTTCCTAGTTATGCAGAAGTCCCACAAAGTTGTGGTGTCAAATCCAAGTGGCACCCACAGAACCCAAAAATACAGTCTCACTGGACTATGAATCCCAGCATTCCCTGCAAGTGTCTGAATGGGTACCGAAGCCCAGTTATCGTGTTTGGGAGAGTAAATAGTTCCGGTAAGCTGCCTCTCCTTGTCTCTCCATTATATTGGCCTTCCAGCAGGGTAAAGGTTTTTTATAAAGTCTCTCCAGGATGCCACTGTCTCCATTGCTTCATTGGCACTTTTTGTACTTCTTTTAGATGAAACAGGGAACATTCCGGCCTTCGTTCCTGTCCCAGTATTGGGTTGGCTTTCTGGCCAGGCAAGGGTCCTTGAACCTTCCTGGCCGGGTCACCAGCCCATGCTTGCCATCCTTTAAATTGTCATTGGATTCAAATGTTAACTAGGAAACAGCTTTCTGGGATTCCGTATCCTTAGTCATACGATTCCATATTAGGAATGAAATGCCTGGGCAGTTCAATAGACTTAGATGAGGCTTTTGGAAGAGCAGAGTATGCAGCCAGAACACAAGACTAGCTGGAGGTTAAAAAAAGAGTTAGATAATTAAGATTTTGAGTTTGTGAAAACAGTATTACTGATTTCTTGTCTTGTTGCTTAAGTATATGCTTAAATCTGTGAATAGTGTTCATTTTCCTGGTGATCTTTCTCCTGAATAATCAGTGTTATAAAAGTCTCAATAGTATTACATGCAGGGCTGCAGCTCTTGTTTAAATGGTCTTCAACAACAAATTACGACAGAATGCTACTGTCAAAAAGCAAAATACCATAATTACATTACTCCTCAACTGGCTCCCCCATTGTAGCATTCTGTGCAACATCAAATCGTCTTCAAAACTCTAATGTTAACTTTATAATGCTGTGTTTTGGAAATTTTTCCACTTTATTATTTCTTATAAAATAATTCAGATTCTGTGGTGGGCTGGCACCCTGCCTGGGGTTTGTTTCCTGCCTTGTGCCCTGTGTTGGCTGGGATTGGCTCCAGCAGACCCCCGTGACCCTGTACTTAGGATATAGCGGGTTGGATAATGGATGGATGGATAATTCAGATTCATTTTCTTTGTTGCCACACTGATAACATTTTGCAGAGTCCTCATGTTGTACAACACATCTGGGGCATGCATCCTCAATGCAGATGTTTCATTGTCTGCATAAAGTAGTACTTTACCTAAAAATGATTTTTTTATATGTTACTTAGCCCATGTAGTCTGCAGAGATGGCCAAGAAAATTTTTTAATCTTGTGTTTTCATGGAGGAAGTACAAAACAAAGATTCTGCTTGAATGTGACCCAACAGTAAATGATGTGAAAAACATTCATGGGAAAAAGAAAACAAAATTCTCATGTTACTCCATATGTTATTTATCCACTTGTATGTTCAAAATGAGCAAAATGCATGTTTTTTTGCTAAAATAATGTTAAATATGTATTTTTGGAATGATCACCTTGGCCTTACAATGAAACCCATTCACAATTTAAGTGAAATTATCCACTTGATTAAAATAAGTGCATCTGAACTTTCTTATTCAAAATTCAAAGTACTAAATAAAGGAAAAAAGCACAAATTCAAACAAAATATTTAAAGTTCAAAAATCCAAAAAAAAACAAAACAATAAATTTAGGGAATGCAAAATACTAAGTACAGTAAAACCTTGATTATCCGTCAGGGTTCAGGACCGAGGCTGTAACGGATAAGAGAAAAGACACATAACAGGAAAGCTACTTTAAAAATGATATACAGTAAATTAGT
This sequence comes from Erpetoichthys calabaricus, assembly GCF_900747795.2. NCBI lineage: Eukaryota > Metazoa > Chordata > Cladistia > Polypteriformes > Polypteridae > Erpetoichthys > Erpetoichthys calabaricus. The sequence continues at coordinate 36,708,166 of NC_041401.2, forward strand.
TTAATGAACTGCGGTGGGTTGGCACCCTGCCCAGGATTGTTTCCTGCCTTGTGCCCTGTGTTGGCTGGGATTGGCTCCAGCAGACCCCCGTGACCCTGTGTTCGGATTCAGCGGGTTAGACAATGGATGGATGGATGGATAGTTTAATGAATAGTTGCATTTATTTATAAAACAAAACTTGATTTTGTATATATTTTGTTAATATAAACAAAATATAACATAGTATTAAAATTAATTCATTCACATAATATTCTAACGTCCAGCGTAACAAGCAAACAGAACTCAGAGGTACCGGAGTTTTCTCCGTTTTACTTGGAGCTTTCAGTCCGTAACAAATGGTGCCCTGTCTTATACTCCGTTATCTGGGTTACGGAGCACATCTCCAAAAGAAAGCTTTCCCTGCCTATAAGTTTATCACCTGCCATTCGCATTCTTTTTTCCTCTAAACTGCAAACAATCCTGCTTATTGTCTCCTGATTCCCTACTCAAAACTTCCTTCTGCCACACCTTCTCCTGTCACTCATCTCCTAAGAGGCGTGTCCATCCTTCACAGAACAGTAGCCTTTCACTCAGTCCCATCACATACGGCATTCATTCTCCCCTTTCTGCACCCCCACAGTGCAACACAACCTGCCTGCATGCCACAATATATTAACAAAACATAATATAACAGAATTAAAAAAAATTATAGCACAGAAGAACATTAATATTAAAACATTAACATCCATCCATCCATTTTCCAACCCGCTGAATCCGAACACATACAGAATAACATTACCACCAGTGGTTTCCATTTTTGACACTTTTTCAATTTTGTCGGCATCATGCTTTATATCGTTCACTGTTGTTCTTCCTACTCCGTACTCTGAAGCAATACTTGAAGCACTTTTGACGCTTCATAAATGTTTAATAATTTCAATTTTTTGTGAAAATTCCAACACCACACGTATACGTTTATTGGCCATAACAATGAAAATAATGAAAGAGAAAAGCTACAAAATACTATTAAAACTGAAGGTGATTTCAAAATGGGTATGACACGTGGATGCTGGGGAAGACCACTATGCGCAAGCACAAGGGAGAGTTATTCCAATGTGCATAGATCACAACGTGCCACACGACATTAGTAGTGCAGTAACAGATAAGCACTGGCATGTGCAATTTTTTTTTCTTTGGCCCTGACGGTTAACAGATACTGACGATGAATCGGGTGACTCATAATCAAGGTTTTACTGTTCTACAAAATAGTCAATAAAATTATAACAATGCTGAAAAATCCGGAATCCAATCATAAAATACAAAAAAGGAAGTCAATATTCCTCAAAACAGAATGTACTGTCAAGATGTAAAGAAATGACAGGTTACAAAAGCAGCTAAGACTTTTATCAGAAACAGAGCATAACCAAAAATTGTAGTCAGAAAAAATAGTTGGTAGATCATTAACCTTGATTTGTGGACCTGTGACACACAGAAGGTTGGTTAGACATTCTGTCTGCCTTGCTCTGCCAGCTTATAAATTGCCAGAACATTGCCATCACACAATGCTACCCCTGTAAACCACTACCACAGGCATTGTGTTAACAGCACAACAAACTGCTGATGCAATAATAAAAACAAAATGCTGTTGTAGCAATTTCTAAATAGAAAAAGTTTCTACTTCCACAATAAAAATAAGTAAAAATAGGTATTCACAGCACAGAGAAGCCATAACTTAATGGTCAAAAGGCAGCAAAGCTAATATAAATAGATATAATAAGGGAAGAAAAGAACATAAGGTTAATGCCACTGCAACATGCAATGGCTGCCGGAGATTCTTATATTCTTTGGGTTCAAGTAGAATCACCTTTGGACACCTAACCTGGGGTCACTACTTACAATGAACACTTTGTTTACTGTAAACTAAAGGAAGAAATAGGGAACATGTGATAAGCAATTAAGCACAAAGTATCTGAAATTTAACTTTAAACCACTTAAAAAAATCAAAACTACAAAACCCAAACATCAAGGCAAGATAACATGGTGATCCAAATATGGCCCCATATGGTTATGCGCAAGTGGTCTCTTAGACAGAGTGGTCCCACATTAAAGGTTGCTCCTGCTTTCTATTAAAAATAGTTGGGTTGTGCTCTGGCCATCTGCAACACTGAATTTGGTGAAACAAGGTGGAGAATGTTGTGTTAGGTGTTATCATGTAAGCTTGTGAAGTGTACCATAACGACAGACAGTGTTAAGTAATGACTGGCACCTTAGACATTGAAACAAAAGGTTGCTGTGCAATCCCCATCTCTGCTTAGTGACACTGGGTAAATCAATTAACTTGCCTGTGCTTTAATTATAAAAGAATAAATGTGTAAATAATTGTATCCTGATGATCTTGTGAGTCAGCTTATATGTAATCATAATAATAATCTTAATTATTTTTCTTAGAAAATGTGACTTACTTAATAACATTTCCTGGAAACCTTCCAAGTTTAGTTTTTGGTTTTGATTTGTAAACAGACTTTGTAAATATTACTTGGTGGAAATGAACTACCTAGTCATTTATTGAACTTGCCTTTCCATTATAATGGTTGTGAGGAACATACCAGCTCCACCAGCAAGGTAAGACATAAACCTGGACAGAACATCAGTGCATGGTACTGCTGTGAAAGATGCAACCTGAAATACAGATTGATCAATTCATTGCTTTGGGGTTGGCACACAGTGCCGGAGGCCTATGTTCAGTTCCCATGCTTGTCACTCCCTGTGTGGATTGTGGAGCCTATTCTAAACATGTCTGATTGGGTCCTCTCTTGAAAATCCAGAGGAAGGTGGAGCCTATCTTAACTAACACCTGGTGCAAGGCAGGAAGAATCTCTGGACAGGGCATCAGTCCATTGCAGAGTGAACACATTACAGACAAACTCACACTACGGTCAATTTAGTATCGCCAATCCACCTTACCTGTATTTGTTTGGACTGTGGGAGAATAACAGAGCATCCCCAGAAAATATGCAAATGACAAGCAGGAAGCACCCTTGACCAGAACCCCGATATCCAGCACCAGCAAAAATGCACATATTCATTTAAGTAAGCTTAGTTTGAATAAGTGTGCCCTTTGAGACACAGGGATTGTTGCAGGTACCCCACAATCCTTTGTGACATGAAGTGGATGAATGGAAAGCCAGTGACTGACTGCAGCCGCAGAGATATACTGTACTGTGTGTCTCTCTCCTTTTTTCTTTTAGTCTATTCAGATTTAGGAGAAAACATCCTAAGACCTAAAAATTCAAAAAAGGCCTAAAGTCTTAGATGGGCAAAGCTTGATTAATACAGAGGAAAACCCTGAAGTCTTTGGTCCAAATAAAGACAATTTTATGTTAATTTAATTTATTAAACAACAAAGTCAACAAAGCAAAAATAATTCCAAAATTTTCAAATACACAAAGTTCAAATAAAAACACTACTAAGGAAAAAAATTACATTACCAAAGATGACAAAAACAATCCAAAGGGAATGCTAGTAATCAAAAAAAGTAATCTGATAACAAACAAAACCACTCCACAAAATTAATGGAGAAACCAAGTGGTTTAGACTCTGTACTTCAAATCCTGAGGTTGTGGGTTCAAATCCCCCTACTGACACTGTCTGACCACGAGCAAATTACTTGACCTGCCTCTGCTCCAATTGGAAAACGAAAAGTAAAAAACAAATTGTATCATAAATGTTGTAACACCTATCCTGTTAGCACTGGTTTAAGAAGTGAGGCAACCGCATGATGGCACAGTGTTCAATACTCTGCTTTACAGCTTCAGAGTCATGACTCCAAATCCCACCCTGGTCACTCTTAGTGTAGAGTTGAAATGTTTTCCCATCTTGTCACTAAGTACCTTAGTCTTTAACTTACACACCAGGTAGAGTAGTGACTTTAAACTAGGTCAGTATGAGTGAATGTGCCCAGTGATGCCTGATTGTCCCATCTAGGGTTGGTTCCTAACTTGTGCCCAGTTATGATGGCATAGACTCAGCCCCTACGATCCTGAAGATGATTAAGTAGGTCTGATAATGAATATAATTTTAACTCAATTCTGTTCAATCTGTTCTTAAAATCAGTTCCAGTAATGAGCCCAGCATGGTTTTCAGTTGTTACAAACATAAAATAAGAAAGATGGAACAGAAACACAAAAATGTATGTTCACTTTCCAACTAGGTCAGCTACATTTTAAGAATAGGAATTGTTTTTTTTAACTTAAAAATTAAGGGCATATACAGTATACTCTTACATTTCAAGATTTTAAGTAGCTCCAAATATCTAACCACAACAACATTGTGGTTGTGTTTGCTGTAACAAAGCAAATCCAAGATATGTTTTACCTTATTAGCCATACTCTTTCTTGCATGTAGGGATATAAATCCTGATGTTCCTCAGTTCTATATATTCTAAGTGATCCAGTCATCTTCTCTATAGCTTGTACTTAACACTAGTAATCCCTGAAAAAACTCATAATCCCGGCCCACCTTAAATCCCTTCACATCTCTCCATCAGCGTCTTTTGTTTAGTAAATTTGTCGGATCAGCACCACCAACAAGCAGCCTACTATCCCATCCCCTTAACCGCCGCAGAAAGGGCAAAACGTTCCCCAAGCTCAAGTCTGTTTATGTGGGCGTGAGGTGCCTGGAGTTGTATTCGATAAATAATATATATCGTTATTTGGAACACATGCATTTCATGTGTGTTCCGTGTCTACAAAGATCTATGTAAATGTAGGATGACAGGAAATGCAAAGGAATTTAAGGTGGGCTGGGATTACGAGTTGTTTCGTAGGCTTCAGGGATTCTAGTGTTAAAAGAAATGATTGTCCTCAGTGATTCCACACCATTTAAAATTCTGTATCTCAATCATTCATATTTGCTGTAGGGTTGCAGTTTACAAGGGGGCATTGTATATTTAAGCAGCCATCTCCTGCTACATCCTGCTCTGTGTTGAGAAACAGAGCAACTTCTATTTGAGTCTTATGTTTTGTGATTAAAAGAAAAAAAGGTGGTTGTCATGGAGACTGTGTTACAATGGCTCAGAAATGATTCAGGGAATATTTCATATTTTATAGAAAAGTTTTGCCTATGTCGCAGTTTAGCAAATAATATAATAAAGCCTGTGCATTAGCAATGGATGCAGCAACACTATACAATAATAGCACAATAATCATAGTACTCATTTACAATAATTTAAATTTTAATTGATGTTCAGAAATGTCTGGGCACTCATATACACACTAGACATTACAAACGCTGAAGATAACAATTTCAAGAAGACCATCAACTTTAGTTTTTTCCATTCGTATTATCTGATCACATTGTAGACCAAAGGTCCTCACATAGTGCTCATCAACATGCTGCTAAATAATGGCATCAAAGTGAACCATTTGATGATCACTTTTTTCCAGAGAAGTCTGCAATTGGACAAGTGAAAACATTTGCATAATAAAAATGTGTTCTGCATTTTATTCGCATTTGTAAAGCCGTGCATCTTATCCATTCATTTCCTGACATTATCAGTGCAGCTGAGACAATCTGGAATATCAGTGAATTCAAGGCCTACAAATTGTTTATATTCTGAAAAAGGAAAAGACATCTTTCTTAGAAATTTGTGACTAATGATTTATAGGATTAATATAATGCTTTCATGAGAAAGGGGCTTATAATTGGTAAATAAGGACTCTACTTCTTTATACAGTGCCTATAGAAAGTGCTGACCCCTTGGAGGTTTCCATATTTGTTGTTATAGAGCACTGAATTAAAATACATTTGACTTTTCGGTAACACTTTAGTTTAGGTACTACAAAAATGCATCTATTACTCATTTACTATTATGTAACAAGACCTTACAAACATTTACTTGGGTCTTCATGACACTTACAAAGCATCCGTAAAATGTTAATTCATCACTGCAGTGTGACTTACTAATAAAACTTCATTTTGGAGTGGTTCGAGGTGGCTTAACTGAGACACATTGCTCTTGATGTTACTTATTCAGTATAAGACCTGTGAATCCTTCATATTAACAAGTAATTTTAACATCATGTGAATATGCCACAATGCACAGAGATTAATAACTCATCTACTGGTGTTTTACAAGTGATAGGAAGACCAAAAGAAGATTTTGTTAAGGTCTTGTAACATAAGAGCAATAGATGCATTTTTGCAGTACCTAAACTGTTAATGGCATTATTGGCACTGATCAACAGAAAAACTCATTAATGTCAAAGTGAAAACAGGGGGTATTTTCCGTACGTCGCTTAAATCATCCGAGATCAGATGCCTCATCTTGGATGAGTTAATGCCAGTGAAACTCATCCGGGATAAGTCGGTTTTTCAAATGCAGCCGTGTAGTAGATTAGTCTAGCTGGATCTAATCATCCGAGATGAATGCGCGTGCCTGCGCTGACTGAAAAGCCTATATATATTGAGTCTAGAAAACATGATCAGCAAGTCTTTGATAGGCTGTAACAAAATGACGAAAGAAAGGGCACATTTTTTTTTCACACAAGCGGAGCATGACCTTTTATTCGAAGGACATGAAGAATTTCAAGATTTAATATGCACAAGGGGTAACACTGCAAAAGCAGCCCAAACCAGAAAGGACGGCTGGCAAAAAGTGGCCGACAAATTAAACGTGTGCATTGTACTTACTGAAAACAGCGTTTCATTTCCTATGTGTCAGATTAATTATTATTTAATATGTCATAATTCCAGATCAAACATGAGCACAAGGAGAACACGGGAACAGGTTAAAGTGAAGTACAAGAATTTACTTCAAACTGGTAAATATTGGTATATAACTATTTAAAGAATTTTTGACATAAAGAATCATATATAATGTAAAGAACATTAATTTTAAAGCTAATAAGAAGGCAGACAAGCAAAAAACAGGTGGAGGTCCACGCGGTCCAGACCTAACCCCTGCAGAAGAGTTGGCTCTCCAGCAAAATGCCCATCGCCCTGTTTCTGAGGGCATTCCAGGGGGAAGCTCCTCCTCAGAACCAGTGGCAGGATGCAGTGGTCACTTCATTTCAGGTAAAGGATGGTCATTGCATATATTTGTCCTCAATGTGTGCCATAGGTAGGTTCCATATACAGTGGAACCTCGGTTCACGACCATAATTCGTTCCAAAACTCTGGTCGTAAACCGATTTGGTCGTGAACCGAAGCAATTCCCCCCATAGGATTGTATGTAAATACAATTAATCCGTTCCAGACCGTACGAACTGTATGTAAATATATATTTTTTTAATTTTTAAGCACAAATATAGTTAATTATACCACAGAATGTACAGCGTAATAGTAAACTAAATGTAAAAACATTGAATAACACTGAGAAAACCTTGAACAACAGAGAAAACTAACACTGCAATAGTTCACACTATAGTGCTAGGAACCGCTCGCTAAAAACACTTTTTTTTTAATGAGTTTTAAGCACAGGGGAAAAATGAACATTTGAAAAATCCATAATTTAATAAACCATTTAGAAAAGTAACATTGCAACAATGCAGGCTACGAACCGATCACTGTAAACAGAACTGAAAAAAAAACAAGCCTTCTCTACCTTATGCGTCCTTCCCTCTCTCGCTCGCTCTCTCTCTCTCTCTCTCTCTTGCGAGCCTGGAGCGCCTGTGTGTGTGTCTCTCTAGCGCGCTCCTGTGTGTGTGCGCGCCTCTCTCTCGCACTCCTGTGTGTGTGCGAGTCTGTCTCACTCTGGCGCTGCCTGTGTGTGTGCGGCTCTATCTCTCTCGCTGCCTGTGTGTGTGTGCGCGGCTCTCTCTCTCTCTGCCTGTGTGTGTGCGCGGCTCTATCTCTCGCTGCCTGTGTGTGTGTGCGCGGCTCTCTCTCCCGAGCTGCCTGTGTGTGTGTGCGGCTCTCTCTCTCGCTGCTTGTGTGTGCTGCCTCTGTGTGTGTGCGTGTGTGTCGCGAGCTCTCACTCTCTTGCTCGCTGCACAGGAAATGCACAGGGAGAGATTGAACATGTACAAACCGAAAGGGAACCTGGCTTGTTCGTATACCGAGTGTGTGGTCGTGAACCGAGGCAAAAGTTTGGCGAACTTTTTGGTCGTAAACCGATTTGTACATGTACCGAGCTGTTCGTGAACCGAGGTTCCACTGTAGCCCTCTTTTTTGTTGGGTCAGTTGCAGGGAATGTCATATCCCTAGAACCTGTGTCTGACCAACGAGATATTGACGAAGGTCAAATATTTGATGAAGACACTGTGTCTGATTATTCATCAGGAGGAGAGGTACATTTTCCAAATAATGTTTGATCAAACTCCACTCTGATCAGTCCCATGTGCCCCAATCACATTTGGAAATCCTGGGTAATGAGAATGTTAAGCTGATTGTGAGATTCTTTATGGAACTGTGAGTGTTTTTTCCTGTGTATTACATACCTGCAATGGAATGAAACGCCTCTTTTGTCTGCACACGCAGGTGTCCAGGAAACACAATGAAAACCCGAAGGAAATCTTTCAGAGTCAAACAGACTTTACGAATTGCCTGGCAAACTGCACTTTTAGATAGATTTTCCGCATCGCCTACAGTATATAAAAAAGTGCTGCTTGCAAAAAACCTCAAAGCAATGCATACTGTCTGTGTGGTTGTGAGAGCCCGACTTTCTTAGTTTGACTTTGAATATAAGGTCCTAATAAATTTTTGTGGTACAATATTCCCCCTCGGCTAAAGCAGTATCTTTCGAAAAGAATTTCCTCCGGGAGCAATAAAGGATCTTGCCGATCGCGCAAAACCCTCTCTATATGAAATTCTCTTCTTATAATTTGCATACCGATATCAATTGGTTGCTCATTCATGTACGGCAAAGTCATGACTGAATGAATTCCATGCACGGACACTAATTAAGTGTGTGAGCTAATCCTTGTTTACATCAAACAAACCTGCTCCAAGCAGGTTTGAGGATTTGGATGTATTGCTATGACAACACATCCAGCAAGAGTTTCGAAAAACCGACAGATCCAGGATCATACCAAATCGTCAACAATTACATCCGGCTAAACGAGTAATCCACGTATGAAAAATACCCCCCAGATCTCTGCAAAGTAGACTGAATGAATTACAAATAGATTGATCTCATAAGTTTTCACCCCCTTTAATATGAAGCACCTAAAGCATCACTGGTCACCAAATTACTTCAACGAAGATCACCTGTATGGAGTATCAATTGACTGTTGTCTAAATGCACCTTATCTGGAAAGTCTAAGTTGTGGCGAGTCATTATGGTGGCCTATCGTACACAATGAAGACAAAAGTACACTCCAAGCAACTCCATGAAAAGCACAAGTCAGGGAATGGAAACAAGAAAATATCCAAGTCACTAATTATTCCTTACGAGTCCAGTTAAATCAGTCATTAGAAAACAAATGAGTATGGCCCAAATGAAAATCTACCTAGAGCAGACCATCCCAAAAAAATGTAGTGATTGCGCAAGAATAAGAAGACTAGTGAGGGAGCCCACTAAAAGACATAAGGCCGGGTTTATACTTCATGCTACGCAACACATGCCGCAGCAGACACTCCTGCTACGTAGGCGTTTTACTGTTTATACTTGCGCACGTACTTTATGGAAATCTGGAGGAATCCACCAGGTGGCAGTGCAAGATATCATCACGGTGATATCTCACGCTGTGTTGTGAATAGCCTGGAATACCCATTAAATTCCGAGGACACCTTACCACAATATCTCAGAAAAGGATGTTATATCTGCATATCTTTGGAAGGAAACAGGAGCACTCGGTGGAAACCCAGTAGGAAAACATGAGAACTCCAGGCAGAGAATACCAGCGATGTGACTCCCTGAGAGACAACAGTGCTACCGCTCTGCCACCATGTCACCCCCACATGTGTAATTATTAACAGTATTCATTATTTAAACGAAATTAATGATTTATCTGTAAAATGTAACATACATACTTTAATGCATTTCATCATGAAAGTGATATCAAGTATAAATCTTAGGATTCCAAATGTACAGAGAGTTGGAATATCATACACTTAATGTGTTCTGTGTGGCAATCTATTTCTGTTTGCCACTGCTGTCAGGTCCAGAGGAAGCCCTAGAAAAAAAAGACAGCACAGAAGACGGTATGTGAGACTTTTAAAATGTATCGTGTCATTACGATGGGGAATATGCGACGCATGAATATAAAAGCATCACGAATGCATTTGTATGTCGGCATTTTGCTTCACCACATCGAACCATTCATCAAACATCGAAGCGCGCACACCGATCTCATAAGATCTGCAAAGCGGCTTTCTGTCACAAGTAGATAGTAACCAGAGACTCTGACGTCACATTCCAACTAGCACACTGTGCCCCCCGACTTTTTGCTGGTACTGCAACTCGTGCACGCATCGCGTTAATTTCTGAGGACCAGCTCAGAGGACGTGTCAAATGGACACTGGGAACGCGTGGCAGCTATGATGCGGGCGTGTACGCGTTCTGAACATGTAGTATAAATGAGCACTAAGACAACTTTAAAGGACTTACAAGCTGCAGTAAGTGAGACTATGCACACAACAACTTAAAATACTTTTAATAGGCCTAATATTATTGCTTTTAATTAATCCATCCATTCATCCACCCATTCATTTGCTTACGCAAGCATGCACCCACCCCATAGGAAACATCAGTACTTCATGAGGCACACCCAAACACAGTCACATACTCACTTATTTGATAATCCATTAGTCAATTTTCTAATTTCACATTTTCCTTCATAGGGTCAAATAAAGTCTTCTCTGGCAAAATCAGACCAAATATGAGAACCAAATCTGGACGTGTTATTAGTCTATAGAAATATCTATTAAAATGCACACATATACAGTTATTAACACTTTGGCAAATATGAGACTCTGATTAACTTCACAGCATATCTGCTACAGGAAGCCAAAACTGTGCTTCTCAGCTCGAGAATTTTATTGGCGCCCTCTTCTCAGCTGCTTATCCTGCCTGAGATGGTTGTGACAGGACTGAAACTCTGGACCTTGAGATTATAAAACAGCCTTTTTTGGAACAGATGCACTAAACAAGAATTCCTTCAGCTCCATTGGCCAATTGGACTCTTATCTGTTAGGGTGTAACTTTTCCAGTGATTTTTAATCGTAGCTTCAATTATATAATATTAGTAACTTGGAGGCACACTCCTGTGAAGCCTGTCACTTAATGTGACATATCCAGTGACTCAGCTTCAATTAGTCCACGACTTGAATAAACAAACCAGCAGTGAAGCTTGTCTGTTTGATGTCTCATGTCTAACGTACTGCAATAGAATGGAAAAAGTAAAAATAAAAGGTTAAGATTGTGGTTGAACCATCATACCTGTCAATCATTCATAAACCATGGGTTCAGTAGTTTAAACTGACATGGTCCAGAGAGGAAATCAGTAACTGCAGTCAGCAAGTCTGACATATCCTACAAACTAGAAGTTGCGCAATGTGACCTCAGCTTTATGCAATAGAAGGCTCTCTCTCTCTATCAGCCTTGCTCCGCACCCCCTTCCAGTTACAACTGGGAACAGGCAGCACATTCACTGGGAATGCAGCCCAAGCTGTATTCAGGCCAGCATCCCAGGCTCTTTGATGTAGTAGCACTGCCCATTGTACAGTAGTTCTGTTTCACCAATATGCACTATCAACTCCTTGTACAATCTGTTTCTCTTTCAGTGACCATGAGGAAAAAAAGATCACTACGAAAGACTTTTTAATCTGCTTTCTTTCCCAGTAAAGGTTCCAAACAGCACTTAATGCAAGAACACAAGAAGTTTGACAAATAAAAGGGGACCATTCAACAAGCTGGTTTGGTTAGCTAATAGCTAAATTACTGTAATACACCATCCCAATACTCTTTAAAACTTGTCACAATTTTCAGTTTAGTTTCATGACTGTCAAATTTATTCTCGATTCCATTGGTACTTCCTGGGTTCTAATCTCGAATGTATTCTGCCAAATAACAGAACTGACAGTATTTGTAATAATTGATCAGAGGTAGAGACATTAACCAAAAACAAGCACATTCAGAAACTTTGAAATCAAATTAGTCTGCCATAAAACTAAGAATTGCGACCCTAAATCAAAGTAAAAATACAATGACTAAGGTTAATAACCATAAAATTAAACACTTTATTTATTCTCCATAAACTTGAATAGCAGAAAATGCATGGCGTCAACCTTTATACAGTCATGTTGGTGACATCACACACCATGTGCATCCACACTATTCCCTACCAAAGTTTTGGCAACCAAGTTACAAAATAGTGTCTTTGGAAAAAAAACAAAATAACAACAACAACATTTATTTATATAGCACATTTTCATACAAATGTTGTAGCTCAAAGTGCTTTACCTAATAAACACTAATTAACATAGAATAAAAGTAAGGTACGATGGGCAGGGAGGACAGAAAAAACAAAAAAAAAAACTCCAGACGGCTCGAGAAAAAAAAATAAAATCTGCAGGGGTTCCTAGGCCACGAGACCACCCAGCCCCTTCTAGGCATTCTACCTAACATAAATGGCCTCAATCAGTCCTCATTGTATTCAGGGTTCACATGGAAGAACTTGAAGATGAAGGTCATGTGGACCCCTGGCCTTTAATCCATCAATGTAGGGACATCACGGTGCTTTGATCAGGTGATGGTGGTGCAGATCACCACCACAGAAAAACGGAAATAATTTCTAAATGCAAACATAGCATGAAAATCAGATTCTCCATATTCAAAAACCTAAAGTAAATGCAAAAAGGACAGAAAAACATGCCAGAAAGATATAAAACAATCATAAACAGAATGCACTTTGCCTTCATCTCCACTGTTTCAGAAATCGTGGTGGGTCAAAGACTGTGATTATGTCACTATGTAGTTCTTCCTGTTCAGTACTACTGCATGGAGGTTTAATTCACTGAGCCTGACAAGAGTAAGATATTCAGTAAGTGCATAGAAGGTTCCACTGATACACACACACACAGACATACACACTTTATTTAGTCAGTGAATAAATATCTTTGAGAGATGGGTGAAAACTAAGTATCTTGTGAAAATTCACGATGTCTTTGTCTGACCTTCACTCTGTTACAACATACTGTGCACTCCCAAGAGGTTTTTGTTTTCCTCTCCTCCATTGTCAAATGGTCATATCTCAGTTGTAATTGAATTTACATTGTCATAACTTGTTTATGTTGTTTAATATAGTTTCAGTGTTTATGCATGGTAATGTTGTAAGGTTTAGTAATTTATTTTTATTACATTACAGTTGTAAATATGTGTAAATGCTCTGAGCCTGTGCTCAATGAAGAGTGATATACAAAACTAAATTAAATTGAATTGAACTGAAGGAAATCCTCGTCTGGGAGTTCTCTCAAAGCTTTAGATTTGTCCACTTGCTTTAATATCATTTATATCTTCATATATTGTCCTGACACAGAGCATCTTTCAGTTAATGAAGAGTCTGCATCTCTTTTATTTAATGTTTATTATAAAATGCAACTGTAGATGCAATTTTCATAACAGTGTCAACTGTCTATCTTTGGCGAGAATATTGGAATGTGTCTATATGTAAATCACAAAATTTAATTTTCTTAGATGAGCTTAATCTTCCTACAATTCCTTATTAATGGCTGAACATATATATTTCATATATTGCCTTTCCTATTGAGTAATGTCGCAAAATGATTTAGAAAACAAATTAATGCGACATGTTTATAAGAAAGCTCCAATATTTTTGACACCAAATAAAATTCTATATTATAATTTATTCATTTTAATTGGCTGCTGAAGTTAATTCTATTTTCTGACAATTCAAACATCCTGGATGTGAACCCTGAATTGTTTGCATTGTTACTCTGTGCATATGTGGGCAACACACCCACCACTAACACTCTTTTCAAAGAAATGAAGGCAACACCAGGCCAGTGTGAGCAAAGGTGAGTTATCAGCACTAGACTGCACTACATAGACATGGACCGGGTTAGCTTCACATTCCTTGGTAACTTCTGGAACCACTTGAACCCAGAACCGCCAATAAAGTACCCAGGGTGAGCCTTGCAAATGAGGACACACACTGTCATCAAGTGCTTTGTGCCTTTATTTACAAAGCTCAATAAATAAATAGCCCATCAAATCAAGTGAGTGGTGGCAGTTAAAAATTTCTAAATCAAATAATAAATAATCCTTTAAAACAAGGTTGAAATCAAGGGCAAAAATATGCTTCTTTTAAAACCACAAGTCTCAGTGCTCCTTTCCAAACACCAGCATTTCCTTGGCTTACGTTTTCCCAGATTTCTCAGCACGAGGAGATGTCCACCAACAGGCACAGACAACCCTTAAATCCTGCTGGGTTACCTATTGCCAGTACCATGGTGTTTACAAGGTGCCCTGTCAAACTTTGCTCCTTGCTTCCACCTCGCCACAGTCTGTCAAGCTTTCATGGGAGCCTCCCGGAGCATTTGGTTGCTCCTGGTCCTTAAGGTGCTCAGCAGAAGCTACCCCTCAGCCACCCTTTGAGGGTCTGGCCATACATTCCTCTTACAAGGCTCACTTTCTTGTCCATTTGCTTCCACTCTTATTGCCCCAGCTTCTTCCCATTCCTGCCCATCTTTTCTTTCACTTTCCTTTAACCTCTGTGCATTCTTTCTTGTCGTTCTTGTCCTTTTCAAATACAGAGGCATAAAAATTCTTTCATTGGAAATGCCTGGCTAGGCACATTACCACATACCTGGGTTGGCTTAAATCTTTTGCCAATCCCCCCAGGCTGATCTCTGCTCACTGTACTGATTTTTCCCAAGATACAGTGAGTAAGGTGAAAAATGGAAAAACAACATTTCATCATTTGACTAAAAATTTTGGGAGTCTGATTAAAAGGAACTTCAAAGAAAGGGATAGTATAAGAAGAGTTTGGTGGGTGAACCCCTTTAACTCATAAAGTGCTGACATAGCAGTTCTGTGAACACAAGTAGTGTTCTGCAAAGCAGTGGGAAAAAGGCACCTGCTGACCCGAGTCATTTGCTCTGAATAAGCAGCTAACACCAAAAGATGTGTCGAGGCAATAAAAAGAAAGCAAATCTGAGTGATCTTGTTCAGCTTGTTTCATTTCTATCCTTCTAGGATGATTAAATCCCCACCCAAAGAGCACAAGTGGTTTGAAGGGCATAGTGATGGTATAAATCATATTCCATGGCAACCCTATTTACCAGATCTCAATCTAATGGAGTATTTATGGGTTATCCTTGAGTGGTTCTTCAGACAGCACTTTTATCACAATCATCAAAACACTGTCATTGAACATTTGTGTTGTGCATTTCTCCATTACAGTTCAAGGCACTTGTGGACTCTGTGCCTAGGCATATTGATTTTGTCCAGCTAGTCCAAACTGTTAAGACAATTTATATTAGCGTTTTCTGTATTTTGCCACTTAATTTTAATATGATAGATAGATAGATAGATAGATAGATAGATAGATAGATAGATAGATAGATAGATAGATAGATAGATAGATAGATGTCTTTGGACTGTGGGAGGAAACCCACGCAGACACAGGGAGAACATGCAAATTCCATGCAGGGAGGTCCCGGGAAGCGAACCCAGGTCTCCTTACTGTGAGGCAGCAGCGCTACCACTGTGCCTTCAAGTATTCATCCCTAAGAAAAACTGCTTTTCAGTTTGTTTCAAAATTACTTGTATAGTTGTGATTTACCCTCTTTGTCAGCCCTTTACCCTTGGGAAGTTGCATTTAGTTTTATTCCTTATTTTGAATAAAGATCTTTACAAAAGCGAGAAACAAACTGAGGCCGATGATTAGTGACTATAGATATCAGGAAAGACAAAACATTTACTTTATGAATAAAATTGCCAGCCCTGGTGTAGTGGCAATCTGTTGCTTTCGAAAATCTGCTTTACTGCTATCAAACTGGTAGTGCAACCTTGAGAGAAGGACAAGATCAGCAATGAAGTCCACGGTGAAGTACTTCCAAGGTCAAGACTAGTGAAGAACAATATGCATTTATTTAAGAAGATATGACTCTTTTGTAATAATAAAATATTTTCCTGAACTGCTAAAATCACAGTTTTATGTCAGTAAAGTCATGAATTAGAGGCAATGCATTTTTTTGTAATCACTGAAAATCATAGTTACAGAAAGAACATAAAGCTAAGCTATTTTTACTACAGCAGATCTCGCACAATAAGAAGACAAAGTGTTCTTTTGTTGTCTCAGCAGCTTGGATATCTCATTTCCCTGCATTAATATTAATTAAGTTAACTATTAACAACAATACCGTATATTCATAAATAACCAAAATAAAACATTTAACTGAACTGTAATTTTATGAAGAATATTTAATAAAGAACACTCTGAACTCTGTGGACAAAAACACAATATACTATAGTTATTTTCACAAATCGCATTGTTTCTAGTTGCCTAGAAACAATTTATATTCTTTAACATTGAAACATTCAATTTAAATTAGTGCGAAATGAAATATGTGTTGGCTTGATTTCAAATTAGAGCCTGGATGTACCATTTGCAATTTTACTTCCAATTATTACTGAAAAAAGTCAATTTTAAAAAAGAGACCCAATCCAAGGAAGTATTCAGAACAAGCTACAAAGCAATGGTGCTTGTTTCAACTAGTTTTTAGAACTTAATTTAATTTTACTGAATTTTGTGTTGGTTGGCACAGCGTTTAGTTCTACTGTCTCTCTCATGTAGTGTCCAGGGTTCAGACTTCGTATTTGCTTTTTGTCTGTGCAGGTTATTTTCCAGCTTTACTCCTATGTCCCAAAGATGTGTGTGTGTTAAAGGAATATTGCTACTTAAAATTAGATTCTTTAACATGATACTTACACCATGCAATTTATAGTGATGGCCAGGAAAAAAATTAATCTTACATTTTCATCAAGAATGGAGATAAACTTAATGATAGAATTTGTGGCTATGGAGACCAGCAGTTATGGAGACCAATGCTGGACCATAGCAAGCAATATCAAAAAACACCTGTGAAAAAAAATCTCACATTACTCATGTCTCATAATCCACATGTCACCAAGTCATATGTTCAGAACAGGCAATACACATGCAGTTTTTGATAAAAAAAATGATAACTAAATACTTCCAGAAAATCAGAGAAGAAATACATTCACACGGCTATAAGCTTTTGAATTGAAGATAGGACTCCTGACCAATGAACAAGGAGGTCAACTCCAAGACTGGCCTGGAGTCAGGAAATTACTGACAAGGCATAAGATGTCATTCCCAAATCTTCATGTTCCAGAAAACACAATAGATACTACAGTATATGACCTCATCCGACTTCCCTACCAGTGAAATCTGTGTGCCAAGTCATCATTCATCTTCATACTTTCTGTTGGCCTCTCAGTACCAGGTTGGTATTTTTTGGTACCATCCCTCAAATCTCTTCTAGTTACTGGATATGTTGAAAAAATGATAAATAGTCATATTAGAGCATCCTATTATTTCCCCTGTTATCTTTCATTACCTCTACTCAAATAAAAGTACTACTGGTAATTTACTTTTCAAAATATGACCCAGGTGGGGTTTCCCCCCTCAAATGTCATAATCAAACACTTCTATATATAACAGAACTGTCCCAGAACTGCTTAAACCAATTCAGGGTTATGGTGGTTACCAGAACTTATCGCAGCAGCTTCTGGGATAAGACACGTGTGTTGGCTTAACTACTGAATCTAAGTTGACCCGGCATGGCTGTGTGTGTGAGTGTGCACTGTGATGGACCGGTTCACATCTTACTGTATGTAGAGAAACTAAATTGGGTTCAGAAGAGATTGGCTGATTGATGTCTCTTGGGGATTTTTTTCTCACGTCATATTACCCAAATCTGAAAATACTTTTAACAGTTAACACATCCATCAATTCCATCAAAAAATAAAAGGAATCAAAATACACATGTACATAGGCATTTATATTTGTTCTTTCTTTATCTTCTGTTCATTAGTATACTGTGTTTGCTTTATACACAACATCTCTATATATATAAAATCCAACGCCCATCTCTCTGTCTGTATGTCTGTCCGCTTTTCACGAGAGAACTACTTAATGGATTTAGATCAGGTTTTTTTCTATAATTTGCTTGAACATTCCGGCTGATTTTGCGACTTCTCTCATCATGTTAAGTATCATAGTTCGCTTGCACAAGCGATTTATTCACGCTAATCCAAGAAAGGGGCTGCGGGCCAAGGGGAGGCGGAAGTGTGACATCAGGAGTGGGGAGTCGGGTGGGGCCCTCCTCACTCACGCCCAGCCTCCATTCAATTTGCTCTACCTCTGGCCACGTTTTGGAGCATACCTTGCCTTGGCTTAGCTAGCGATAAAAGTTTCTTTATTGTTTTTAAAGTTTGTCCTGGCTAGCTCTCTGTCTCACCCCTTCACCACTTAGTAGTTCATGTGGGGTGAGCGTACTGCCGTCACATCGTCCAGGTGGATGCACATGGGTGGTGGTTCAAGTGGCTTCCTACTCTCTATGTAGGAAGCTTTGTGTAGCCAAAAATGCTTCATAAATTTAATTAATTATTACTAATAAAAGACAAAAAGTAAAAATTCAGGACTTATCAGATTAAGCACTATTACTCCACAAAGGTCTGTTATGTTGTATTTATTAAAGCCAAAAATGAAAGGGGAAAAAATGTAATCTGCAAAAGTAACATAATTTAAACAACATTAATAAGATGTGTTCATTTATAACTTATCAGAAGTGGCTTTGCTGTAGCTTCCTAAATAAATGAAATTGCTTCAATCGAATTTAACAATAATTGCCACAATAATTCCATTACTGATATTATACGCAAGCAAACCACTAAAAGGTATGATGCAGTACAGCAGCATTTCTCAGCCTTTAAGTATTTGTGACCTGAGTTTTCATAACAGTTTTAATCGCGCCCCCCTAAGTTTTTTTGAAAGGAGCCCACTAATACCAATTTAATCTTTTTTAATTAATGATATATCATAGATGCATATTTTATTATACCTACTTAACTTTTATCGACATTTATCTAACTCTATATTTATTTTTCTAGTATCAGAATGTAGTTTAAGTTAATTTGTTTGGGTTTCAATAGATGTATTTTTTATATTTTCGATTCTTGTTTTCTTTTTTTCATATCTTCGCACCCCCATTTTTGTTACTTCGCGACCCCCTAGGGGAGCCCGCCCCACAGATTGAGAACCACTGCAGTACAGTATGCTGCTGTTGTGTAAGAATTCATTTTAAGTTTGCAGCCTCGACCCATCCAAACATGCGGTGTTCGCATCTATAAATTGGTCCAGTATGACAGAATATATGTCTATGTGTGGATGTGCCCTGCTTTGGAATGGCATCCTGGCCAGTTTTGGTTTCTGCCATATGCCAGATGTTGCTGGAATAGATTCTGACTTCCTATGACACTAAACTGAATAAGTGGTTTACAGAATGGATGGAGAGCAAAGGCAGTGCAATCTACTCTCTGAACCTTAAGCCGCAAGGCTGCCGGTTGAGTGGTCATTAGACCTGGTGGTACACAGATCAGTCACTTAACCTGCATGGGCTCCAGTGGTAAGAAAAGGTATGCAAATAATTGTCATTTCTGAAGTCACCTTGGATAAAGGCTTTAGTCAAACAGGTTATTACTGCTGCAAAGGCAACTTCCAGGTTTATTGTCAAAACACAGGTATACACTGAAAAGATGTTTTGATTATTTAATGTGATTTTTACATTTTTTTGAGCATTGAATTTAAAAACAAAATAATATATATATCCATCATATAACATACTTTCACTAAATATGTTGTTTAGCTATCAATTCCAGTTTTTCATTGTTTATGCACAATAACGAATTAAACATCGATATTTTGTTTTAATGATAATTTGTCTGAATTTCATATTTTCTAATATTAAAATCTATGATTAAAAAAACGTCTTGAGAAAATGAACTACAATTAACACGTTGGTTCATATGTGAGGACCTGAAGGTTTTATGCATCTTCCCGTATCAGAAGTCATTCCCATGTTTTTGCTGTGAGTGAGACAGCAGATCCAAGAACTGACATCGGGTTCAGAAGGAATGGCCAGCTAGAAAAAAAAACTACAGCTTGGTGCCAAAAGCATCCTCAGACAGTGCTGCTACCACCGCTTCATATTAGGCTTGGTTTAATGAAGCCATTTGTCAAAGCCGTGTCAAAAGATGGAGCCTGTTTTTTGTGTTTGTGCAGAAAGTTTCTGGGTTTGTCTGATGCTAAATTTAAAAAGGACATTTTTGCCAGAAATTATATTAGAAAACCGATTTCTGATGTAAAATTTGATGGTGTTATGAATGACCTAGAACGAGACACTTGGATATCATTCAAAGAAGGAATCTTTACGATTTTAGGTAACAATAAACATCCAAATTATAAAAAGATATATGAAAAATATACAGTGATCCCTCGCTATATCGCGCTTCGCCTTTCACGGCTTCACTCTATCGCGGATTTTATATGTAAGCATATTTAAATATATATTGCGGATTTTTTGCTGGTTCGCGGATTTCTGAGGACAATGGGTCTTTTAATTTCTGGTACATGCTTCCTCAGTTGGTTTGCCCAGTTGATTTCATACAAGGGACACTATTGGCAGATGGCTGAGAAGCTACCCAACTTACTTTTGTTTCTCTCTCTCTCTCTCTCTCTCTCTCTCTCTCTCTCTTGCGCTGACTTTCTCTGATCCTGACATAGGGGGATTGAGCAGGGGGGCTGTTCGCACACCTAGACGCTACGGACGCTCGTCTAAAAATGCTGAAAGATTATCTTCACGTTGCTACCTTCTGTGTGCAGCTGCTTCCTGAAGCGACATGCTGCACGGTGCTTCGCATACTTAAAAGCTCAAAGGGAACGTATTGATTTTTCACTGTTTGTTTTCCTCTGTCTCTCTCTCTCTCTCTCTCTCTCTCTCTCTCTCTCTCTCTCTCTCTCCCTGCTCCTGACGGAGGGGGTGTGAGCTGCCACCTTCAACAGCTTTGTACCGGTGGTGCTTCGCATACTTAAAAAGCCAAACAGGCCCTATTGATTTGTTTGGTTTTCTCTCACTTTCTGACATTCAGTGATCCTGACGCACACTCCTTTGAAGAGATATGTTTGCATTCTTTTAATTGTGAGACGGAACTGTCATCTCTGTCTTGTCATGGAGCACAGTTTAAACTTTTGAAAAAGAGACAAATGTTTGTTTGCAGTGTTTGAATAACGTTCCTGTCTCTCTACAACCACCTGTGTTTCAGCGCAAATCTGTGACCCAAGCATGACAATATAAAAATAACGATATAAACATATGGTTTCTACTTCGCGGATTTTCTTATTTCGCGGGTGGCTCTGGAACGCAACCCTCGCGATGGAGGAGGGATTACTGTATTGGTTATGTTTAGGAAATCTGGTTGCAAGATGAGTCTCAAAGTTCACGTTTTGGATTTGCATTTACAATTTTCCTCTGAAGATTTTGGAGCAGTGAGTGAAGTGCAGGGTGAAAGATTCCATCAGGATATCAAGAACATGGAAAGAAGGTACCAGGGATGTTAGGATGTCAGTATGATGGCAGACTAGTGATGAATGATTCATAGAAATGCATCAGAAAAAGTGGAGAAACAATGGGCCAAAAAATTAAGTTTCGGATCAAAAGAAGAAGTGACAAAAACTACACTTTTAAAATGAAAGGTGCCCGAGCGGTTCTTCAGAGCAATCCCATAGTGGAACGATTTTTGGTTTCCAAAAGGGAAGAGGGTTTCAGAAAGAACCATTTCTTTATTTAGACCTATAACAGGATCCATACAGTGAATAAACATGACTAGATGGTAACAGATTTATGAAATGGATCTGGACTTTAAAAGGTCTCTTTCTGCATATGTCCAGTAACACAGGCTAGGTCCAGGTTTTCTTAATCTGGGAGTGTCCTGCAGCATTCCATACATTAAAGAGTTCTGGGGTTTTTCCTACATTTTAGGAAGTTTTTCCAAGCAGAAAGAACCGACTTCAAAGGCAGAGACCCTTCCCAGTTTAAAATGGTGCTTTGTGTTTGCTTGTCTATGAGCAAACACAAAACCCTGTAAAGAACCATGTAGTGCCATTAAAGAACCAGTACAGAAGTTATATGTAAGTCAATTAATATGTATTGTTGTTTCCGTTATGTATATGTTTAAAAATATTATATTAACTAAATATTTTCATATTAAATTGATTTAGAGAAATACTTTATACATGAGTAAATTATGTAATTTGGTCAATTTTAATTAAATTTCTTTTCAGTTTTGTACTTAAATGTGACAAGATCATAACATTCTAATTATATTTTTTGTTGTGTTTTGATTTTGCAGACCTGTAATACCATTTCAGTCCCTATAGCCTTTACAGTGTTGATCAAGCACAAACTTTTTAGGAAAAAGTACTTTACTAACCAGTATCTTAAATATAAATTATATAATTGGAATCAGAACATAAAAAATGATATAATAAATCAGTAAAAATGACGTGAAAGTTAAAAAACAGCTGAGTAAATCTGAAAAAGGAATAGAACTCAAACAGTTTTTTGACTAAGCCTACACAAATGTCACATCTTATCGGTAGCGTTGTGTGTAACTGTCCACTCAGAATGGCCATCTGAGCCACAACAGAGGTGACACAATCCAAAGCCATGTGGATAAGGAATGCACTGTACAGATCTGCCACTATTATATTTTTTGATTGGTTGAGTGATGTGGACAGACTCATACTTTAGGGGCTTCAGGTGTCACTTACACGTTAATCACGCGCTTGATCTGCAGCCAGCAGTGACACAGTTCATCTTTTACATTCCCAGTTCATTTAAGGAGTATGTTTGTCACTGTTTAGTAAACTATGCAAATCCATCCTTACCTTACATTAATATATATTTGTTATTGTAGTTCACTTATTCCATAAAATATCATTGCCACAAATACAGTTGACTGATCACTTATAAAACCACAATATTATTCACTGGGAAGTCCATTAAGATAAAAGTTTTTATAAAATTCTACTCAATTAATCTGTATTTTATTTCTCAAAAGAAACTGACAAAAAGTGCTCTGCAACCATGTAACGCCACAATGTAAACTGCTTTTGGAAACAACAAATCTATTTTTATGTCATTGCAAGCTTCAGCCTATTCCAGTAGCACCTGGCATAAGACAAGAAGTATCCTTGGAAAAGGTGCCAGTCCATCGCAGGGTACACTCACAATCAAACACAGCAAGAGATGGACAAATACAGTTACCAGTGTAAGTAGCACACATCTTTAGGATGTGAAAAGAAAATCACAGGACCAGGAGAGAAAACCCCACTTTCAATAGTTATTTTCTATTGTTTCAGTGCCTTTTAAAGTAATGTAAAAATAAAAAAAAGTTTGATTAAAATCAAACAACATTAGCTACAAATATTAAAGTGAATTTACCCATAGTCCTACAGTTTTACTTCATATACAGTAAAGCATTTACCTATGTTAATAAATGATAAAAACATATATGACAGTAAGCTATATAAAGCTATAGTTTCTCATCGCATCAAAAAGCCGCTATGTCCAGTCAGTACTCAGGGAGATGATGTAGAGGTGGCACAATTCTACAAGTACTTCGGGGTCCGCATCAATGACAGGTTGGACTGGTCTTGGAACACAGAGGAACTATACTGTATGAGAAAGGGCAGAGCAGGCTCTTCTTCCTTAGGAGACTGCACTCCTTTAATGTGAGAAGTGACATCTTTCACATCTTCTACAACTCTGTGATAATCAGTGCGATTTTCTACACTGAGGTTTGCTGGGCTGGTAGCATCACATCAAGAGAGGCCCACCAAATGAATGAGCAATTAAAAGGGCAAGCTCAGATATTGCACACACTCTGGGCCTTCTGGAGGTCGTGGCGAAGGAGAGAATTAAAATAAAACTAAGTGCCATTACGAACACCAAGAACTTTCAGTCAATGAATTATTCATTAAAAGTGTGTCAAGAAACACAACTGGGTCTCCTTAATACCAAGAGCAATGTGCCGGTATAATGCCACACTGTGACAGAGACTGTTTCCTTTTGTTTCTTTTTAAATTTTTCATCATTTTTAGTCATTCTGGTGTGTATTCAGACCGTTGTGTGTGTGTGTGTGTGTGTGTGTGTGTGTGTGTGTGTGTGTGTGTGTGTGTGTGTGTATTTATTTATGTTTTAATTTATTTAAAGAGCTTCCGTAAAAAGCCAAATTTCACCCTGGAGACAACAAAGTTCTATCTGTATATCTATCTATTATATAATGCCTTTCACATCTATCTATCTATCTATAGGAATACATAAATACATAAAAAATTATATTAAGGTATAGTCAAGAAAAACACAACACAACAAAATAACACCAAGAGCCATAGAATTAAGTACCCAGGTAGTATTGTAAACAGTAGGCCCTTGGAGACCTTTAAAACTGAACTTGATATCATTTTGGAGAAATCAGGTAAATAAGCGTGATGAACTCTTCAGGATGAATGTCCTGGGGCCTCATGTATAAATGGTCTGTACGCACAAAAATGTTGTGTACTCCCGATTTCACGCTCAAATCGAGATGTATAAAACCTAAACTTGGCGTAAAGCCACGCACAGTTTCACACTAGCTCAAACCCTGGCGTACGCAAGTTCTCCACTCGGCTTTGTAAACTGGCAGCACCCAGCATCAAAGCAGTGGTTTTGTTCCAGTGTGGCTTCCCTTTCTTTTTTAAATCCACATCCCTGACGCGGCTTTATCATATAGACTGAAATTAACCGCATATTGTTTATTAGTTTAAGGACTACAACTTGCTTTTTCACAGCAATTCTGATATCTGACAACTTGTGAACTTGAGCTTTCGAGTTTCTCCAACACTTTATGTCACTCGATCAACTATCTTTTGTTGTTTATACCACTGTTTAAACCAACAAATAGAATGTTTTTCCTTGCCTCCACTTGGTATTCGCTGAAATTCTTCTATTCCCCCCTGTGCTTTTGCCATTACCTTTTCACAGAACATTGAGCTTAAGGGCTATATATATTGATTTGCATATTCAAAGAGGCGTAATTCTGGGAGGAGTCTGGGGTGGGGCAGCAGGCATATGCACGTGCATTACTTTTCGCGCTGACCAGGATTTATGGAGCGGAAGAACATTGGCGAACACACAGATTTATGCCTCCGGATTTATTTGTGTGTACGAATATTTCCGCTTTTGTCCGTACGCCATGTTTTGGTGTGAATTCTACATGCGATGTTATGCATGAGGCCCCTGGTCTTTTCAAAGCTTTCATAATGTTCTAATTATACCTCCACATAGTGCAGAAGTCAAGATTCCATTTTCCAACACATACTGCATCAACTAGCGTTCATGGTCTTACAACATAGGTAACAGATAAACATGTATATCCAGATTTGGAGTAATTAATCTTTACAAATTACAATTTTTTTCACTCAAATTATAATGTGATTATTTTACTCATTATTTTCGAGAAAAGATAATCACAAGATGAACTACTTTTCTCTTGCAGTACTCTTAAACCTCACACAGATTGTGTACTATGTTGAAAGTACAAGGATAACATCCACATGTCCTGTGTGTCTTTTAATGAGTATAAAACCAATCACACTAAATGTGAATTCAGCAGTTAGACAAATAAACTGCATAATGTACATCAGCACTGTGCCATTTTAAACACATGAAATAGCCATTATAGGTCTTCAGTTTTAAAAAAAGAAATAAAAAAAAAATAATTATAATAATTAAAAAAAAAACTTAACTGACTATTGAAACATTTGGAGTCTGTAGACATGTTTTGCCGGTGCAGTGGCCAATAGATGACTGCACTGTTTGATCTCTGCAGCTACCTGCAAAGTTTATTCTGTAACTTAACATGTCTGTGTCTCAGTGTCTCTCCCATCTTGGTGCTATTTACATTATCAAAAAATCACATGGTAATGAAAAAAAAGCACTTATATTTTACAATTAACTGCCTTACATTCACTAACAGTTAGGTTAAAGATTCAGTCACCTTACTTAAACATGCTTCTCCATTTTGCAGGAGTATTAAAGAGATGAAAAATCAGAAATGTATGTTCGGATGCAACGATACAATTTATAGCAATTGATGATCATAGCGTTTTCATCTGAGGTTATAAAACACTTTTTTGCCTCTGTAAATCAAATTCCTTAAGAGCTCTTTCATCACAATTTACATCACACATTTAATTAAGGTTTCTGGACACACTTGATACGCTTTGCTATGTCTTTCTTAAACTTAACTTAAATTCTCTCTGTTAACCATATTCATTCAATATGTTGTAGTGAATTGTTATCTTCCATCCATCCATTTTCCAACCCGCTGAATCCGAACACAGGGTCACGGGGGTCTGCCGGAGCCAATCCCAGCCAACACAGGGCACAAGGCAGGAAACAATCCTGGGCAGGGTGTCAACCCACTGCAGGACACACACAAACACACCCACACACCAAGCACACACTAGGGCCAATTTAGAATCGCCAATCCACCTAACCTGCATGTCTTTGGACAGTGGGAGGAAACCGGAGCGCCCGGAGGAAACCCACGCAGACACGGGGAGAACATGCAAACTCCACGCAGGGAGGACCCGGGAATCGAACCCAGGTCCCCAGATCTCCCAACTGCGAGGCAGCAGCGCTACCCACTGCGCCACCGTGCCGCCCGAATTGTTATCTTTTCAAGTAAAATTCAAAATTTTTATTTCTTAATAAAGACTAACTTTACCTCAGTACAACACCAAAGTAAAACAAACTATCATGTAAGGCCATACAATAACACACATCTCCAGCATAGATCAGGCAAGCGTCATAAAATTCAGTTTTCTCATGTATGAAAATAATGTACACGAGCAGTGCAAATTGGGCTGGGGATCCACATTGGATAGCCATACTCACTTCATTGAGCATTATGTGCAATAGAATGCCTTTCCTTCAAAAATTTAACTTTTGCACATTAGTTTAGAAACACATGTAACACAAGTATTATACTTAGGTCAATGAAATGTGACTACAAGAATTTAACCTCCTTGGCATTAATCCAGAGTGTGACCTAGGGTGGAATTCTATGTTATACCAGTTAAGCCTGAGTCAGACTTGGGGATCAGTGTAATGATCTGCTTCACAATGTTTGGCCCAGATAACTCTTGAAACAGTATTCTGCTGCCATCTAGCGGATGTAAAAGTATCATACTGCAAAAAAATCATAAATATTTCTATATGTTCTGCAACTTAATGGTAAAGTAATATTCATGAGTGGGGTGGAGCCTTCTACCACAAACTCAAGCCAAGAACTCAAGTTTGTTTAGAGCAAGCCAAAACTGAACCATTGTTCAATCGTGAGATAGTGGTGATGATATAAATTGGTTATCAGGCGTTGAAAAGGATACTGAAACTGATGCATACAGCAATGTAAAACCAAACTGCCATGATAGAGTGAGTGGTGGGTGAGTGACATGGTGAGTTTGGCTAATGAAGCTTCACTATTGTGCAAAAATGACTGTGACCACGTGCAAGAACAATAAATATTTTAACCTCCTAAGCACCGTTCACAGTTCAACAACTGTCAATGTTCATGTCAGGTGACATTTGAAAGCTACTAAGCCTTTTACACTGTGGTAGCCTACAATAACATAAAGGGCATATTGATCATGCAGATCAGGCACTTACATTCTACCATCTCATGCACAAGCAACAGAAAAAATATTACAAGAAAGGTGTGCAAAGAAACATGCTTCTACGGTCCTAATTGTGACATCATGACTATTTCAAAACATATCACATGAAGGAGATGTAAGACATCTGCAAAAGTATATCAGTGGGCACTGGCCTTCCCTTTTCTACTGTATTTATGTTGACATTTTGGTATTAAAATGTTTCTGTTACGTGTAACATTCTTTTCTTTTTGAAAAAATTCAGCATTTTTGGCTCATTTTTCAAGGAATAAACATAACGCTAAGCTGACTACACATTAACAAATTCTACTAGTGCATTTAAATCTTGTAATTACAGCAAGGCATTATTTTGGACCACATCACCCCATCTCTATTTATATATAAAACACATTAGAACATGACATTTTAATTCCATTTTTTTGTGAAAGTAAAGTTTCACATGATGCTTAATATATGCCATCGTCTCCTTTTTATTGTAATATAAACATAGAACAGATTTCAAATGGACACCTACACAAATGCAAGCCAGACAGATAACTATGTTTAATTTTTAATACATATACAAAAAATAATCTTTCAATTCAAACTATCCACTGACATCATGTGGCCATGTTTTGTCTGTGGGCCTGGGGGTAAGTGACAACCTTCCAGTGGCATGTGTCACACACTGTTAGTTCACATTTCCCCACTTCTACAGCTGCAAAATGGGCTAGAAGAGGAATGAGAAAAATAAAAAAGAAAGTGCAGTCCATAAGCTGAGAACTAAGACAGGCATCTCGATAAAACTTAAATAGATAAACTGAGAAACCAAAGTGCAGGTCGTGTATTTTTGAGTGGGAAGATGAGGTCATGCTAATCTCCTGCAGTCTCCATGCAATATTATGTGGCACTTTCTTTAGTAACCAAGGCAACAAGAAAAACAAAGAAACACATCCCCTATTATTAAAGTGCATAAAATCCTATTTCTATGACTATCAAACTTCTCTCAATGTCTTGCAATTCAGGGGTCTTTTGAAGACACGTCCTTTTACAAACCATCTTGCCGCTGCTTAGGGCTTTCTCCTGGATAACTAAAGCTGTACCATTTAAATCAGTTGTCACCCAGCAGTGGATTTGTTAGCCTCTTAGTTTTTGTCAAGCCTTTGAACTAACTGCACTGTAGTTCTAAACTTGCAGCGTTCTCTATTGCATGTGTGAAGATTCCAGCCCGGATCACAGACAGACGCTAATTACACCAGTACCAAAGTACACATGATTTTTATTTACAGTGTCCCCAACAGCCCAAACAAACACTTTCTTTATTGTTTTTATCTTATCTTCATCTGCAAGCTTCATCTTCCTCCTCCTGACTCTGGCTCTCGGAGTAGTGTCTGCTGGCCCCTTATATAGGGCACCCGGAAGTGCTCCAGGTGTCTGATGATGCACTTCCGGCAGCACCTATGGGTGTGATGGATAAGCTGCTCTCCAGGGCTCAGGTGTAATGGTAGTACCCCTTGGCGGTGCCCGCAGATCCCAACAGGGCTGTACCAAACTCCAACCCCCATGAAGTCCTGAGAGAGTCTGCGACAGTCCAGGGGGGCTGCCATCTATCGTTCCAGGGGAGGTAATGCTCTAGCCACACTTGCTCCCCCAGTGATCCCAGTGTGTAGGTTTTCTGGCCGGGCGAGGGTCCCAGCCGTCCGCCACACATGTTAAGGTGCTATTTTGTACTCTCTTAAATGCATTCCATGTATCATTTATATTCTAAGACAACATGGATGGACTCATCTTCTAAATAATTAAAAAATAATAATAAACATGGAGGTGTGGTCACATATCCAGTGTTTCTGGTTTGAATTCCGTACCTTGTCTCTTTGTGCAGAGATTTGCACCATTTTCCTATTTCTGTTTAGGTTTTCCTCTCTAAATCCTAAAGATGTACATTAGGTAAATTCATTTTTCTGAGTTCCCCTGGTATGATTGTATGTGTGAGATGGCCCTGCCATGCTATTCAGGGTTGGTTTCTTGCCTTCTGCTTGATTCTAAAGAGATAAAAGCCAGCCCCCTGTGACCTTGAGTTGAATAGATAGTGTTGTGAAGAGAATAGAAGTGTTGAGAATGTATGTATAGGATGATGTACCGACAAACAGTGAAACTTCATACCGTCAAATTAGGAAATGCATGTGGCATCCTCAAATTGAGAAAACCAACTGTGTAATGTATGAAAAAAATAATAAAATCAACAAACTAGTGTTTTATAAGTGTTAGAATTCAAAGATGGAAGAGTAAGGAATATACAATTGAATATTATAAAACCAATAGGACCATCACCTCCAGTACCTGCCCCACTAAAGACAGAAAAACACAAACAATGAGAAGTGTGCATAGCATTTAGGCTACATCCACACCACTACATTTTCAGTCAGAAACGGCCTTTTTAAATTAAAACACTTCCATCCACACCAGTACTTTCAGATTGTTTATGAGAGTAACTCCGTCCAGACTAAAATGATAAAAAAAATGAATCAGACATAGCCATTTCCCTACGCTAGGCATGTATTCATTGGCAGAAAAATCCATGAAGGGAGGGTAACAGCGCTGACCTTGGGATTTATCGCAAAACTGTAGCGACCAGTAAATTATTTGCCTTTTGTTCAGTTATATAACATTCAAACTATACAAAATGTAATTTAGTTGCATAAAGGTAAGCAACACAACAAGTGCCATGGAAAGTAACTCCTCTATTTATGTTCTGTTGGAAAATGGTTTGAAAAATAATCAGTCAGAGAATGAGATGTTGTAATGAGCAGGATCTGGTCAGGGAAGGGCTACGTAATAAGCAAGAACCAATCAGAGAGTTTTCAAAACTCGACATTTTCACCCATCTTCAAGTTATAAATCTTTGATTAGTATTTTGCAAGTGTTCTGATGTAAATGCACAGTTTTTCTGTAAATTAAGAAGTACATAATCACAAGTTTTGGAATCCTTTCAGATAAGAGCTCATGCAAATAGCCTGGTGAACCTAAACAGGAAAGGAGCTTAGTGGTGAAGAAGTTACAAAGCTGTCAGTCTTGAAACATCCTACTGGGTACATGAGCATACGCTCCAATTGTACTGTATGAATATGCATCACTGTAAATTTAAACGTCACCTAATGAGACAACGGGAAGGGCTTTATATACGATATTTATAATAAGAGCAAGGGGTGCAGCAATTGCTCCAGTTTTCATTCTATCTTTAAACTTGATTAACTTTATTATTCATTCATTTGGAAATAGCAAAAGATTTGATCACTGTTGATCTACTTTTCTCTTTAAATAAAAACAAATTACAGGGCGTCCCAGCTCTAGTCCTTGGTGGCAGCAGCACATTCAACACTTCATTCCACATGAGCTCTTAATGAACTTAATTGGCCCAGCTCTCTGAATAACTAGACATAATAACACTTCTGCAGTGCCCCGGATTAATTTATAGACTCTGTTCCTAGAGTCAGGTGCAATTTTTAAATAACAGGAGGAATTATACAGCATGTCCAAGCAACCACATAACTAGATCAATTAAGCTAATTGAGATTTTAAAGTTAAATTGCAAACTAGCAGATATTACTCTGGGTCTCTTGGGCTTTTTACTTATGTCTCCCCAGCCCCGAGCTAATGCTGTAACATAAAATGGGTATTATTTATATACATCAACTAATCAATAATAATTGTATCTGTATCACAGAAAAAAACATTTACAACTTGAACAAAATATATATAGTAATGTCAGATTTCTCTTAAATTGGAAATTTTAATCAAAGTAAAGCTACAGTGAATAATTTGTACTAACCTGCCCAATATATTCAAACACTGTTGTCACTATTAAAACAAGTTAATTCAGTAACACGGGTGGTGCAGTGGTTAGTGCTGCTGCCACACTGATTTGGTGTCTTTGGTTCAAACCCACATCTATTTTTTTCTCTCATTAATTTCACATCCATGTAGATTTTCTCCAGGTTATCTGGTTTTCCTACAAATCTGTGGGCATTTCAATAAGTTAACTACCGTTAATGCTGCTGAGTTGGATTCCAAATCTCCACAGCCTGAACCTTTACTTAAGTGAGATTATAAGACAGATAAAAGAATTAGAGACAGAAGATTAATCACTAACAAGTATAGCAAAGTAACATTTATTCAACAAGCAGTAGTTGGTTTCCTTAAAAGATATAAGGAGGGGACCCCAAAATTCCTGGAATCGGTCAATAGCACGGGAGTAGGGTGTAGTTATGAAATATGCTGTTGGGTATCGTATGCCGACAGTCTGATTCATCAGTCCACTGAGTGGCATCATGCTGTGTTCATCAAGTGCGTATTTCTGGTGTTTATTCTACAATCGTGCAGGTGACTTGGTAGATTTTGTTTGTACAAGCCACCATGCAGATTTT
The DNA here is from genome assembly GCF_900747795.2 of Erpetoichthys calabaricus. Classification (NCBI taxonomy): domain Eukaryota; kingdom Metazoa; phylum Chordata; class Cladistia; order Polypteriformes; family Polypteridae; genus Erpetoichthys; species Erpetoichthys calabaricus. The sequence goes on from NC_041401.2 coordinate 36,740,315, forward strand.
TAAGAGACAATGATAATCACATTTTTCTACATTGATAGACTTGTTAATAAAGAGTTTTTTCCCTGTGGACAGCAACATTACACTGATGAGCTAAGGCATCATTAGGAAAGCATCAAGAAAAAAAAAAACGTTCAGAGAAGTGATGCATCCAAAGCTGAGTTCTGCACCATGGCAATATATACCTACACACACACATCATTTTCTGTCAAAGAGTTTTTAACCAGAAACATTGAGGTTGTTGCTTGTTCTCTCCCTGTGTACTTCTTTTTATTCCTAAAATTAAAATTGAGATTTTGTGATAGAGGCAGAAATAATTTTAATAGGGAATGGAAGATCAAATCGAACAAAAGTTTGAAACCAAAGATCAGTCCAGTCATTTACCAAAGCGCAAACTGAAACTAAAAGGTGTAGTCAAGAAAACTAAAGTGAGAAGTCTAAATTTAAGAAAGTCAAGATGAGCATAAAACAAAGCACACAAAGTATTTTATGCAAAATATAATCAGGAAATCCATGACCCCTGACCTTTATATTCTCTTTTCAGTCACGTCATGGGTCATGACCTCCAGTTGTCCTGCATAGCAATGTGGCTAACAACCATACACAAGCTAAATGGTGCCTAATAAACATGGAAAAAAATCTGAAAAGGAACAGTGAAAGTGCTTTTTTCTAATGGAAATAAACTTTTCATGTGTCTGTTTCAGGTTTTGTTGCTACAATTAAATATTTCAAAATAATGTGAATAATAAAGGCATTGAAGTTTTCAGTACTTTTCCAAATCACTAACCAATAGGACAGACAGATGACTGAAGAAGAGCAGTCTCCTGGACATGAGAAAAGAGATATGATTACATAGTGACATAGAAAAAGAAAGTTCAGCAAAGCTCAAAGAAGATGCAAAGTTCGATGTTAGAAAACACTGTTTTTTGGTGTTGACTGCTGGCACTCTTAGGTGCGTACCAGCTCTCATCTTGGTTACCTTTTCCGCTCCACCGACCTCCAGCCCCTGGACAGAGCGCTTAAAACTGACCCCCTCTCCCCAAGCTCTTTGATCGCAGTGCTGCAAACTCCAAGGGTGGAATGTCAGTCTTATGCCAGGCATACACTGTGCAATTTTTAGAAATTGTGGTCAAGCAACTACTCACACTGCAAGAAAAAGTCGGCAGTCAAATATGTGCTCATAATGAACAAACACATTCGGTCCGATTCATATGGCACAATATGGGCACTCAGGCTATACATGTATATGGCCCCGATGGACAGTATTATCCATTAAAAGAAAAATGATGGCAATTAGCTGTGTTCCTGACTCTTACTGTACTGTGTTCTGAAAGTGCAACTAAGAAGAAAAAGGTGTAACTGGACAGATGGATGGTATGTTCTGTCTATTTTACAGAGAACCAGAAATACATAGTCTGTGATATTTACCTTTGTTTGTACTCATTTTGGGTTCTTCCAGTAAAGGTTTTCTAAGATGCTTTTGTCATTGGCTATTTAGTTTTATGTTAGTTGCTATATGATAACACTGCACAACAATTTTTTTGAAAAGTTTTGCTTCCTGAAAAGTTTTTGCTGATTATGACAGGAACCTACTGGTATGTACAAATATAGTTTAAGGTTTACTGCATCACGTAGGAACTCTGAGAAATAGACATTTATATGTTTACTGACAATAACGTATATAGTCACGTTTATGTTTCGCATAAGCTATTAAATTTAACAGAATTAAAAGTGTTTTGCTCCTGATTTTCTTTTGTATGTAATGTCTGGTGCATCACGTTGCAGTGTCCAATAGTAGTCAGCAAGCATTGATAGATTCCAGTTGCCCTGGTATCGTTTCTCCATCGTAGCAATTTCCTGGTGAAACCTTTCACTGTGTTCATCACTGACAGCACCGAGATTTGTGGGGAAGAAGTCCAAGTGTGAGTGGAGGAAATGAATCTTGAGTGACATGTTTCACTTCGCTGTCTTGTATGCTTTGAGATGTTTGTCTACCAGCTGAATGTAGTTTGGGGCTCTGTAATTGCCCAGAAAATTGTGAACAACATCTTTGAAGGCTTTCCAGGCAATTTTTTCCGGCCCAACAAACAGATCTTCAAACCGCTTGTCACTCATAACATGTCTGATCTGAGGGCCAACAAAAATGCCCTCTTTGATCTTGGCATCAGAACATCTGTCTTAAATAATGAAAACCTTTGTCTTCCTTGTTCAGTGCTTTCAAGAAAATCTTTATGAGTCCCAGTTTTATGTGAAGAGGAGGCAAAAATATCTTTGCCAGGTCGACAAGCAATTCATGTGCCACATTTTTCTGTCCTGGAACTAACTTTTTATGGAGTGGCCGGTTCTGTCGAGAATAGTGCGACTCTTTGGTATGGCTGTCCCATTCACAGATGAAACAACAGCACTTTGTATAGCTGAGCTGCAGTCCTAGTAACAGAGCAACGACTTTAAGATCTCCACAAATATTCCAGTTGTACCTGCTATACTGGACATGCTTCAGCAACAGTTCCATATTCTCTTACGTTTCTTTCATGTGTGCTGCATAGCCAACAGGTACTGAAGGATAAACGTTGCCATTGTGTAGCAGAACAGCTTTCAGGCTTAACATTGACGAATCAATGAAGAGACGCCACTCTTCTGGGTTGTGATCACAACCCAAGGCCGAGAACAATCCTTCAATGTCACAACAGAAACAGAGACTGTCGACTTGTGCAAAAAATTTTGTTATATCATGATGTTGGCCTCAAAACACAGAAATGTTCATACCTGGTGACAGCAAACACCATTCCTGCAGTCTCAAACTCAGCAGCTCGGCTTTTGCTTTTGACAGATTCAAATCTCTGACCAAATCGTTCAATTCGGACTGTGTTGTCAAATGTGGCTCGCTTGATGAGCACGGTTCAAAATCCGGGTCAATGTCACTGTCAGTACCCTGCATTGCAGTTTCTTCATCTGGTTCATCTAAGGTCCAATCCTCTGGTGGTTTTTGAATTGGAAGACTGTCGTCATGTGGCACGGGTCTCATTGCTGAAGGCAGATTAGGATATTCAATTGACTTCTTGGTTTTGGCAGAGAAACCAGACACATTAGTCAAATAGTAGTAACAGTCCGTCACATGGTCTTTCTGTTCTCGCCATTTCATGGGAACAGCAAACGGCATCGTCTTTCGAGTGCCTCTGAGCCAGGCTCTCAGACTGACAGCACATGTCGCACAGCAAATGTGAGGCGCCCATTCCTTGTCTTAATCACCAATTTTGCAGCCGAAATACAGATGATAAGCTTTCTTCACAAGAGCAGTCATCCAAAGTCTCTTGAGGCGCAAGTGTATATTCGCCACAGATATAGCTAAATGTATCGCAGCTGTTACGACATTGACGAGACATATCACCCGAGACCAAAACGTCTATAGCATCAAGCTTACTTACTGTTATATTGCTACAGATACTATACTTTACTATACTGATACTATACATGCACACTGACTATCTATATTAACCAAATGAGCAGGATTGGTGTATGCAAGCCACCTTTATAGCATGTTGAGACAGCGTCGAGCTCATTCAGACCTGCCCAGGCATTCCCAGAATGTCAACTTCCACAGAACAGTTTCCAACCTGGCCTGATTCCATGCCTGGACATGCCTAGGCTGCACAAACCATTGTTGATAAGTCATTTACGGGAGCGAAAATGTTTGGATACAACTATTAGAAAATATCATGACAAAACTAAAGATTTCTCTGAAACGGTACGTGATGGGTAAATTCATGATCAGCACCGAAAAATCTATAAGAAGCACCCAACAGTGTTCAAGAAGCAAAACTTTGTTGTGCAGTGTAATTAGATTTTTGAAATCAAAAAAGTGAAAATGAGCATGACATGGCAATACCCAATGTACAATATACTGCAATTGATACACAATGAAATTTGATAGCAACATCAGAAAATCAGGTTGTAAGACTGCTCACACTAGAAGAGAGTTGAATAAAATTTCTGACATTACACAAATTCTTCCAATCGTACAATAGCCTAATCGTAAGATGAAATCAGGTATTACAGCCCTTATCATGCTGCACATGAAATGATGGCAGATGATGCTGAAAATCAGGCCAACTCTGACATTAAGATATTGACTGCAAATCGGGCTTAAAATCATGCCAAACTTGCACAGTGAACGTCCACAATTAGATAGTAGCTCTTGAATTTGTAATGGGGAAATGCTCCGTGCTCCTCACCCTTTGTATTACTACATCATTGTAACACCTAAAGTATCAGGACTTACTGTATGTTTATCCACTTCAAGCACTGCTTTGCAAATACACTAGATTCACATCTGTGGACTTTAAATGCGAACTGCATACAACTGATGAAAAACATGAAAAATACTGCACTTGAGTGCATGTCGTAAACAAATGAAAGTCGTAAACATCTAGTAATGATGATAGTACAGCATATACTCAAATTTCACATTATTCCTACTGATTACCCATTTATATTCGAAAGAATATGCTTTCCTGTAAAATTATGTTTTAAAATGACCATCAACAAAAGCCAAGTCACTAAGAAAAACAAAAAGAGCAGGAATTTATCTAATGCAGGAATGTTTTCCTCATGAGAATGTGTATATAGAATGTTTAATAGCAAGCAACTCCATTGACCTAATAATATTATTATTATTATTTGGCTGACACTTTTATCCAAGGTGACTTACAACATCTGAGATACAATTGGTTAGATCTCTGTCATGTTTCCAAATGTAGCACAAGCAGGCAAAGCAACTAGCTCACAGTCACACATTGTCTGTAGCAGGATTTGAACCTGCAACCTCAGTGTTTGAAGTCTTTGGTTCAAAGCCTTAACCACTGCACCACACTGCTTACCAATGTTGTTAGCCCTGGGTTTAAAAAATTGTACAAATATTGTATACAGAAAAACAGTTAGTTATATAGTGCTTCTGATACACCTGATTAACTGACAGCACTGTAACTGTTACCCAATGTTGTATGAAATTTCCCTGGTGAAGCAGGTTAACAAGCTAGTTTTTTATCAATTGTAAAAAATACCATGCCTGTTTTTGTAGTTTAAAATGGAGTCTACATGACATTGGTCCAACGTAAAAACAAAAACCTTTAAACTTACTGAATACGTACATTTTTGAGCCATGAAATGTTCTTGGATATTGATCTGTGCCTAGAGATTGCATACAACTGTATGTATGTATGTATGTATGTATGTGTATGTATATATATATATATATATATATATATATATATATATATATATATATATATATATATATATATATACTGTATATATATATATTGTGAGGGATGGCCGGCCAAATATTCCGGTCCACACCTCCAAGCCGCTAGATGGAGCTCTCCCAACATCATGGAAGTGCCCCAAATTCCAGCAGGGCCATATGGACATTGTAGTTTTTATAAACAGCCTTGCTGGATACCATGGGGACCACTAGGAGCCGCTGGAGGGAGGCTCACAGAGTGCTATTTGCCCTATAACCTGGAAGTGCGTCATGAACACATGACCGGAAGGAACGACGTGCTTCCGGGGTGAAGAACTGGAGTTTTTATATGACCTGGAAGTGTTCCTAGTCATGTGGACAGAGAGGGCGAAACACTTCCAGGTCAAGGACTATAAAAGGATTGTGGGAAATCTCAGATGTTGAGCTGAACTGGGTGGAAGGGTGGCAACGCGTCTGGGAGTGAGGAGGATTATTGATTTATTGTTTATTGTGTTTATTTGAAGATTGTGGAGAAGAGGGTGCTTTATGCACGTTTTGTCCTAATAAATATAATATATTTGGACTTTTACCTGGTGTCTAACGTGTGGTCTGAGGATTCAAGGGGTCATGGGGACCCTAAATCTGTTACAATATATATATAAAATCAGGGTGAGTCAAAATTATGTGAACATTTGAATGGCGGAAACAATTTATTCACAAAACATACTTCATATGTCCAAGATGATTTACAGGATGGTCTCAACCTGTTCGCCATCATGTTCAGCACACAAAAACCAACAAGCAACAGTACCATTTAAAGCCTCGACACACATTTCGTGGGGAATAGATGATACTACAGTCCATATTCTGTCCTTCAGGTCATTGATATCACAAACTTTCCTGCTATACACGCGCTCCTTCAACATACTGTACCTCATACCCAGAAATCACAGGTGTCAAATCAGGGGAGTGTGGAAGCCATGGTAATGGTCCACCACAACCTATCCATCGACCTGGAAAGGTGCGGTCAAGGTACAAATAATACAAATATATATATATACTAGCAAAATACCCGCGCTTCGCAGCGGAGAAGTAGTGTGTTAAAGAGGTTATGAAAAAGTAAAGGAAACATTTTAAAAATAACGTAACATGATTGTCAATGTAATTGTGTTGTCATTGTTATGAGTGTTGCTGTCATATATATATATATACATACATATACACATCTATATATATAAAAATGGAATGGGTGGGTCGTCGGGTGGGCCTTTTTTTCATTCCGTCGTTTTTTCGACGTTTTGAAAATGTAGAATGATTATTTGATTTTTTTGTTTTTATTTGATCGTGTCTATGTAGCCGCCGTCGTAATAAAGTATCGCTAAAATCGTCATTTATCGTAATTTATTTTTGACGTATAACGTCGCCGTAGTCGAGGTCAGTGATACCAGTGCAAAAAATCTGCTTACGGTTGAAAGACACGCCCTATTCACTGGACAGTTAAAAACACCAATCAAACTAACGATGACATCAAGTATTACCCAATCAAAAGTAGGAAAGGAGGCATCTTCATAAAATGCGTGTGGGATGATTTGCATGAGACGCTGCTTTAAAAAAAAAATGATAAAAAAAATACGGGATAAATCCCGTCCAGTATTGATTCAAAACGGGACGCGCAATTTCATTCTCAAACGCGGCACGATTCCGTATTTTAAAGGACGGGTGGCAACCCTACAGTGCCAGGTAACCACCCATACAATCAGATTGTGATTCAGACTAGGAATGCAATGAATGTAATTACCCCGATCTACATACAAGGCGAAAGTCTTGCAACATTCAAAGATGATGGTTTGGGATAAGTACACCATACAATATAAAAGAGCTTATGAAGCCTTGAACCGAAAAAAGCAACATCTCAGAGATCGTAAAAAAAAAAAAAATAGGAGCTAATGTCGTTTTACTCGCTGTAGATTTTAGTCAAACATTACCAGTTATTTCACGAGGGAGACCAGCACATCAACTCAACGCGTGTTTAAAATCCATGCTTCTCCCACACTCGGTTATATGTCGCGTGTTCTCGGGTAGGTGCACCAAAAAATGTATACATTTAAGCATGTAATGGGCAAACAAAAAATGAGGTATACCCGAAGGCACAGCAGTAGTACTTAATGTAACTTTACTTCTTAAATGTTAATGTTTTACTGTTTAATAATTTATACGCTTCTTATATGTTGTTCAAATTCTTTTATCAAAATACCACTGACAGCGCAATGCACGATAACATGGAGTGAATACACCATACGCATCCGCCAACGGCTGCCCTGCTGTGCGCAGATAGGACTTGATTGTACAATAAAATAAAAAGATAAAAAGACTAAAACAATCATCACCCATAAAGCGGATAGTAGACGTGACGTACTATATGTGCACCACATTTCAAGTGTATAGGTGCAACAGTTTGCGAGCTACAGGTCATTTAAAATCCTGGACAGACACACAAATTGCCACGGTAGCAAATTACAGAAGAAGATTTTACTGTTTAATAATTTATATTTATATGAAACCAGCTGTATATACCCGGCGTTGCCCGGGGCAGAAGTAACGTAATCGGTCAAACACTTACATATATACCAAAGTAAACCTAATCGGTCAAACAGTTACATATATAAAAAAACCGAACCTAATCGGACAAACAGCTTCATATATACAGAAGCGAACCTAATCGGACAAACAGCTAATCTATATACATAAGCAAACCTAATTGGTCAAACAGTTACATAAATACAAAAGCAAACCTAATCGATGAAACAGCTTCATATATACAGAAGCGAACCTAATTGGTCAAACAGTTATGCATGTGCAGAATAATTTTACAAAGATTATGCGTGTTAACAATCATTAAAAAGAAAAGATTGAGGAACTTTTCTTCTATATGTGATGAAGCTGGATAAAGCTGACTTGACGAAGACGTAGGTGGCATAGATTGGTTTTTCTAAAACAGAAGA